>NW_024412397.1:53874396-53949827 GCF_014898765.1 Herpailurus yagouaroundi | reverse complement strand
GAGAGAGAGAGAGAGAGAGAGAGAGAGAGAGAGAGAGAGAGAGAGAGAATCCCAACCAGGCTCTTCACTGTCAGCGCAGAACCCAATGCAGGATTTGAACTCCTGAGCTGTGAGATCATGACCTGAGCCAGGGTCAGGCACTTAACTGACTGAGCTACCCAGGCGCCTCATCAGTATGTTTTATTACTGGTGAAATTTCCCAAATTCACTTGATTAAGGTGGTATCTGCCAGGTTTCTCTACTGTAAAGTTACTGTTTTTCCTTTTGTAATGAATATATGTCTTTGGGGAGACTTTAAGAATATGTGAACATCCTGTTTCTCCTCAAACTTTTGTCCTCTTATTTTTAAACATCCATTGCATGCCACAGTTATTAACTGTAGTGTTCTAATAGTGGTTTTCTATCTCCCTTATTCTTTATTAATTGGAATTCATCTTTAAGAGAAAACTGCCCCTTCTCCCTGCTTGCTTGCTTGCTTGCTTGGTTATGTATGTATGTAGGTCTGTCTGTCTGTCTGTCTGTCATTATGGACTCATGAGTGTTTTATTCTGAGGTTATAATACTAACATTTTGTTGCTCAGATTGTTCTAGCTTTAACCTTTGGGAGCTCTTTTCACGTTAGCTCCTGTGTTCCTTTAACATATCCCTGTTCTCTTGATTTTGAGCACTTTCCTACTTTTCTGGCACTGTTAGATGCTCCAGCATCAACTTGTATTTTTCCCTGTCTCCAGCCCTGGGATCAGTTACTTCTTCAAGGAGCCATGGTTGTTTTTATTGGAAGAATGGTATTTATACATCAAGATCTGGGTTCTAGGTGTGTTGGTTGCTTGTAATGGTATCCTTGATTCCAGATCCTCTTAACAGAGAAAGCTAGCATGTTAAATATGTATTCTAGTCCAGGCCTAAGCACATCTATATTTGTGCATCTGTCCATGGAGACTTCCAATTCTAGTCCAATACTACAGTGTTCATTTTAGCCTTCCTTCTAGGAAATTGTAGTTTTAGAAGCTTCCCAAGTGTTTATAATTAATCTTACTTGAGGATTGATGGCTTTTGGATATGTAAGGTACATTGTGTACCCAAAAGCTGTTGTGGCCTTGTTAAGTAGTCTTTCTTGATGAATACTCTTTGTTGTTGAATCATCGTTAGTTTCCATTCTTAGGTTAGTCATCATTTCTTACACTGAAAATAATTTTTATGTCACTCCTAGCCCTTGTAACTAAGGGAACTCAGCCAGCTAGGAGAAAAAGTCCCCAGTTTTTTATAGAGGAGTAGAAACCAGTCTCATGGCCAGCATTTTTACAAAAATTTGTCAGAGAAATTGAGTGCACATGAGGGAATGTTTAGTGGTTTGAATACACAGGGAGGCCATGTGTATATTAGTATACACACAACCAACTCAAATGACAAAAAGTTTCACAGCTGCACTAAAGCCAAATGTATTTGAGTCCTTGAATTGCCTTCTTTTTTGATAAGGCTGCCTGCATTCTTTTTCTGAAGCACAGCATTCTTTCTAAAGCAGGCACTTGGTCCACCAGACTTGCTGAGAGTAAACCCTCCAGACTTGGGCTGTTGAGGATGTGTAGACTGTGAAGTTAGGACCTGCACGCCCTTGTTAAGTTAGTATTTAAAGTAGGTGCAGTGACCTTCACATCCTACTGGAGTAATTCATCTGACATGTTCCTACCTGGACTTAACCAGGGTACCATATGATGGGATGGGGCTTGAGGGACTTTCAATCCAAGGAATTAACACAGATGGGACAAGTTTAAAATGTCTAATTCATCTGTGACACTAACTGAGGTTCTTTGGGGGGCATGAGAAGAAAATGAAATAAGTTTAACATGTCTTTCCTTAGACCTACAAACTACAGGAACATGTTTATTTGTTCCCAGTCTCACGGCTGTTATTTAACTGTAGAAGTCATGATGTCAATTCCTGATGTCTAAGTCACTGAGTAAAAAGAACTTCAAATAAAGTCATAATGTTTCAAAGGAAATTGTGTTTACGAGTGTCTGGACTAAAGAGATAGTCATCACTGAAAATACAACATATGGTTTCCTTAGAAACCTGCTAAGATTGTGTGCCTTTCATGTGTGAAAGTGAGCCAGTCAATTAGATTTTAGAGTTCCTTATGGTTACCAGTGGTCATCACCAAAACAGGTTAGCCACACAATTCTCTTGTCCTAGAAAGTTTAGGATGAGAATGTGTTCCTTAAAACATATTTGTAACTGTAATATAATCATACCTTTAGGGCTCATCATAAAAAACATAACATTTTTCATGTATGATAGCATGTGGAAGAATCATCATGGCTTTCTAAAAGCTACTTATGAAATTCCTATACATAGTTCTGAAAATTACATAAACTTATCAGCATTAGTGTTTTTAGAAGCTAATGGCCCCAGGATACAGTAAAAAGAGCCTGTATGAGACAGACACACCTGAGCTTTTGTCTGTGCATCACAGAGTAACTGTTTGACTTCATGTAAGTTGCTTATCTTCTCTGAGCCCCAATTTTATTGCTAGTATAATGCATATGATATTTACCTCACTTAATTGTGAGGATTAAATGAGAGGAGGTATATGAAATGGCATTTGGAAGGGATAAATGTTAGTGCCCTCTTCTCTTTTTTCCCCCATCACCTCCCCATGGCTAATACTAGGAGGAATATGGAGTAAAATCTGAATTGTTGGTTTTTTCAAGCATATGCATAGCCTAAAAGTTATAGTGTGAGTAAGTAGTTTGAATTTTCACCAGTGTTAAGTGAATCTTTATTTTAAGCAACTCCCACATGTGAAACTCTAAGTCCATAAAACAATCCAATTATTCCCACTTTGTAAAATAATTTAAAGAATGATTTTATTTATTTATTTTTTTTCAACGTTTATTTATTTTTGGGACAGAGAGAGACAGAGCATGAACGGGGGAGGGGCAGAGAGAGAGGGAGACACAGAATCGGAAACAGGCTCCAGGCTCTGAGCCATCAGCCCAGAGCCTGACGCAGGGCTCGAACTCACGGACCACGAGATCGTGACCTGGCTGAAGTCAGACGCTCAACCGACTGCGCCACCCAGGCGCCCCAAGAATGATTTTATTTTAATAGCAAACTCCTCTGAGTACACTGAAGATACCTTAAAAACAGTAACTGCAAAATCACCCTTGCAAAATCTATCTAAAGCAGTCTCACTTCTAAGTTATTTACCCAAATGAAATGAAATTATGTTCACACAAAAGCCTGTACACAAACATTTTTGATGGCTTTGTTTGTAATCAGCAAACACTGGAAACAACCCAGATGTCTTTCAGCTGGTAGATGGATAAACAAACTTTGGAACATCCATATAGTAGAATACTCAGTACTTAACACCAGGGGACAAACTGTGGATACCTGCAACAATAATGATTAATCTCAAATGCATTATGTTAAGTGAAAGAAGCCATATTCAGAGGGCTACTGTATGGTTTCATTTATGTGACATTTTAGAAAAGGTAAAGATTATAGAGACAGAAAACCAGATCAGGGGTTAGCATGGGGATTGGATAAAGTATTGACTTGCAAAGGGGCATGGGGACATTTTGGGAAACTACCTAGTTGTGTATTTTGATTGTGGTGGTTATTACATGATTGCATGGTTAAAACTGTACACTAGAAAAGGCTTAATTTTACTTTATGTAAAATACACCTTTATTTTTTTTGAAAAAAAATATTTTGAATAGTTCAAGGTGTAGCTATTTAAAATTTTAAAGTTGCATTTCATAGCTGACTTCATATGAACATTTAGCTAGAAGTTTTTATATGCTGATAGGTATAACCATTAGAGTAAGGTTGACTAAGTAATAATTTAATGTCTTTCATGATTATCCACTGAATCTTAAACTCATTACATTTCCTAATGATTTTACTTCTGTGTTTCTCTCTCGTCTCTGGTCAGGTTAAATGTCACCTGTAACATAACCTGTCACCTCATGTTACAAATAGATTAGAACTGGGCATATTTTAGCCATGACAGGAAAAAAATAACTAAATTATCAGAAATTGCCTTTGTTTCAAGGCAGTATTCTGTAATTTGGGAAATGAAGGGAGAAGAAGAAATACAAGAACAAGAACAATTAAATTTTACAGAGCTGCAATAGTTTGAAACGAGTTTGGTCACAGGAGTGATGTGGCATTTGGGGCAAAGTTATTAGGGCCCACTTTTCCTTAGTGTGCTGCTCGCTACTTTAGGATCTACTCAAGGAACACCTATTTTATTACATATAGTGAAATCTAAAGATATGTGTAAAAATGAACATTTAATTTTTTTTGCTCTGCATCAATTACATTGTTAAAGTATTTTTTTACAGTGCTGAACATTAGGGAAAAGAAACTGTTGCTACCAGCAGTTTACCTTGAAGGCTGTGCCTTATCGAATTGTAATTTTGGGCATTTTCATGTAAGTTAAAACTTGCTCGTAGGAGATGATCACTTGAGTCTGTTCCGTTTCATGCTCTTTTCTGTAATTGTCTTTGGTCACAGTATGATCTTTATCACTTGCAGCCTTACCTCTGCCTCAGCTGACTTCACCACACTGACTTCCCCTGACCAGTGAGCGGTCCCTTCTTCTACAAGTTGCTGTAGAGCTGCTCAGCGTTCTTCAGAGCAGTTTGCATGGATGTCATTTGTTCTCACAGGGATATTTTTAGATTTACCCGTGGGAGGTGGGTGTTGTTCTTAATTGTCACTCACATACAGTAGATTTATGCAGGTTTTTTCTGTAAAGTCTAAACCAGCATCTGCAGAAAAGCATTGGTTTCAGAATATCTGAGCATCACTTTTGAAACATTGGGTTGGTCCTGGCTATTCTTGGCATTTTTCTTAATGTGTGGCTATGTGTATATATACATATATCTTCATTTACATCTTGAATTCTCTCATGTTGGTTACAATACAAGACATTGTGTATATTTTTCCCTCTCCTTGCTGATTCTCTTCACTAGATCTTGTATTCACCGATTCATACACATTCATCTCAAAATACTCATTAAGAACCTCCCTTTGTTAAGCACTGTGCCAGGCTTTGGGGAGACAGTGAAGCACACAAGAAGCAGCATACGTACTTTTACTTTCTTTGTCAGAACTTAGAGTTTGGAGGTGCATAAGCAAATGACTGAAGTGTGGTGAGTGCTTATGTGCTGCAGTAGGGAAAGGGCAGGGCAGGGCAGCCACAAACCCCTTCTTGCCACCTGCTGCTTTCTTCTCAGCCCTTGAGCCCATGCCTCTACCTCCCCCCACCCCCATTTCTTTCTCATCTTTTGCATTGTACTCTGTTCACAGTCTGTTGTGGGCACACTTTATTTGTTCTCATCTCCTCTTCATCCAGGAAGACTAAAACCTTGTTCCTCTTATAAAATATTAGATCAACAGCCAACAGTAGTAGTTGGATAGATTGAGAAGAAAACTTAGGTTGGATTACGGAGGATTGGCCTGAAAATTATTAGGTCAGTGACTGGGGGTACAAAGTGGGGAATTGATGGTTTTTGAAGATGAAATAGGTGACATAGTCCTTCTTCAAGTGTACCTGCTGAAAAGCTAAAGCAAATACTTGTGTAAAATTTTGGTCCACCACTAGGGAAAAAAAAGTATATTGCTGTGGTGGCCAAGTGTCTTCCCTTTTTTCAACCTTACTCAGCCCAAGATAATTGTTCATCTACTTTGTAGTTAGTGAGTATGGTGAAATCATAGAGAAGTGAGCCCAGTAAGCAGAAATCTCGGCTTCCAAACTTCCTTAAAGAGAATATATTGTGACATATTTGAAATCTGAATTCATCAACTCACCAGCCAAGTTTAAGGCCAGCCTCATGCTTTTTCACTTAAAAAAAAAAAAAAACAGAAACAAGAAAACAAAAGCAAATTGTCAAATCTCTCTGTGGTACATATGAAATTAACATTGTGTGTTTATATTAAAAAAAAAAAGTCTGAGCTCAGGGGAGGAAGGCTTTCACTAATTTTCTCAAGGTGTTTTGGCCGGGTTGGGGGGATGGGAGGGGTGTTGTAGAGAGTTCCAGGTGGCTTTATCAGGTCAGAATCAGTATCAGCTTATCTGTATTTAACTACTGTGTTGGTAAATATCAGAATTGGACACTAAGCCAGGCAAAGAAAGAAACTTCTAACCATTCATCAGTCAGAGAAATGATGAGAGAGCAAGGACTGGGGCTATGTGGCATCTCAATGTCTTCAGCTGGTGGGCCTTCTGAATTGCTGCTCAAGTAGCTCAGCTAGTTTCTTACTTTGGCTCTCCATACATACCTCAAGAATATCTGTTTGGGTCAGATGTTTCCCCACCCCACTGTCAGCTGTGCCAAGGCCTAAGCCCCAAAGTACAGATTTACTTTGTAAATCTACTAGGGATTTACCCCTTTGTTTGGGGGGGGGGCGGAAATCTCTGAGAGACAAAATCATGGTGATCCACGGGGCCTTATTGTTATGCTCTGAGCTAGCCATTGCATCTTCTGTTCAAATTCTGAAACAGGAATATTGGGTCAGAAAATTCTCTCTTCAGGGGCACCTGGGTGGCTCAATTGTTTAAACCTCCAGTTCTTGATTTCGGCTCAGGTCATGATCTCTCAATTGTGAGATTGAGCCCCACATTGGACTCCACACTGAGTATGGAGCCTGCTTGGGATTCTCTTTCTCTCTCTGTCTCTCTCAAAATAAATAAATACATATATTTTAAAGAAAAGTCCTTCTTTGGACACAAATGGAAGAGCATTCCATGTTCATGGATTGGGAGAACAAACATTGTTAAAATGTCTTTACTACCCAAAACAATCTACACATTTGATGCAATCCCAATCAGAATAACACTGGCATTTTTCACAGAGCTAGAACAAACAGTCCTAAAATTTGTATGGAACCACAAAAGACCCCAAATAGCCAAAGCAATCCCAAAAAAGAAAAATGCAATGGGAGGCATCACAATTCTGGATTTCCATCTATATTTCAAGACAGTATGGTATTGGCACAACAGCAGACACATAGATCAATGGAAAAGAATAGAAAACCCAGAAATAGACCCACAACTATATATGATCAACTAATCTTTAACAAAGCTGGAAAGAAGATCCAATGGAAAAAAGACAGTCTCTTCAACAAATGGTGTTGGGAAAACTGGACAACAACATGAAGAAGAATGAAACTGGACCATTTTCTTACATCATACCCCAAAATAAATTCAAAATGGATGAAAGACCTACACGTGATAAAGGACACTATCAAAATCCTAGAAGAGAACCCAGGCAGCAACCTCTTTGACCTTGGCCAGAGAAAATTCTTACTAGACATGTTGCCAAAGACAAGGGGGAAAAAAGCAAAAATAAACTATTGAGACTCCATCAAGATAAAAAATAAGATACCTTCATCAAAATAAAAAGCACAGGGAAGGAAACAATCAACAAAACTAAAAGGCAGCCTACAGAATGGGAGAAGATATATGTGGTAAAGGGTTAATATCCAATATCTGTAAAGAACTTCAGACTCAACACCCAAAAAAACACATAATCCTTAAGAAATGTACAAACGACATGAATAGATGCTTTTCCAAAGACCTCCAGATGGCTAACACACATGAAAAGATACTCACCATCACTTATCATCAGGGGAATACAAATCAAAACCACGATGAGAAATCATCTCACACCTGTTAGAATGGCTAAAATTAACAACACAGGAAACAACAGGTGTTGGGGAGGATGCAAAGAAAGGGGAACCCTCTTACACTGTTGGTGGGAGTGCAAGCTGGTACAGCCACTCTGGAGAACAGTATGGAGGTTTCTTGAAAAGTCAAAAATAGAATTACCCTATGATCCAGCAATTGCACTACTGGGTATTTACCCAAAGGATACAAAAATACAGATTCAAAGGGGTACATGCATCCTGATGTTTATAGCAGCATTAGCAACAGTAGCCAAACTATGGAGAGAGCCCAAATGTCCATCAGCTGATAATGGATAAAGAAGATCACACACACACACACACACACACACACACACACACACACACACGAATATTAGCCATCAAAAAGAATGAAATCTTGCCATTTGCAATGATGTGGATGGAACTAGAGTGTATTAGGCTAAGCGAAATAAATCAGAGAAAGACAAATACCATATGATTTCACTCATATGTGGAATTTAAGAAACAAAACAGATGAACATATAGGAGGAGGGAAAGAGAGGGGAACAACTGTAAGAGACTCTTAGAGAACAAAGAGGATTGATGGAAGTGGGTGGGGGGGGTGGCATAGATGGGTGATGTGTATTAAAGAGGCCACTTATGAGCACTTGGTATTGTATGTAAGTGACGAATCACTGAATTCTACTCCTGAAACCAATACTGCACTGTATGATAACTAGAATTTAAATAAAAATGTGAAAAGAAAAAAAAAAATCCCCTCTTCTCACCTGTCTATCCTAATGGTTGTTTTTGAATTGTGTGGGTTGTAATTAGGGAACGAACCCCTAAGGAGAGCAGTCTTCCCAGATCAGAATTTTTATAAATGAGGGGTGCCTGGCTGGCTCAGTCAGTAGAGCATATGTCTCTTGATCTCAGGGTCACGAGTTCGAGCCCCATATTGGGTGTAGAGATTACTTAAAATCTAACAACAACAACAAAAAAAGTTGTAAATGAGTTTTTGACACAACCACTGTCAGTCCTAGAATTCAAGTCTTATAAAATGATCAGGCCAGCTATTTGTTTCTTAAAATGTATGGAATTCATGGTGCTTGGGTTGCTCAGTTGTTTGGATGTCCGACTTCAGCTCAGGTCATAATCTCATGATTTGTGAGTTCGAGCTCTGCATCGGACTCTGTGTTGACAGCTCAGAGCCTGGAGCCTGCTTTGGATTCTGTGTCTCCCTCCCTCTCTGCCCCTCCCCCACTTGCATTCTGTGTCTCTCAAAAATACACAGTAAAAAAAAAAATATATGAAATTCAAGGTCTATTAAGTTTGGATTACAGGTCAAGGTAATAAGATACGGTTAAAGGACAGGATACATACGTTAGCCCATAACAACTCGGTTTGCTCAAGCTGAATCAGGACTGGGAAGAGAAAGTTCATGCAGTAGAGACTGAGTTAGTTCCCAAACATGAATACCTATCAGAATCGTAAATAACCAATCCTTAAGACCCCATTTCTAGTTTTTTGTGTTTAGATTGGGGGTCTGGGAATCTATACTCTTAAGCATCAAAACTTGATTCTGTTATGATCAGAGATCTATCTAGTCTTTGGAAATACTAACCTACACTGTGGTCCTTCTCAGTTTTCTTCACTTAGAGGAAAAAAGTTGGTTAGACATAAAAAGGCCTTTGTGCCTTCAAACAGTGGAGTTGATATAAAAAATAGGGTTACTCTTTAGAAAGACAGCTCAATCTACTGGGAACTGGTTAGAAAACTAGATCCTCCAAAGAACACCGCATCCTGGCTAAGTCTGTCTCTCAGGAAGGAATCTTTTGAGTTCAGATGCCAGCTCAAATATTTCTAGAACTTTCCTGTACATCTTCTCTGAAGAAAGATGCAAGACAATACCCAAGGCTTTAAGCCTTCTTGTAATGTATTTTATTACAGACTGATTTTGGAGGTAGCAAAAATAGGCATGGAATGTTATCATAAGATCTCTTGCTTTTACAAAGCGATCCTTCCGTAACCTGGCTCATCTTTATAATCAGTTATTAAACTTCAAAAAAAATTTCAAGAAAATTTGCCTTTTGAAAAACTGTTATGATTTTCATATACACAAAATTTTGAACCAATGCAATAAGTGAAAATTCTTGAAGTTCAGCCTTAATAGGAAGTTCCCCACCAAAACTGCCCTTTTTATTTCCATATTTAGGTTCCATATTTCAGCAGTATTTACTGAATCCCAACTACATGCCAGATGTAGCTCTGTCTAGAAATTGTGGCATGATCCTAGCCAGCTGTTTCCTTTCCCTTAGCATCGCCTTGGGTCTGTCACAGGTCCTACTGATTCTGTCTTCTCTGCACTTCTGCCTTTAGAGCTGTGCCATGTCTTACTTGACTTGTTTGTACATTA
Organism: Herpailurus yagouaroundi; assembly: GCF_014898765.1. NCBI lineage: Eukaryota > Metazoa > Chordata > Mammalia > Carnivora > Felidae > Herpailurus > Herpailurus yagouaroundi. The sequence goes on along the minus strand of NW_024412397.1, from coordinate 53,939,755 downwards.
TTCAGGAATTTTGCTGGGAGACCCTGGGTTTTAGTTTACACATTCTGTACATGGGGACTAAATGGTCATAGACACATTGGAGAGCCCTGTTCCAACTGCCACCCTGTTCTGCAGGAAAGAAAGGGAGCTGCTTTGATCTTGAGGAAACTTGGAGCAGTAAAATTTGTGCAGCTATCACATTTCCTCGTGGACTTTGGTTTCAAGGAGATTAGATGGGCCTCAGTGGAGCCCTGGGGGTGAGGCCCTCTCCTTCACTGAGGGCAAGGGCTGTTCCTTGTGCTGCAGCTATTTCCTGTTTCTTATTTTATAAAGTGAGAGTCAAAAAGCAGCTAATTATAAAATAAGAAAAATTAAACAAATTACCATTTTGCTGTCATGGGGGATAAAAAGCTGAGTGGTACAAAGTAAGACATTTATTTGAGTTTAAATGGCCAACGGGTGGCTTTTCCAGGAAGACTTGTTATTTGTCAGGCTTAGTGTCAGTTGTCTGAGCTCACTCATAGATGACACTATTTTGAATAGTTTTCCGTTACATAGGTCTAGCTAAGTTCTTTATGATCCCCATAGTGTCTGCTAAGCACAGAGTAAATGTTTTAGAGAATGTCTTGACAGGATGTGGGCAAGTCCTCTGGGGGACTTTTCACCCCCTGACCTCCCAGACCAGGGAGAAGCTTGCAGCAGATGCTACTGTGTGTGCCATTGCTCTTTCATCTCCTACTTTCAAAGAGGCAAAGTTCTCAGCCAGTGGTGCCCTCCAGGCTTATGTTTGGCCACCTCTAAGAGACTCTGGAATTCATAGAGAGCTGTAGTCTTAAGTACAACTTGAGTTCAGCCTCAGGTCTCTTGTCCTCAGGGTTACCAGCTGATCTTGAGAGCCCCATGATTTTAAGCTACTGGTGGGAAATAGCAAGAAGGTTGGGACCCCGAGTGCAGTAGAGCTGGTTTCTAGTGAATAGTAATGGAAAGTTAAATACCTTTTGTCTCAGTCTAAATGTAAAATGAATGAAAAATGTCTGCCTTGGGGCGCCTGGGTGGCTCAGTCGGTTAAGCATCCGACTTTGGCTCGGGCCATGCCCTCGCGGTTCATGAGTTCAATCGCCACATTGGGCTCTCTGTGCTGACCAGCTCAGAGCCTGGAGCCTGCTTCGGATTCTGTCTCCCTCTCTCTCTGGCCCTCCCCCGCTCGCACTCTGTCTCTCTCAAAAATAAACGTTAAAAAAAAGTTTTATTTTTAAATAAAAGAAAATGTCTGCCTTACTTAACCTAAATTCTCTTTTTGAAGATCAAATGAGGTATGTTTGAGAAAGTTCTTGAAAAATATTAAGTGCTATTCAAAGGCAGAATATAAGCTTTGGTGCCTGGAGGAGTTTGGTCTAGGAGCATAGGTGTAAGCCAGAATGTGTTCTGTCTGTTTACTGAAGTTTCTAGAAGTTTCTGTTCCCCCACAGCACACTCCTCACATCTGTGAGCAGAAGGTTAGAATGTTGAGGGCAAGTTCTTAGACAAAAGCAGTTCATCTCTGTCCATAAGCTCCAACCACACATGATCTCCCAGGAAGTCCACTTCCTAATCTTGAATTGTGGGTCTAGCAGGCAAGTTAGTAGTCAGTGCTACCTCTCATGACAGTGTGCAGAAAAGACTTGAAGGGCCAAGTAGTATTAAGTAAATAACATTCCAGGTTCTAAAAGCAACCCACTTGCAGCAAAAAATCTGGGGTGGGGGTGGGGTCTCATCAAGGCATTCAGATCAGTGCTTTAGGGCTTTTCTATCACTGAGACATGCAGTAAGGCTGTAGTGAGACTTGAGTTTGAATATCAGCTTCACCACTTACTGTGGTGACCTTGGACACTTTCGAACCTCAGTGTCCTCATATAAATGGGAATATTGATACCAAACTCCAGATACTTGTGAAAATTACATGAGATAATACACAGTTTTCCATAGCACTTGACACATGAGGGACATGTAACAACTGTAGTTGTGTTTGTTAGTAGCTGTACTTCTAACTAGTAATAATAGCATTGAATAGATACGAGGGTAAACTTAAACGTGTTTAGAATGTATCCATTTTTGTATTGATAACAATTTAGAAATTACAGTATTTTAATAAGTACCTATATCCCTCTTCTTTAGCAAAAAATTGTTTTTGATTGAACATATCACCTTTAAATGATTCTGAGCAGTTTTTATAGAAAGAAGATCTGTATTTGAACCTCGTTACTGATAGATTCCATTTATAAATCTCTACTACATATCATGATGGGTTGCTTTAGTTTCTTTGATGCTTAGGAAAAGCTACTAAGCAAATCTTTAAACTACCCATTTATTCCAGATACTAGTGTATGTTTACTTGTAAATTTTTGATGAGAAAAATCTGATAGTGGGCACCTTCATTCATGAAGGACTAATTCAGTCTATTGAATTTTACACATAAAGAGCCATTTGGTTTCTAATAAGTATGTTAGTTAATTTCTGTCTTCCGACTCTTCCCATTTTTAGTTCACTGATCAGTAAGTACCTCCCTGTCTCGGGAGTTCCCAGCATCTAACCCAGCCTATGGGAGCCAGTGCCTGGACCTAAACACACACTATACATTGTATACACTGTATATTAGTCAGGATTATCTACACCACTGTGTCTAGTTTTGGATCTCCCATTTAGAGTAAGTTCTTTAGTTTGTCATAAAAGTGAAAGTAAACCCAGTCATTTTAGAAGAATGCTTAGCCCAGAATAGATGAGACCTATAGTTGCACAACAAACTCTTTGGTGTATAATGGTATTTAGAAGATTCATGGTGACTTCTAGTGGACATAATGCTAGGGCTGTCTGATATGGTTATCAACTTCTTGGTGAAAGGAATGAATCTTTGTCAACAGGAAGTACCCCAACATTGAAAAACAGTATGGCAATTATGTTGTTTAAGAGGATACTTGTCTTAGCTTGGGCTGCCATAAAGAATACCACAGACTGGGTGATCTGAACATTTATTTCTCACATTTTTGGAGGCTGGCAAGTCCAAGATAAGGTGCTGGCCAATTTAATTCCTAGTGAGGGTCCTCTTCGTGGCTTGCACACTTTCTCACTGTGTCCTCACATGGTAGGAGGAAAGAACATCATCTCTGGTGTTTTTCTTTCTCCTTATAAGAACATTAATCCCATCGTAGAGGCCCAACCCTCTTGACCTCATCTAAATCTAATTGTCTCCCAAAGGCCCCGCCTCCAAATACCTTCACTTGGGGGGTTAGGGCTTCAACATACAAATTTGAGGAGGAGACAGGTTCAGTCCATAACAATGCTTAACTGCTGTTTTAAGCCTTAATTTTATTATCTTTAAAAATAGAAATAATATTCATTCATAAGGTGGTTCTGAGATTATGTATACGCTTAGGAATTTGGTACATAGTAAGCTCTCAAAAAATTAGTTGCTGCTATTCTGATGATTAACTTTCCATATTTCAGGGGTGTGCTAGAAGCACTTTTGATATTTGTTGAAACACTGGGCTAGATAAATACTTTGAGTTCTAAGAATGCATTTTTATATTTTTTTCTGTGCTTGTGAGCCTGAAGATAGGGATGCTGCTCTATGAACATCCTTCAGTTTCACATTGCTCTGTGTGGGCATCTTTATGTCTGTCTGCTTTCTGATTATGTATTTACTCTGTGTTTGCTTTTTCTCTGAGTTTTTATCTCTTTCTGCATCCCTGTTAGTCTCTTTGTCCCTGTCCTTGAATTTATTTTCTCCTCTCTTTTTTTTCTCCTCATTCACTATAAAATATGGTGAGTAATGTGCAATGTATATTATTTTACTGTATTTTTTAATCTTTGTTTTATTTCAAAAGATAGTCTCTTCAATAAGGTGTATCCCTGACATGTGACTGGGTTACTTGATTGTCTTTCTGCCCTTGTTCAGAGTCCCACTTTCCCAGGCATTGACCAGGACAGGTGTCAGAGGACTGAATTTGTTCTCAACTTGGCTTTATTATGGCTAGTGCTGAGCTGGACATGTAGGAATAAAGTTTTATGGTACTAGGTAATGCTTAAAGAAGAAGCTGGGTTTTTTTTTTGTTGTTGTTAAAAAAAATTTTTTTTAACGTTTACTTTTGAGAGAGACAGCGAGCAGGGGAGGGGCAAGAGAGAGGAAGACAGAATCTGAAGCAGGCTCCATCCAGGCTCTGAGCTGACAGCACAGAGTTGACATGGGGCTCGAACTCACAAACTCTGAGATCATGACCTGAGCTGAAGTTCGATGCTTGATGACTGAGCCACCCAGGTGCCCCTGGATGAAATTGGTTAATATATCGCACATATAACAACCAGCTGCTTTTCCCCCAGACATAACCATGGGGCAGCCCCCTCTCCCAACCTAGTTGGAGTGCTCCTCCTAGCAGAGTTGTGCCCCTCATTCCCAGGGTGTAGTGAATGTTACGGCACCAGGCGTCCCTTTACTTTTGTTTTACCAGCCTTTGTAATATAAACAATTGTTTTATATCTGCTAAGAAAAAAACCAATCATTTGATAGCCTGTATTTTTCTACATTTAGCAACTGGCATTTACACAATAGACTTTCTTGTATAACAGCACATCCTTTAACCATGGTAATTAAAATCATTTTGAATAGATGTAGTTACACTTAATTATGGATTCTGTGCTCTAGTTGATGTAAGCTTATTACACATTTAGTTTATAAGACTTGTTTTATGGCTGAATGAGGATGCTTAAAGTTATCATTTTTCAGTTTCTTTTAAGGAAAGGCCTATATAATTAGTTACGAAATTTTTAAAAATTTGTAACAAAGCTCATTTTTAAATGGCTACCAGTCAGTCAAGCAGTTAGACAAAGATGGACTGCTTGGGTGCTGATTAATGTACATGCCATGACAAGCAAAAAGCATGTCGTGAGCATATATTACATATTATGAACATTCTGATGGACAGTTCTAGGTTGCCAAAAAAATACCATCTGATAAAAGAGAGTGAAAATATGAACTATACAAGATTAAATTTTATTTCACCTTTGTTTTTGGAGACATTCCTAACATAAAAATTGTACACCATGACCCCAGAAATAAGGAACAAAAAGATGTTTATTCTCTTTTCCTCTAAGTGGTAGTGCTCTTTTATGAAACAAAATATAATGAGATATTCAGGTAGCAAGTCAGCATATGAAAAGATGTTCAGTGTCATTAGCCATTAGGGAAATGTAGATTAAAACTAATATCACCTGTACCTGTCATCATGGTAAAATAAAAAAGTACCAAATGATGGCAGAGATGTAGAAAAATTACATTTCTCAGACATTGCTTGTGGGGGTGTATAATGGTACAGTGACTCTGGTGGCAGTGTCTTGAAAACTAAGCACGCAGTTCTCATTGAACCCAGCAGTCACATCCCCGGGGAGGATTATTCTAGTCAATTCGAAAACTGATTTTCTTAAATTTTTTTTTAATGTTTATTCATTTTTGAGAGAGAGAGAGAGACAGACAGAGCATGAGCGGGGGAGGGGCAGAGAGGGAGGGAGACACAGAATCCAAAGCAGGCTCCAGGGTCTGTCTGTCAGCACAGAGCCTGACGTGGGGCTCAAACAGATCATGACCTGAGCTGAAGTCGGACACTTAACTGATTGAGCCACCCAGGCGCCCTTGAAAATTGATTTTCACACAAAAACCTATACATGAGTGCTATGGTAATTTTAACTGTAATACTCAAAAACATGAAATCACTCAGGTGTTCCTCAACAGTTGAGTGATTAAACAAACTATGGTACCTCCGTATTGTACAGTGCTGCCTCACAATAAAAAGGAACAAACTGTTGATACATGCAACAACCTGGATGAGTCTCCATAGCAGTATAAGAGGGAAAAGGCAATGAATGACAAAAGGTTATATACCTAACTTTCTTAAAAAGGTCAAAAGTGACAGAAACGAAAAACAGAATTAATGGTCTCCAGGGATTAAGGAGAGAGTGAGGGAATTGGGTGTATGTGGCAATAGGACAGATCTTTAGGATGATGGAAATGTTCTCAAGTTTAACTGAATCAGTGTTGGTACCCTGATTGTAATATTGCACTAGAATTTTGCAAGATGTTGGAGGAACCTGGCTTAAAGGATACATGGGATCTCTTTGTATTTCTTAAAATTGCATGCATGCAAAACTATAGTTACTGCAAAACAAAAAAGATTAATTTTTAAAAATGAGATGTAATACGAATATTCTGATGAAACAGTATTTCCTCCCTACACACGTTTCTAATTTTTTGTCTCATTTATTGATGGTTCATTTGATCCTTTATTCATTGAAGAAATAATTATTGGGCACTTGGTATATGCTTAATTTGGCCTTACCTAATGAATTATTCTAAAACCAAAATCAAAACTAACTTGCAACTATTTTATAAAGGATACTACCTTATTTAGTAGTAAATTTTGCAGCCAGTTTACATCCTCAGAGCCATCTCTTCTGGAGGTACATTTTGGGGCCTTTGTAACATTGGCTTTAAAATATTCAAAAAAATTTCCGGGGTAAAATTATTGTGGCTGTGCTCAGTAGTATAAAACTGATGGGTCTTGATTACACATTCATCTGTGTATAAGAGCAGAAAAAATGTCTGAGTGCAATCTGGGCACTGCCAGCAGACACTCGCTCACCTGTGAGGAGTAGGGTGAGTTTCTCTGGAGGCACATGTCTTAGCACACCCCTAAGTTTTCCCACCGGAGTAGCATTCTTTCTCCCATTTCAGCTTTGGACTTCTCTCACAACATAGAATGCGATCTCTGGTAGCTTTTCTGTGCATGTAACTTCAAGCTTAAGGCACCTGAAAAGCTGGGGGTAAAGAGACAGATGTGTTTATGAGGAATGATCTGGAGAATAAATTGTCTTTTCTCTGGTTCAGTGAAAGTTGGCCTTTGGCTTAGCCAGAGCCATGGAGGATCTCTTGTTTGGTCTATATCCCTCCTGTCCCCAGGCGAATGACTTGCTGAATTGTGCTTTGACATAATACTAGGGTTGTTGGTGTCTAATGAATGAAATGTGGTGGTATTTGATAAGTGGAGATGAAATTTGGTAACGTTAGGACTAAAGAGCTATTTTTTTCTAATTAGTAAAAGAATTGAGGGGGATTCAAGGAGACTTCCCTGCTGGTCTTCATTGCATGCTATATGGTAGGCGCCCCAACCTGTGGTCAGATAAAGCCAGCCCTAGCCTCAGCCACAGCGGATGTGGGGCAGAGGAAGCAAGCATTTCCTAGCGACCCTGCAGCCTGGGTCAGGTGCACATTCATGTCCATCTTTAACCTTTTCTGGAGGATCCTTTTATAGCATAGTGATCCCGATTTGACTAGTTAATTGTAGTTGACCAACAAGATTAAAACCCTTTTCTGTACTTTGAACTTTATAGAACATGAATGTATGTTCTAGTGAGTTGTGTTCAAGCACTGAGGGGATTTTTGATAAAAATAACACTATAAATAGGTTAGACCCAGTCTAGCTCACCCAGAGTTTGTTTATTTAATCTAGCATGCCTCTGAACCATATTCAGTTTTTGTAGAGTTTTGTAGAAAATTCATCTCTCATTTAATTGTCTTCAGCAGAAACAGTGGATTTTCTGGTTTCTCCCAAATGTGATCCTTGGTCATTTTTTCTGCTTGGCTGCTGTGGCCAGAGTGGATGCAGTTGCCCCAGGTTCCTAGTGATCTTGGGCAAGAGGGCAGTGGTGGTAGTCCGGGTTCTTTGGTGGTTCTGTGCAGGTTCTAAATTTCAGAGGGACACCCCTGCTGGCAGCTAGCAGAATCCATGATGATGGAAAAGGAAAGGGAACTTAGAATTTTACAGTTTGGCAATGTTGGGGAAGGAATTTGAGTTGGAGCAGGAAGCACAGACAGTACACAGATAATTAATATATTAGAATCATGATCAGCCCTACAAAAGAAAATCAAACCTGGCTCCTCTGAGGGAATGACAGTTAAATAGATGTCTCAAGAATGAATAAATTAACCCAGCTGGGGTGAGGAGAGAAGTGAATTAGTGGCATGCCTCAGGCCCTGTCTGGGACAGCCTCTCATGATACAAAGGAGAACCATCTGATTTTGTCGTTGTGTGGAATTGTGTAAAAACAGTGGTAGCGTGAGACTAACTGGTTCAAGATCAGCACAGTTAACAATATCTAATATGACATACAAATGCTCAATACACTTTTAATCACCACTGTTTTTTTCTCTGTCATTAGATCCACAGATTCAGTGTTACTGTCTCATCTATTTTTTTTTTCCCCTGTCTTTTGTAGTTTCAAACCATGAATTATGTGGGACAGCTGGCTGGGCAGGTGATTGTCACTGTGAAGGAACTCTACAAGGGCATTAACCAAGCTACTTTGTCTGGCTGCATCGATGTCATTGTGGTTCGACAGCAGGATGGCACCTATCAGTGTTCGCCTTTTCACGTTCGATTTGGGAAGCTGGGAGTCCTGAGATCCAAAGAGAAAGTGGTGAGTACAGGAGACAGCTTGTTCTCAAGGAGGGTGAAAGGTTAGATGGGAACAGAATAAGTTGTTCCTGTGTACTCTCTCTGGCTCTTTTTTTTTTTTTTTTTTTTTAAGGAAAACCTGTATAATGTTGAAGATAATCATATGAGAAGTCAGCCTTTATGTTTTATTTTGAAGTTGCTGCTGAATTCATAAGCATAGAAAGTCTCTCCAAGGGGGAAAAAAAGCTGAAAATTATCTTGATAATCCCATTTGTTGCAGCTCAGAGGAGCAAAATAGAGAAACTGGAGTTGTAAATGGAGAATGTTAGGTATATTTAGAAAAAGTTTCTTTACCTTATATACTACTTTAAAATATTTAGAGCAGTGGCTTCATACCATTTATGAATGGAATAGACTGAGGTAATCAAGAATACATTACATTTGTTTAAGTAAAATTAATGCCAGTTTTCCTTGTTTTGAGAAAGCTGTTGAATCTTATTTGTATCTAAATTTTGTTAGTGATACCAGGACTTGTCTCCAGATCTTACTAAATGCAAACTCACATCATGGGCTTGTTGGCGTTTAGTTTTATTTCAGGGAAGGGTCATTTAGAAAGAAGATAATTTGTATTTTCCTTTTTCTTACATCCTCTCTCCTTCAAATATTGGAACAATGGTAAGACATGTTAGTATATTTGATGTGAATCAAGTTAGAAAATTGAGCTAGTAATAAAACTTTGCAGGTACATGGTAGTATTTTTTTTACCCTTCTGCTCTTACCCCACATTATTTACCTAAACAATGGAGGGAGATTTTGTCAGGATTATAAAGCACAATGAAAGATCTACACCATTTTGGGTCACAGAACTAGATGTTAGAGGACCACTGGCATAATTCGAATCATCTATTTTCAGATTTTGGCTATTTTGCATAGCTAATCTTATTCTTTAAAATAGAAATTTGTGTTTTAATTAAACTTAAGTTTTTTGGGGGATGGAAGAAAAGGCTTATGGGTTGCACACAACTATATATTCTCCCCACTGCCCCCCCCCCCACCCGCCCTCAAAACACACATCTTTTTTCCGAGGTGTTATAAATCAGTATTTCACTGGAGAACCACCTTGCAGGATGGCAGGGTTTGTATGGTCGGCCTCTGTTCAGAGACACCCTTTGGAAACCAAAAGCAGTCGCAGTTCACTTAGTAACTTGGAAACTTTCCCTTGCAAAACAGTGTTTAGCCACAGTTTAGCTTCTTGGAATTTTTTATTTCTAGCCAGTAACACTAACGTATAGTACTTTCAGTTTTTATCTGCTTTGGGAGAATCTGTACAAAATTGTTTATGCGCTGAAATTTCCCATTAGTTGTGCAAGGATCTATTCAGGAAATGGCTTATATGGCACTTTTGTTTGTTTTTCTGTGATCTGGATTTTGATCAGTAGATTGGTTAAGTCTTTTGGCCTTTCAGAATGGAATCTGCAGGCTGATGTTATATGTAAGCATTTGTGTATCTATAAATGGTGACCGGACAGACAACATACCTCTTTCTACATGCTGTGTGCCTCTAATTAAGAAAGTACAAGTTCAGTACCAGGCTACCCAAATGACTGTATTCTGTATCTTGTCAAACCCTTGGATTTTAATAGTCTGTCCCTGAGACACAGGAAAAGGGAAAATTTCTTTTGCGCTAGTACCCCTAGGAGCTCAAAGGATGTGTTTGAGCAGAAATTTGGCTCTTTGACTGAAACACAGCTTTCCTGCGACAGTAAAACCAGAACCATGTCTGCCTTGAGATACTCAGGCAGTTTGGATTAACTGTCTTATTTTAGGTCAGTTTGGACTAGGGAAAGCTACTCACTGATTTTACACTAAGACCCCAATTATGGTGACACCTATAATGGTGGCACCTGGACTGGAAATCATAATCATCTTAAAGCTTCTGGTTAGGGAGATACTGTATAATAATTTTCCCACTGTCACTGGTATGTTTTTGTTTGATACAGCACCACTACTCCCAGTATATTTCATAACCCGAGTTGAATTTCAGAAGGTAAACCTGCAGTTGCTGTTTTTAAAATACTAATTTTGTTGATTTAACGCAAAACTAATGATTTGATTACTTATCAAAGTTAAATAATCCAGTGTATTAGACAGGAAGTTTCCATTGTGGGTGACAAAAATCCACCTCGCACTAGCTTAAGCAAAAAAAGGGAATTTATTGGCTTGCATAACTAATGTCCAGGAGCATTTGAATTAATCAGGTCTTTGAGGGTGTTAACCAGAACCCTGTCTCTGCCCACCTCTCAGCTCTGTCTCCTTTTGTGTATGCTCTCTCTAATGCAAGATGGCCACAGTACCTCCTGGCTTATTTCCCATGAACTCAGCAACCCTAGGGGAAAGAGAGCTGCTTCTTCCCACAGAAGTATCAGTGTTTAATCTCCCTGTCAGTCTTGAGTCACATGTACCTTGCAGACCAGTCACTGTAGCTGGGGTGGAATGTACTGATTGGCTTGGCTTGGACAGCAGCCCCATGAAGCCATGCCTGAAACTGTCTGAAATAGAGGATGAGGAGATCTCCAGAGGACACCACTGATATTCTTACCTGAAGAGTGGTATGCCAAAACAAGTGTCTGCTATAGCAGGTATTTCTAAAAAGTAAATCAGTTCTATTTCAACATCTCAGTCATATATATTGAGCAAGATTAAGCCACAGTGTAGGAAGTAAGACTATGTAGATAGGAATATTGTTTTAGATACCAGTTTATAAGGAGTAGTACATCAAAATGAGTACCCTCTTTAAAATAATCACCTTGGGAAGCATTTATTACAATTTGGTGCCATCTCTCAAAATATTTCTTAATATTTTTGCTTTGTTACTTAAAGAGCTTCTGGCATATTCTTTTAGTACCCTTAGTATTGCCGCAATTTGATGTTAGATTTAATTTGGGGGTAACCAAACTCCATTTAGAGGCAGAATAAGAGACTAGTCATATTGGAAAATGTCATATTTGATCACTAAAGTCAGACAGGCTATAAATGAAGGGTGAATTTTTTTAAGATGGTTTAAAACCAGACTGCATTCTGAAAGAGGCATTGTTCTATTTTCCCAACTCCCTAGGATAAATGGTTAACCTACAAAGATGAAACATCTGAAGGATACTAGTTTGAATCTGTTATGTTTTTTTATGAAAGGTAAAATAACTTTAATATTTAATTTGTGTGTAATTTAACTTAAAGAATTTATACAACCACAAATCAATAAACAAATGATAATTTCAATTATTTTTATGTCCAACTTCTAGTTGAAAAAATGCAATTAAGTATTTAAGTCATCCTGAGAAGCCTAAAATTTGGCATTATGGAGCAAATTTAGTTTTCCCAGTCCCCTTGCTCTTACAGTCTAGGAAAATATATCGTATTTCTTTACTTCATCAGCCCTCATGGAACTTAGAAAACATTTTTCCTATGTAGAAGCCGCTGCTATTAGAGCTGCTTCAGAAATAGATGATTCGAGATGCTTATGTGACTTCAACCAGTTTATTATGAAACACATTTTTTTTTTTAATTTTTTTTTTCAAAGTTTATTTATTTTTGGGACAGAGAGAGACAGAGCATGAACGGGGGAGGGGCAGAGAGAGAGGGAGACACAGAATCGGAAACAGGCTCCAGGCTCTGAGCCATCAGCCCAGAGCCCGACGCGGGGCTCGAACTCACGGACCGCGAGATCGTGACCTGGCTGAAGTCGGACGCTTAACCGACTGCGCCACCCAGGCGCCCCATGAAACACATTTTAAACTTAACCTGAAAATAATATTTTTTTAGCCCAGGAATTTGTTGCACTACTTGGTTTTGGAAGCGTTAGATTCCATGTCCTGCCCAGCTTTATTTAAGCCATAAATATTCACAGTAATCTAAAACATGAAGAACTTAGTTGGGAAATGAATTAATGTTTGTCCTGTGGAAACTTATTTTATGCACCCTTTTCTTTTAAGAAGTAAAAGAGGGGCGGGGCGCCTGGGTGGCTCAGTCGGTTGGGTGTCTGACTTCAGCTCAGGTCATGATCTCACTGTTGGTGAGTTCGAGCCCTGCATAAGGCTCTGTGCTGACAGCTCAGAACCTGAAGCCTGCTTCAGATTCTGTGTCTCCCTCCCTCTCTGTTCCTCCCTGCTTGCGCTGTGTCTCTCTCTCTCTCAAAAATAAAAAAAGATTTAAAAAAAATTTAAAAAGTGAAAGAAAAATGAGTTTCTTACAAAATAATAATTTTGTTAACATTTCTTAAATAGGAATTTTCTTTTGCATAGGATTTTGTTATTTTGTATTTAATAGTTGCCTATTTTTCTCATTTTCTGTTATAATTTTTTTTCCTTTTTTAAGAGCTTTTTTCATTTTGTAATTAACACAGTAACACATATTCAAAGGATATAATTTTAAAACTTTTACCATAGGTGCACTCATGAAAGCATCACTGTAGTCATGACATGGAACACTTAGCTGTCCTCACAGTCTCTTCCAGTCTGTGACTGTTCTGAGTCAGTTTTTTAATGACATTAGCATATTTTTAACTCCTATATTTTAGATGTTTAACAAGTTGCAAATGTATTTTAAATAATTTCTATATCTGTCACCCACTTCTTCCCCTCCTGTTGACATTTCACATGACCGTGGTACAATTTATCAGAACTAGGCAGTTAACATTGGTATAATATTATTAACTAAAGACCTTATTCAGATTCACTATGGTCTTTTTGTCTATGATCCTATCCAGGATCCCACATTACTTTCATTCTATATTCTGTAACCATTCTGTCTTTCCTTACAACCTTGACTTTTGAGGAGGACAGAATGGTTATTATGTAGATTGTCCCTCAGTTTGAGTTTGTCTGATGTTTTCTCATTTGGGGAAGAATAACACAGAGTGATAGTGTGTCCTTCTCAGTATATCATCTTAGGAAGCCCATCATGGTGCCGTATCTCATTATTGGTGATGTTAACTTTGATCCCTTGGTTAGTGGTGTCTACTAGGTTCCTCGTCTAAAAATTTATTTGTGGGAAGAAACTTGGAGATTGTGCAAATATACTGTTTTTCATCGTACTTCCACCCATCGATTTTAGCATACATTGATGAATTTTGCTTGCAGTAGTTCTTACTGTGGTGTTTGCCAAATGATTTTCTGTTTTCCATCCTTTCTACTCCATTTATTAACTGAAATTCTACTGTATCAAAGAGCTATCCTTCTGTTTACTTATTCAATTATTTATTCAGATCAGTATGGACTTCTGAATATTAATTTTACTCTTTGGGTTATAATCCATTATTATCATTATGTAGTTGCTCAAATTGTCCCAGATTTGGCAATTAGTAGGTAGCTCCTTCAGGTTGAGTCCTTTTGATATGTTCCCATCATTTTTTGAGCACTTCCTTACTTTTTGGCACCATGAGCTATTTGACAAGAATCTACTTTACCTGCCTCAGCCCTGGAATGTAACTATTTTGTTTCTCTGAGGAGCAGTGGTTCCTTTTATTAGAGAATCGTATCTAGAAACAAAGCATCTGGTCACTAGGTGTGCTCATTACTGAGGTGTCATTGCCTCTAGGCCCTGTCAGCAGGCAGAGCTGGAAAATCTCTGTATGTAAATACGTGTACCTACATTTGTCTGTAAAAATTATGAGTTCACACTGATTCCTCTGATTCCAGTCCATCCCTAGAAGGTTCCTTCTCATCTCCTTATTTATAACTTCTTTTTCTGACAGTGAGAAACATGGCTCTTATTACCTACAATATGTTTACTTATTTGTTCAATCCTAAAATACACATAAAATAGTTTTAGAATTGTTACCCACATGTCTGTGATTTTTTTTAATTACTACAATATTTGTTTATAGTGCTTTTTGTCTTTAGTCTTAGAATATTTAGTTTTATTCCTTATCCCTTAGTGTGGTTATGTTACTAACAGGATTTTTATAATAAGCATTTTGACAACATGTTTCAGTTAATGATCTTCACTGACCTGATGTGACCCAGCACTCAGTGTCAGAAGGGATAATTAATTGGTCCTCACTGGGAAAAACCCAATGGTTTTGCAAAGTTAAGAACACTTAAATTGTGGACTACTCTATTTATATACGTATTACATTTTTCTGTACTTTCGTTTTTATGTCCCCTGAACCAGTCTAAAACTGGAGTTTACAAGTTTATCTGTAAGAGTTTCGAAAGTTGGTGTTCATTTATTATTATAAGATGTTTAAAAACATTTATTCACAGTCTACAGATGAACGACTACATTATTTTTAAGTGGTAAGTAGTATTTAATATTCTATATAAACAGTCCTTACTTTGCATGGTCGTGTAGATCATTAAAATGACTGGGCAGATTTCAGCAGCATGGATGGAACTGGAAATAAGTCAGAGTGAAATAAGTCAGAGAAGGACAGATATCATATGTTTTCACTCATATGTGGATCTTGAGAAACTGAACAGAACACCATGGGAGAAGGGAAGGGGAAAAATTGTTACAGAGAGGGAGGGAGGCAAACCACAAGAGACTCTTAAATACAGAGAACAAGCTAAGGGTGGATGGGGGTTGGAGCAGAGGGAAAATGTGTGATGAGCATTGAGGAGGGCACTTGTTGGGATGAGCACTGGGTGTTATATGTAAGCCAATTTGACAATAAATTCTATTCATAAAAAATATATACATAGAAAAAATGAATGGGCAAGTCAAAACCCAAAGCAAACTTAATAACTGAGAAAAATTAGGATTTTTCCATGAATTTTACAAATTTTTGCAAAAACTTTCTATTGTCAGTTAAAAATGTGTAAGAAAATGAAAAATAGTAAGTTGGTGTTTAGTACACTGCAATTTAAAACATTAGGAACATTGAGAACTAACATGTCTTCTTTGTAAAATAACTTAGCAAGATTAGTTGGTTTGAACAGTGCTTGCCTTCTCGATGTAAAACTTAGGATACCGAACAAGCATCTCTCGTCTTGGCAAATTTTCGTATGCTTTTCTGAATTTGGATCACCTTTCAGGTTTTCAGCTCTGAAACATTCAATGTCATGAAGTATGTCAGAGTTCCTTCAGTGTGGACATTTTTTGCCCACGTCACTTCATCTGGGCCATCTTCATCCTTTTTGTCACAGCCACTCTGCTCCTCTGTGTGGATGAGCCTGCCTTCACCAGGTGCCTCTGGCTGCACATGTTGAGCCTTTCAGGTGGCAGCAGGGTCCCCATTCCCACAGTCAGCTATTTCTTCTGTAACTGTTGACATGCAGTTTGACGTTTACTTCCAGTAATGTTACTTTTAGTTTGTGGCATTTTGATCTTGGCCAGTTTCCTCTTAATTATCCATTTTTATAAAATGTCACATGGGTTTATCAGTGGGAAACAAGAAGACAACTACCACTACAAGCTTTACTGTCTCTGCCTGAACTGAGTAATAATAGATTTGGTGCGCTAGTCACTAGTGCACTTTTTGAAAAAGTGATGCGATGGGTTACCAGTCATGCTGGGCATCTGTTGTTATGTAGTGATCTGTAGACAGAGAGCTGGCAGTGAAGCCTGTGCTCTCTGGAGTTACAGGTAACATATTGCATTAACTGAAATTTGTGGTTGTCTGAAGCGTGCCAGCTGAGGCCTGTCTGTGGTGTAACTCTGGAAGTGCTCAATTGCTTGTTGACCATAACATTTCTCTATTTTTTTTTTTCAACGTTTATTTATTTTGGGGACAGAGAGAGACAGAGCATGAACGGGGGAGGGGCAGAGAGAGAGGAAGACACAGAATCGGAAACAGGCTCCATGCTCCGAGCCATCAGCCCAGAGCCTGACACGGGGCTCGAACTCCCGGACCACGAGATCGTGACCTGGCTGAAGTCGGACGCTCAACCGACTGCGCCACCCAGGCGCCCCAACATTTCTCTATTTTATGCCATTTGGGAAATTAAGTACAAGATTTTATGTTCTAAAAATGATACAATATTTTCTTTCAATCCCTGGTTACCTATCCCCTTCCTTCCCAGATCTGTTTGGTTTTTTTAAATTTTTTTTTTCAACGTTTTTTTATTTATTTTGGGACAGAGAGAGACAGAGCATGAACGGGGGAGGGGCAGAGAGAGAAGGAGACACAGAATCGGAAACAGGCTCCAGGCTCCGAGCCATCAGCCCAGAGCCTGACGCGGGGCTCGAACTCATGGACCGCGAGATCGTGACCTGGCTGAAGTCGGACGCTTAACCGACTGCGCCACCCAGGCGCCCCTCTGTTTGGTTTTTTAAGGCAGGTTGGTGGGGCAGGTAGCAGTGTTTCTCAGAGACTATCACTCCAGGAACCTCAATACTAAGTTTGGCTTGAGAACCCAGAATTTAGGCTTCGTTTAGCATGAATGAAAGATTTAATACTAAATCATACTTTCTTTTCTTAGATTGATATAGAAATCAATGGCGATGCAGTGGATCTTCACATGAAATTGGGTGACAATGGGGAAGCTTTCTTTGTGGAGGAGACTGAAGAGGAATATGTAAGTTCTAGTGGGTCACATTTACTTTACACATTGTATTCAGGCTCCAGGATCTGTCCCCAGACAGAAATGTTCAGTTTTCATGGTTAGTTATAGAGGTGATTGTTGCAGGTTAAGCAAGCTTTAGTTTTAGGTTGAAGAACTAAGCTGTCAGAAAGGAGCTAGAGTGAGTGAGGCACTTTTCTCAGCACCAAGTGTCAGAATACAGAGAGCATATAGAAGGCCCTTGCACTTGTTTCTTATTTAGTATCTGTTACAGTTTACACCTTGAATGGAAGTTAGTTCCACCTAAGTAATGAAGGCATATCTCTCTGCAGGCTGTGTGTGTGTTTGTACATGTGTGACCTTTAAACTTGGAAAACATGTTTAACCGTTTTGGTTAGGGACATTGAATCGCTAATCTTGAATAGGCTTGTGAATGAGTTTATTATGGTCTCCAGAGATTTAAATTAATTGGCCTGTATCTTTTTAAACCATTATTGCATGTTTGGCTTCTTTAAGTAAGAGAGAACAGTTTGTTCCTCCCCACCCCTTCACCCCATGTATCCACTGATGGTGGTAAACTGTTTTTGATGGATCTTAGAAGAGGCATCTTCTAGCTTTCATCATAAAGAATAAAATCTCAGCAAAACTGATAACCTTCAAGTTATTAAGGATACAGGACTACTTTTTTGGGGTTTTCAAAGAAGAAAAGTCACCAAAAAATAGAATGAGATTGTTTATCATTTTTAGTTTAGAGAGAAACCAACAATATAGATACCAGTATGTAAAGCAGCAGTGCAAAGTATGGTTATGAAAACAGTCCAGAGCAGTCTTTTTTTTTTTAGTACCTATTAATTACTTGTTTTTATATTACCTTGTTTGTGTTTGCTTGGCCTTATCAAAGTTTTTCCTCATCAGAGACAGAAGCAAGAGGCAGAATGATACAATAAATGAGTTACCACAAGAATAAAATATATATATTTTTAACTTTTATTTATTTGAGAGAGAAAGCACATACATGGATGCAGGGGAGGGGCAGAGAGAGGGAGAGGGAGAATCCTAAGCAGGCCTCACGCTGCCAGTGCAGAGCTGATGCAGGGCTCAATCTCACAAACCATGAGGTCATGACCTGAGCCAAAATCAAGAGTTGGACACTTAACCAACTGAGCCACCCAGGTGCCCCAAGAATAAAATATTTTTGATGTGTTCCTTAAAATCATGTATATTTCAGGACATTGGTTGATTAGGCTTTGTGTAAATCAGTGAGCGAGAGGGCTGGGTTATCGATCATTTGTTACGTGGTTCTCGTGGTCATTTCTGATGATTCCACTTCAACTATGCTTAGTAAGGTTAACTTGGAGAGTGTCACCTTCCCAGCCCCTTTTGCCTATCCCATGTATCACCAAATTATTCAGATTTTCTTTCATATGCTTCTCTGTGAATTTTTTTTTTAAATATTAATTCATCCAACATTACTACTCTATGCCACATACTATGAGTAAAATATGCCCCCACTCTCCAGGAGTTTACAGTTATAAAAGGGATAAGCATTACCAACACCCATCTGGCTGCCATTTATTTACATACTTGTTTCTCTCAGACTTTGCTCATCTGAACTGTATATCATCATCCTTTTCAAGCTGGTAGTTCTGTATCTAACCCTGTCCTGTTAATAGCTGCACAATCATCCATAGTATGGATACACCACAATTTAACCATTCTTGTACTGATAGAGATTTAGGTTATTTCATCACCCCCAACACAATACACATAGTGCTATAATAGAACTAGGAAACACCACCAGAGACAAAATAGCTTTTAAGAAGTACCAGTAAACTTTGGGGCACCTGGATGGCTCAGTCGGTTCAGCATCTGACTCTTGATTTCAGCTGAGGTCACGATCTCAGGGTTGTGGGATCAAGCCCCCTCCACTCAGCACGGAGCCTGCTTAAGATTCTGTCTCTTTCTCTGCCCCTCTCCCCTACTCGTGCATGAACTCTCTCTCTCTCTCTCTCTCTCTATCTTTCTGTCTCAAATTAAAAAAATTTTAAAAAGTACCAGTAAACTTTATTTATACAATTAATAAAAAAGACCATTGAATTAAAAGGCCCTGGAAGTCAGAGACCACAGCCTGTAACTTGGGTGCCCTGGGGACATGTGGAATAATATCCTGTCATCATAGTGCTGGATAAACAGAATTTTGGCTCCGGGGTAATATGTCTATCAAAGCCAAATTCAAAAGCTTGATTTAGAACAATTATGGAAATTCACTCATTTTCAGGACTATTATGTAAAAACTTGAGTATTCTAAGTTACTTGAAGTTAATTTATATGTTACCTACCTTCCATTTCCCCCATGATACAAAGGGGTGAAGCCAGTAACTACGAAGTTAATCTTCTGAACACCAGACTTTGGTCATTTATTTGATATTAAATTACGAGTTTATTTCTAACTGTTGGGCCTATTTTCTTCTTTTGAATTCCTGAAAGGATGTTTTAAATAACGTTACAGTTTTAAAATCTGCCAACTTCATTTGTAACAGGGTATTGTGTATTTTAATCACCTTTTCACCCTCATTTAATTTAGCAAACACAATTTACCGGAGACCCTCACTTCACTTACCTGTCCTACTGCCCCCTGTCTGATGGGGTGTTCCTGATCCCTGCCTTCCGCTTTATCCTGTTACTGTTCTTTGTAAGTTCTTGACAGAGTGCTTCGTATTGCCTCCTTGGAATGCTGCTGTTGCTGCTTTGAACTTCCCTTTATAGAAAATTTAACTGGCTGTGCTTTAATTACAGTTTTTGTGTGTGTGTGCTGATTTGGTATATTGGTTCCTTCAAATATATTCAGTTACATGGACCAGATGAATTATCTGTGTGTACCAGGGTAAAGACCTATTCAGAATAGAGTGGGCAGTAACGTAGTTCAGTGTGACATTCTTACCTTTAAGGACTATGTATTCTTCCTACCACTGTGAATTTAGATATGCAAAGAGTTCATTATTGTTTTGATTCACTGTCCACTTTGTCAGGGACTTTTCTTTCTCCATGTTCTCTTTAAGGAAAAGCTTCCTGCCTACCTTGCCACCTCACCAATTCCTACTGAAGATCAGTTCTTTAAAGATATCGATACTCCTTTGATGAAATCTGGTGGAAATGAAAGACCATCTCAGAGTTCAGACATCTCCCACATGTTGGAAACGGAAACAGTTTTCACTTCAAGTTCTGTGAAAAAGAAAAAACGAAGGAGAAAGAAATGCAAACAGGACAGTAAGAAGGAAGACCAGACCGCTTCTCCTGCTGCAGAAGATACCGTGGATGTGGAAATGAGCTCTGACGATGACAAGGGGGCCCAGTCAGCAAGGTAGGGCTCTTAGTGTGGTTGCCAGGCATCCACACACGCTATGGGCAGAGCTCAGGTACAGTGAGTTGTTGTTGTCTCTTTCATGGATCTGCAGTGTGAGTTTTGCACTTGTTTTTCCCCATGACAATTTATTGTGGAATCAGTGTAAGAGGCATTTTTTTTTTCCTTTCTGCTCTTCTATAAAATTTGCCATCAGACGTCCTGCTGTGGTATTGACATACCACTTGAAGCAGACTGGCAGTGTGTGTCTTTCCATCAGTAGGTTTCCAAAAGCCAAATAAATTGTAAGTTACAAAGAAGGTCTGAATTAGTGACTTGGCCCTGAGGCCACATCTGGTGTATATTCCTACTCAGTAGTCTTGGTATCTCACCTGTTTCTGAGAAGTTTAGAGTTTTTATTTTGAGTTTATCATCAAAACATTCCCAGTAAATTGAAAAGGAAAGGAGGATTTTTGTGTGTGTGGTGGTGTTTTTTTTTTCAAGTGAGAAATCTTTGACCACTTACTTACCAGCTCAGTAGAAGAGCTCAAATATGCCAATTTTTAGGTCAGCACTGGGTTTGGAAGGTTAGGGGGCAGAACATGTATTTTTTTGTTCAAGAGTTCAATTTGTAAAAGGTTATCTTCCACCTGTTCACTCATTGACTGCTGTGGCATTGGAAGAGGACCATATGTGTGTCATGGGGTGGTTTACTTTACTGATGAGCATTGGACAAGAAGTTGTTGCCCACAGTGACCCTGAAGTTCTACCTACAGTTTTTCCAAGATCCACCAGAAAGGACACTGAAGTAACACTTTTGCCCTTAAAGTTTATTCGTGTCCTTTATCATAACACAATTGAGCAAAGTTTAGAACTCTTGAACAACCTGCAGCTTCAGTTTAGGAAGTTAAAACATTTCTAAAACATATGCAGAGTTACCTGATAAATGTATAAGAATCATTATTCTAAAGGAATTAATTTACAAAATTAATGTTGAAAGTGAATGCATTGCAGATATATTAGTGCATGCCTTACTTTCTAGATTGTGTGAACAACTGCCTGCTTCAGCCAAATCTGTCAGAATACTGATTTGGTCAACAGTTCATGGTTGTTAGTTCTTTCTCTCTGAGCCAGAACCTTGCTTGCTTGGTAAGCAGGCATGTCAGAATGCTTGTGAAGTAGTGGCTTATGATAATTTTCAGGAGTTTGGTGGTTTGCTTTTTCTCTGGATTACATGGATCACAGATACTGCCGCGTGGAGGAACTCTTTCCTAAAATCTCCTTTAAAAAAGGATCTGCTTAATTATGCAGCCAACAGAAATTAGGACTTAAAAAAAAAAGGACAAAATGTAACAGTCTTGAGAATTCAGGTCAGGTGTATACTGAAATAAGCACTGAGCTAAAAGGTAGAAGACGGGGCCTCTTCTGTTTTTGATTGTGGAATAGCAGCCACTTGATTACTCTGGACCTTTGTTTTTTAATCTGTGAAATAAGAGAATTGAACTATGTGGTTTGCAAGGCCCCTTCCAACTCAGTAGATTCTAAAATAATTTGGAGAAAGATACTTAGGATCAAAAGTATTAGCAACATATTAAACAATCAGAGAAAAAGAATAGGAAGTCAACTGCTTTTGCAGTTGTGCAACCTAGAAATCAGATAGGGTTGGGACATTTGCAGCTTTCGAGTATCTTCCCCTCCTCAGGCCCCTACCACTTAGGAAAGAAATTCTGTTTCCAGAGAAATCCCTAAAAGTGGTTTTTATTTTATTTTGATAAATAGTGTCCTACTTAAATAGCGTTCTCTTTACTTTTCAAGAATTTCATGGATAATAGAATTAAGGTTAATTGAGGCTCCATGAATGAAGCAGGTGAAAGATGAAACCACCCTTAAACCAAGTTGCTGTTGCATAGCTAGGAGAAACACATTAAGTGAAAATTGGAGAGCTTTAAACCACAGAGAGCTTTGTGTAAATTGTACCTAGTGAGCCTCTCCCTTACTCAAGATGGACTTGTATGTAGCATGGAAGCCTTGTTTGTCCTTCCAGAGGATGGAAGGATGTGTTAGTGTGTATATGTATTAAAAATGTTGTACCTAGGATAAGTAATCTTTTGGAGGGAAGAGTCTTTTCGGATTGGATGGTGCTGTAGCACAATCATGGGTGCAAATGTACAAAATATGCCACTGGTGAAATACTTAAAATACCCAGCACTATTAAAAATGGAGGCTTAAGACTGCACCATCAGAAAGGAATCTCTTCTTTTAATCCACCAAAGCAGACTTGTTTGCAAGTTGTATCTGGGAGCTAAGTAGAGGGAGCCTAAGACTTTTTATAAACAGCCTCCATTGCCCTGAGGCTGCGGACTTCATCTCCTGATCAATAACTGGCTTCCAGAAAACCCTCCATATTCTTCTCTGATGACTGGAATCTTACAGCCTGCTCCCTGCCTTTCCTCCCTTTGATTTTTGACACAGTAGACAGAGAAACATTGCAGGGCTCTTTTCTTTTTTTTTTTTTTTAATTTTTTTTTTCAACGTTTATTTATTTTTGGGACAGAGAGAGACAGAGCATGAATGGGGGAGGGGCAGAGAGAGAGGGAGACACAGAATCGGAAACAGGCTCCAGGCTCCGAGCCATCAGCCCAGAGCCCGACGCGGGGCTCGAACTCACGGACCGCGAGATCGTGACCTGGTTGAAGTCGGATGCTTAACCGACTGCGCCACCCAGGCGCCCCTGCAGGGCTCTTTTCAACCCTATTATGAGGTTATCTTTTATCGGAAATGTCCCATATCCAAAAGCAAAATGAGATCATTAGCCACACTGAAATTTATTGACCAGTACTGTGCTAAGGCTGAGGATAAACATATTGTTTACCGAGTTAGTAATCTTTGGTCATGGTGGTTAGCAACCCTATTTATCTCTTACATAATACCCCCAGTTAAATAGACAAAGACTCATTTAGTCCCTCTAATTTATCCCACTTAAATAAAGCAGGCCATTTATTTTAACTTTCTATTGATTTTTTTTCCCTGCTTTTAAAAAACTGAGATAATAATTTACATATAGTTGTATTTATAGAATTTAAATATGCAAGTATGCAATTGAGTGATTTTTGTCAGTTGTATATACATCATGTAACCTCTGTTGGCTTTTGAATAGGAAGGATAATTCGTTTATGAAATGGTATTGAATTTGAAGCCATGTTGAGATACATCTGTGAAGGCTGAAGTGTTCTCTTATACACACTTAGTATGAACTCCAGCAACTGGACCTCCCACATCCCCCAACCCTGACTCAGGGTTAAACTGTTTACCCTACTGCGAATTCTCTGCTGTTCAGTGTTAATGTATGTAATTGTCCTATATTTTGACACGGATGTAGTCAGCGTTTGTACTGTTGTCTTCACATTCCAGTATCTACTCTCCCTTTTACCCTCATATCATGAATTTAAGTTCCTCTGTCATGGTCTACCTAGCTTGTTGAATGTTCTTAGGCACAGGTGCCATTTTGAAAAGTGCTTATTAGCAAGTTTTTAGAAGCCTTATTTTATTTAATGGATCATGGGACCAAAGGGAACCTCAACATCAGTAACCTTTTTCATCACCTAAAATAATCGTCTAAACTAACGGGCCTAATTTTTGTCAGGATATGCCCAGAGAAGACCATTTCATGTCTTCCCTGGGGTATAAGTTCTTAATGGTGCCTGATCTTGATCTTTCTTTCTCTCAGCAATATTTTACTAATACCAGATTGCTTTCTGAGCTCTTCTTGACTTAGCTTTTATACTACAGTGAAATATATGCCAAATAAGTAAGTTTCTGTGACTTTTACATTGTTCTTTTCAAAACACTTTCAAACCATATGGATAGTTATGCGTCAAACTCTACTCTCCTTTTAAATTTGTCAAATAAACATCTGATTCATAAGCATCACATTTTCCCTTTTTGTTACCATTTGATGTTCATTTTTTAAGGGGCACTGGGATGGCTCAGTCATTTAAACGTTTGGCTCAGGTCATGATCTCATGGTTCATGAGATTGAGCTCTGCGTCGAGCTCTGTGCTGAGAACACAGAGCCTGGTTGGGATTCTCTCTCTCTTTCCTGCTGCCCCTCTCCCCCACTTGCACTCTCTCAAAAAACAAAAACAAAAACAAAAAAAGAACCTGAAAAAAAAAACCACCCTCCTGATGTACATTTTTTGAGAAATAGAATGTTTTTAGCTAGATACCTGCTTTTTCAAGTATAGGTTTTTCTCCCCTTGAAATGAGGTATTATACCAGAGTTTAATTCTTCTGAGAGAAATATTAGAGTTGGGAAAACCTTAAATTAGAAGATACAACTATATGAAAAAACTATTGCATGGCAGAGGTAGTAAAGCAGAGCATGTTAAACAAAGATATAAAGGAAGAAAGGTAACATTAAAAATTAAAGTGATTTTTACCTTTATTTTTAGTCTGCCATATTAAGTAAACACAGATATTCTCATTTTATGTAGAATATCTGTCCTGGTAGAATGTAGAATTTTTTATAAGAAGCTCTCAAACTGGAAAGTATAGTTTTTCTTTATACTTCTCAGAGCTCTCAGCATAATACACTGCGTAAATCTCATACAAACTCTGAAATAGACAGGACAAGTGATAAATTTCCAACTAAATATGAAAAACTGGGGCCCACAGTGCTTCTGAGGGATGTTTTCAAGGTTATATGGCAAGTTAGTTACATTAACTATGCAGATTCAAGAAAAACCAAAGGGTAAATTAATTAAAACCCTATTGGCATTAGTTCATCCTCCTATAAAGATAGAGAATATGGGGACATGTGCAAGGGGGAGGGGGAGAGAGAGGGAGAGTGAGAATCCCAAGCAGGCTGTGTGGTGTTAGCACAGAGCCTGATGGGGGGGCTCAAACTCACAAAACATGAACTCATGACCTGAGCTGAAATCAAGAGTCAGACGCTTCACCAGCTGAGACACCAAGGCACCCCTCATCTTCCTATAGTTCTAAGGTCTGTGTATGAATCTTAAAAAAACATTTTTTATGTTATTGTATCATCATCCTCATATCCACACGTCATGTAGATTCTAAATAAGGAGAAAGTTCTCAGGTAATTCTTGGTCCAAACAAAAAGAAAAATAAGTTCTGCATGTTTTTAAGAGTTTTTTAGAATATTTTTTAATTTTTGAACCATAACTCTTGTTTTTAGCTCATAGTCTTATATTTTCTTTAATACACAGAAGAATATAGTGAAAGAACAAGGATTTGTTTTGAATACAGCTACTTACTAGCTCTGTGACTCTGGGCAAATTACTAAACTTCTCTGGATTCTTGATTTATTTGATATCTAAAATAAGATATTCTTGGGGTGCCTGGGTGGCTCAGTCGGTTAAACCTCTGACTTCAGTTCAGGTCATTGATCTCAGGGTTCGTGAGTTCAAACCTCACATCAGGCTCTGTGCTGACAGCTCAGAGCCTGGAACCTGCTTCAGATTCTGTGTCTCCCTCTGTCTCTGCCCCTCTTTCACTTGTTCTCTCTTTCTCTCTCTCTCTCTCCCTCCCCCTCCCTCCCTCCCTCCCACTCACACACACACAAATACACACACACACACACACACACACACACAAGAAACACTTAAAAAAACTAAGGTATCTTCAGATTTGTAAGGATTAAATGAAATAATACATAAAGCCTTAGTTTTCCTTTTGAAGCCTTTGAATCAATTACCCTGAAGGGCTATAAAAGGAAAAAAAATTTTTTTTAATGTTTAGGTTTTTGAGAGGGAGCATGAGTGGGGGAGGGGCAGAGAGAAGGGGGCAGAGGATCCAAAGCAGGCTCTGCACTGACAGCAGTGAGCCCAATGTGTGGGGCTTGAACTTACCAAACTCTAAGATCATGACCTGAGCCTAAGTCAGACGCTCAACCAACTGAGACACCCAGGTACCCTGGGAATTGTTAATCACATCATTTTCACAGTTTTAATTTATTGAGAGAGAAAAAACAAGCAGGAGAGGGACAGAGAGAGAGAGAGAGAGAATGAATCCCAGGCAGGCTCCACACTGTCAGCGCAGAGCCTGACCTCAAACTCAAACTCACCAACTGTGAGATCATGACCTGAACCGAAATCAAGAGTTGGACGCTTAACCAGCTGAGCCACCTTGGTGCCCCCAATCACATCATTTTTAAACACATTCTTTTCTGTCCTTCCTCTGTTTATTCCGTATTTAAATAGTGATGGCAGTAGTGTATGGTGGGTGGCATGGTGGCATCAGTGAATCCCCCTTCTCCTTCATATTTTTCTTCTAAGAGGATTAGTTATTAATCATTTGGTCTTCTTCATTTGCATCATTTAGACAATGTGTCCGTAGATTTGGAGATATTTTTAAGCTGACAGTGTCATCATTCCTGATTTTGTTTTTTTCCTTCACAGAGGATCTTCAAATGCTTCCTTAAAGGAAGATGAATTTAAGGAGCCTTTGCTCTTCCATTCTGGGGACCATTACCCCTTATCTGATGGAGACTGGTCCCCTTTAGACAAGTAAGTATTTTTAAAATTTCTCCATTTGTTTAAGAAAATATATATTAAATAGGTTTTCTGTTATTTGACAGTAATGATATTTCCTATTTCTCTCATATAGGAGAACTGAATGTGTACTTTTAACATGAATATGGACCTTTTCTCTCAATTATTTTGTTCCTAAATTTGATATGATTTAACCCTCACAATGTTAGTGTAGATCTGTATAATCTGCATAGAATTTAGCCCTCTACAATTCTTAAATTCTGATCTTACTGTGTCAACTATTAACTGTAGACGGATAACGTGAAGAAAGGCACAGTCACACTTTGTTCTGTGTTTAAATCCAGTTTCTCTCATGTATTGATTTTGTTCATTTAACCCATCTTTTCTGTACATTTCATCTCCTGTAAAATTATCTTTGTCATTGGTTTCTTGTGAGAATCAGTAAGGATAATGTATATAAAGTGTTTATAGAGAACCCAGCAAGTCCTCATTAGATCCTGGTTGATGTTGTTTTTATTATTATTAAAGAACTCAAATGGAAGAAATAATTTATATTCCCTTCAATAGGAGTCTTTATACTGGCTGGATAAAGTTGGTATATTCAAGCTTATATTTCCTTTAATGTGTCGAGCTCAGCAAGACTGAAGTTTCTGACTTTAAAGGCATCACATTTTTTTGTCCCTTGTTTACAGCCCCTATTCCCCAACAGCAGTGTGTCCTAAGAGTGATTCAGAGCTGGAGGTGAAACCTGCCGAGAGCCTGCTCAGATCGGAGTCCCACATGGAGTGGACGTGGGGAGGGTTCCCAGAGTCCACCAAGGTACTGATGTTCACTTGCCTGTGGAGTACGTCCAGTTAAAAACCTGTGAGGTGTCTCTGTCTCTGAGTAAAGGAGTGGTGATTTCTGAGCCAGTGCCCGTGAATATAAATGATGGTAGTGCCCTCGTGTGGTCACAGAAAAAAATCCAAAGTTAACATTTTTCATAACTGTTTGCAGCAGAGGGATTCCAGCATTATATTGTGTGTTTCTAGTTAGTAATGTTGATTGCTAATTAACATTTTAATAAGGAAAATCTCAAAGGTACCTGAAGGAAACTAGAATTTCCACAAGTTTTAAATAGGAAATTGATTATGAAAACTTTTTGCCAGCTCATAATGAAAGAATTGGAAAGATACATTACTTGAGAGAGAAAATGTTTAGTCCCTGTAAGTTTATAAAAAGTATACATTTGCTTGTATGTGTAATTTGCATTGATACTTGACTACCCACTTTTATGCTATTTCAACAGAGCCTTGAGGTAGTTCAAGCAGGGCTAACCTTTCATGTAGCACTCAAGTTTTCTCCCTGAAAGGAACATTCTTCCTCTTGGCATCTAAAAATTGTCGTAATTCCTTAGTCTTCTCTGGTGCTTAACTCTTCATAGTACAACAGTTACAAATAGATCTCTTGTAAATATCATGATATTGAACAAAATGCAGTTATTTTTCCAGCTTCTTAATTATGAAATATGTCACACACATAAAGTAATATACTTACTGAATGTTATGAATAAAATGAATATGTTTACCTGCATCCAGATTAAGAAATAGGTTATAACAAATACCTTTGAAAATAGTTTAATTTTTAAACAATTCACCTTTTTTTAGGTCAGCAAAAGAGAGAGATCTGATCATCATCCTAGGACAGCTACAATTACACCATCAGAAAATACCCACTTTCGGGTAATTCCCAGTGAGGAGAACCTCATAAGTGAAGTTGAAAAAGATGCTTCCATGGGAGAAACGGTCTGTACCATAGTGAAACCCAAACCCAGAGCCCCGTGTAAGCAGATGAGCAGTGCAACTTCTGCTGCAGAACTTCTCGAACCTCCCCTGGAGCCTCCTCAGATTTCATCTATGTTAGATGCAGACCACCTTCCTAATCCATCATTAGTGGAGGCTACCTCAGAATCAAAACCTGCAGCTAAAGTAGACTCACCATCAAAGAAGAAAGGTAATCATTTGTTTAATTTGGCGTCAGGTACTGCAAATTTAGATGATAAATTATTTCAGTGTTTCAAATGATACTTGATGGCTGCCTTTGTATTTCTACTCCCTGATCAGAACTTATGGTACAGTTAGGATCACTTATTTAATAGGGCTTCCCCGCTGCACTCCAGATGCCACTGGAGCAGGATTCTGACTTCCTCCCTGTTCTCCCCCGACTGCTGCTACTCAGTGTGCCCTTGGGAAGCAGTTATTGAAAAAATTAATGAGCATGTTCAAATTAGTTAATGCATAAAATTAACCACTTTACTGACTAAACGTCAATAGAGTGAAGTGAAATCCTAAAAAATTACATGTTGAAAAAACAATAATTGG
The DNA here is from genome assembly GCF_014898765.1 of Herpailurus yagouaroundi. Classification (NCBI taxonomy): domain Eukaryota; kingdom Metazoa; phylum Chordata; class Mammalia; order Carnivora; family Felidae; genus Herpailurus; species Herpailurus yagouaroundi. The sequence continues at coordinate 53,910,586 of NW_024412397.1, read as the reverse complement.
ATGAGAGAAAAATGTTTTTACCTAAAGCATCTGGTTAGTTGAGGCCAGATTAAGCCCTTTTTTCTAGTTACATGGGATATAAGTAAATGTATGCTAATTATTAGTGTTCTCTTTTTTTCATTGATTTTTTTCCTCTAAAATAGTTAAAAGATGGGGTCCAGCTCTTGGCTGCTCAACAGCTGTGTCTCACTTTTGGAAAACAAGTTTAATAAATCAGAATATTCTTACTATTTAAAATATAAAGTTGTCCATTGATACTTAGTACAGTAAGAGCCAGAACATACTCATTGTCCGAACACTGGCCTTGGCCCTATTTTTATGGAAGTAAAGCCTTACTTAAAAATTGAAAATACCCACTGTCACATAATAGCCAAATACCATATTCACTTTTTAAAAAATTTGAACACGAAAAGTTAAATAATCACAAACTGACTTAGAAAGTACTACAGGTATGAACCTTCAGAGTCATTCAGAAATAACTTATTGAAAACAAAAGAATTTGACTGTCAGGGGTATTTGTGGCCAAATATGATCATCCAGGTAATGATCCTGCTTAACTTGTGACCTTCTTTTTTCAGAGCTCAGCACTTTTGCAACCAGAGGCCATGTATTCTGCTTTAAGAAATGTTAGGGAGGAAAATCTAGTTTTCAGGGTGAATGTTTTGTATTACACTAGAAAATAACAACCCCTATTGCTAGCACATAGTGACTGGAGGAAATAATGACCCTATTCCTAGCACATAATATAGGAAGTGACTAGATAGAGATCGGGACACTGAGCGGTTTCCACCATTCAGTTGGGTTCATTCTCCACCCCCACCCCTCGTTTTTTATTATGTAGTTGTATGCATCTTTGCTTCCTTCCTCGCTTTCTCTGTCTCTGCACTCACACAGATAACAGTTTTTTATTGTTTAAACCATTTGAAAACATTCAAAAGCATTTTGAGATTTCACCTTTAATACTGTAAGACACATCTTCAAAGAATAAGAACACTCTCTGCATAACCCCAGGACAATTGTCATCTTGAAGAATTGATATTCATGTTTCCCCAAATGTACCAAGAAAAGCTTTTTAGCTATTTTTCTTCTAAACCAAGATCTCATCAAGGTTTACATGTTGCATTTGTTTTTTGTTATTAACCTTTTTTATTTAGAATGGTGCCATCCACCCATGTTACCTCACTCCTTTTTTCCCCTCTGCAACCATGATACTGACCTTTTCAAGAGTCTGGCCAGTTATTTTGTATGCTTTCTCATGTTTTGATTATATTTGTTAGTTTTTTTCAAGGTGACATCCCATATTTCCTTAAACTGGAAGTTAACTCTAGAACAACAGTTCCCAATAGAAATGTAACGTGAGCTGAATATTCATTTTAAATCTTCAGTCGGTTAAGTGTCCAGCTCTTGGATTTGGCTCAGGTCATGATCTCAACAGTTCGTTGGTCTGAGCCCTGCATCAGGCTCTGCACAGGCAGCACGCAGCCTACCTGGGATTCTCTCTCTCTCCCTCTGTCTCTGCCCCTTCTCCACTCAGGCTGTCTCTGTCTCTCTCAAAATAAATAAACTTTTAAATAAATAAATGAGCGAAATTAAGTATAGTAATATATTCTGAGCTAGTAAGCCCATACTGTTACAATTTTAACATGTAATCAGTATAAAAATTGAGATATTTTACATTTTTTATAGTAAATTTTAGAAATCTGGTGTGTGTTTTACACATTTTTAAAAAAAAATTTTATGTTTGTTTATTTTTTGAGAGAGAGAAAGAGTGTGAGTGAGGAAGGGGCAGAGAGAGAGTGGGGGACACAGAATCCAAAGCAGGCTCCAGGCTCTGAGCTATCAGCACAGAGCCTGACGTGGGGCTCGAACTCACAAACTATGAGATCATGACCTGAGCCAAAGTCAGATCCTGAGCCACCTAGGCACCCCCTGTGTTTTACACATTTTTTTAAACATTTTACTTTTATTCTTTAGTAAAAAAAAAAAAAAAAAAAAAAAAAGATAAAGCTCAAAGATATAATAAATGATTGGAGACTATGAAAAAAAATATGAGAGTTAGAGAGAGAGAGGGAGGCAAGCCATGAGACTCTTAATACTGAGAACAAACCGAGGGTTGATGGGCATTGAGGAGGGCACTTGTTGGGATGAGCACTGGGTGTTGTATGGAAACCAATTTGACAATAAATTATATTAAAAAAAATAAAAAAAATTTTATATACCTCATTTTGGACTAGGACACTTAAGTGCTCAGTAGAAACGTGTCACTGGTGACTTACTGTAGTGGGCAGTACAGACCTAGAGGCTTAATTAAATTTGGGTTAAACTTTTTTTTTTTTTTTTCAACGTTTATTTATTTTTTTTGGGACAGAGAGAGACAGAGCATGAACGGGGGAGGGGCAGAGAGGGAGACACAGAATCTGAAACAGGCTCCAGGCTCTGAGCCATCAGCCCAGAGCCTGATGCGGGGCTCGAACTCACGGACCGCGAGATCGTGACCTGGCTGAAGTCAGACGCTTAACCGACTGCGCCACCCAGGCGCCCCTTATTTTTTGAGTTAAAGATTACCCATGGAATATATTGAGTACTTCATAGAGCATCTCATAATGTCCCAGTGTTAGTGATTCTAAATGTGATCGCTTGTTTAAGGTGTTACCTTCCAGATTTATCCATTATAAGCGATTTTTGTCCTTTTGCAACCTGAAGGTAATTCTTGGTGATACTTTGGTACCATGTGACTTTCTAGCAACCCTTCCCTCATGGTTTTAGAATAAGGACCACTTTCTCAATGCCAGTGATTTCATCAGGTTTGGTCATGCTTATTTATACTGTAAGAAAACGTTATCATCAAATATAAATAAATGACTTAGGAGCTAGGATTATTCATGTAAAAGCAGATGAAGGAATAAGCATATGTTTAGGCACCTGCATGGCTCAGTCGGTTGAGCATCTGACTCTTGATTTTGGATTAGGTCATGATCTCACGGTTTGTGGGTTTGAGCCCCATGTCTGCTTCTGTGCTGACAGTGCAGAGCCTGCTTGGGATCTCTCTCTCTGCCCTTCTCTGCTCATGTTCTCATTGTCTCTCTCATGTTCTGTCTCTCGTGTTCTCTCTTTTCTTCTTCTTCCTCTCTCTCTCTCTCTCTCTCTCTCAATAAACTTAAAGTTAGTTGAGGCACCTGGGTGGTTCAGTCGGTTAAGTGTCCAACTTCAGCTTAGGTCATAATCTCAGGTTCGTGAGTTCGAGCCCTGTGTCAGGCTCTGTGCTGACAGGTTGGAACCTGATTCAGATCTGTGTCTCCCTCTCTCTGCTCCTCCCCTGCTCACACTCTCTCTCTCTCAAAAATATTAAAAAAAATTTTTTTTAATTTAGCATATGTTTATTGTGCAACTGTATGTGTGTAACACCAAATTTCTCCTTCTTTGGCATGGATGGTTGAGAACCAACACGTAGGAAAACATTAATTGACACCTTTACAAATAAAACGCAGTTTGAATCATGATTGGTCTTATCGTTTGCAAACCTTTGTTTTGTAGCAGAGTTGTAAATGAAGAATAATTTAAACTCTTACCTCCAGTATGTTTTTCTTACAAAAAATAGGTGTCCACAAGAGAAGCCAACACCAAGGACCTGATGATATTTACCTGGATGACTTAAAGGCTCTAGAACCTGAAGTTGCAGCCCTCTACTTCCCTAAAAGGTACTGTATTTCTTAGATGTTGAAAGGTGAATAGCTGTGAAATATAATGGCTATATCTAGAGCAAAACACTGAGAAAAAAGAGCAATGTGATGATGACCTTTACCCAAGTTGGATGATTGCTTCAGATTTGGGGAAATTCAGAAATTGTGTGGTGTTTGAACTGTAGTGATATGAAATGAATAATTTACCTGTTTATGAAGAAAGTTTTAGTACAGTGAGAAAAGGTACATTACTTAAGTCTACGTAAGGGTGTACCAATGGTTACGACTTCAGACTAGCAAATCTTATGGTCATTAATACAAACTGAACATGTTGGGGGAAATTCGTTAGCATTATTTCATTTATTATGTGTTTTAAAGGTAATAATATCTTTACTCAAAAACATTTTACAAAGAATGTCCTCCTTCAGTGAGTCTGAGCTCCCAGGCTTTTTCTGAACTTGGGCTGGGCCTCTTGAGTCCCCATTTCCAGTTGACCTGTACACCCCACATTCCCTAGACCTCTTACCGTTTGTCACCCTTTCTTCTCCCCTCTCAGTTTCCCCCTTTTGAATAACTAAAACCTCAGATATGCTGTATTTGTACTGTTTTCCTAAGTTTATTTCCATCCTTCAGGATATTCTATTATAGGACTCTGTGATTACAAAAAACAATTTACTTTTCCCATAGAAAGTATGGTTTGAAATACTGAGCCATAGGCACATATTATTAAGCACTTCTAAGTAAATTATTGAAAAACTTGTTACGTTTTTAGTTAAAAAAGAAACATGGGGTTAATACGAAGATATTTAAATTTTTTATGGATATTTTTAGAAGGTCCTTAAAACACCTTCCTAGCTCTCTGCCCTAAATTTGTCTCAAAATATCTTCTTCACATAAAGGAATAGTTGGGTTTTTAAGGTGAAAGAATCGGAAGTGCTCCAATTTTTTTTTTCAATAAGAAAGTTAAAATGTAAGCTATCCTAGAATTATCACTTTCTTTCACATTTCCCAGTCCTTTATTAGTGTTCCAAAGATCAAGTTCTTAGTCTCCCCTTTAAAAAATGGGGAGTAATTAATAAATTTAAAATGAGGAGAATAACTCATGCAATAGAACCTTACTGTGCTCTATAAATTTGACTGCCTAATGTCATCACCTGTTCACCAAATTAGCTTATTCCCTCCTGACCCTACTGAACAAATTATTTCTGGAGACGTTTCATAAATACTTAAAGATACTAAGACTGTTGTAAGGCTTCTAAGCATTTGTTTTGTTAATTGTCCCGATCCTGTCATCTTGACTAAGTATCCAGTATTAATAATTATAGCTAAACTTCAGTCTAAACCATATCACTCCTTTGGATTTGGTGACATGTTGAGTCAGATGGCCTCCTCCATCTATTTAGGGGTCACTTTGCTTTGGATCACGCTAACTGCTCTGACAAAACACAGGACCTCAGTGGCTTACCACAATAGAAATGTATTTCTTGGTCATACTATGCTATTCCAGTGCTGGTGTTTGGTGGGAGGCACCTTGCACACAAGGATTCAGGAGCATAAGCTTTCTTCCATCTTGAGGCTCCACCATTCCCTTAGGGCCAAGACTGGGAAAAGAGGGAGGCTCACACAGGGGAGTTTTCAGGGGCTAGGCTTGGGAAGGGCACAGCACACCCCTCTGTCCACATCCAAAAAGTCAGTCATGGTCATGTGGCCACACCTCACTATAAGGGGACCTAGCCATGGGCCCAGGAGAAAGAGGAAACACATCACAGTCTTCTGTTCATGTTTTCCCCGGGGTCATCCCTGCTCCCTGACTCCATAACTGCTGCTTTACGTTGGCGTTTTCACCATTTCCAGTAAGAACATTCTGTTGATCTAATTAATTTCAATATTGTGGTATGAGTGTGCATGGCTACTAAGAAAGAAAATTTTCAGAAACCTAAATCTTTCATTGTTTCAAATGCAAAACATAATAGCTTTGGAAACTGCTTTCTATTTATGACCTGTCTGTACTCTGCTGCCACCTACTGCTCAAATTTGAAGGTTTTTTTTTTTTTCCTAAAAGTCATAAAACTTTGATGGATCATATTAAGTAGGCTGGCTTTTTGAATAAAACAAAAGAATTTGAAACTTCTAGAACATTTTTTCAACATGACATTAAGTATCCTTTCAAAGGGTGTAGAGCAGTAAACATTCATGAATAGGAAACTTAAGGTACCATTTCCTTGTTCTTTTGGATTGAGATTTATGCTCCATTACAAAGTTTCCCTTGGGATCATCTTCTAAAACCTGGCTTCTGTGCCTTAACATCTAGAAAAATGAAAATATTGAATAACTTCACCTTTTTAGTCCTAACCCTTGCTAGTTAGTGTAACAATAGTTTATTTCCAGTTTATTTCTCAAAATGTTTTCAAGGTAGGTCTACCATCCTGAGAATTTCCTCTTGCTTAATTTCTTTGTTCTATTTTGTGAAGTAACAGTTGAATTTAGAAAGGTCTAGACAACCCTGAACTACAGTAATTTTCTACAGGATGTGCACAGTACCACAGCTTTTTCTAGGAGGTTAGGATCAAAGGTTTCCAAACAGCAGATTTTTCTTAATTACTCTGTCATTTTCATCATGGAAATGTAAATAAATGGTTATGACTCTTGGAATCCTTTAATTAAAATAAAAAAGGCTGTAGTTGAAAAGTTTGTCTTATTGTGAATGGCTGTAGTGATTTTTGTGACCTGTTTATTCACAGTTAATTCCTCAGCAGTGCTATTAAGTTATTTTTAATGTCATTTGTGATAGAGTCTAAACTCTAAGGAAAGCTGTGTCTTTAGGTCAATCTGTTCCTTTTTTAAGGGGATATATTATTTGGTTCAAGCCCTCAGAGAACCCTGTAGTAAGCCAGGAATACAAGAAGTTGTAATAAGGCAAATCCTTTTCTCCCCATCCCCTGCCCACAGTGAATCGGACCCTGGCTCCCGGCAGTGGCCTGAGTCTGACACGCTCTCTGGCTCCCAGTCCCCACAGTCCGTTGGAAGTGCGGCTGCAGATAGCGGCACCGAGTGCCTCTCAGATTCTGCCATGGACTTGCCTGATGTCACCCTCTCTCTTTGTGGGGGTCTCAGTGAGAACGGAGAAATTTCCAAAGGTACGCTGGGCAATCATGCCCCTGTCTTCACTGGAGAAAGCAGCCTGGTCGTTACTTGATAGAAAACTTGCTGTTCAGCCACTTCGGGGTATTAAATTCTTTAACGATCTTGTGCAGGTAACAGGTATCTCCCTTTAATGTCAGATAGCTCCTCATTTAAGGTACCTCATATGGGGTGACCTTACATATAAATGGCTCGAGTAAGTTCGTGTGCCTCGAAGGCTCTCATTTCACATGGAGAGGTGGAGAATTCTCAGGCTGCCCTGTTTGTGGAGCAGCCAGGGTCAGCTCATGCTGTGTCCCACTTTCTCATCTGTAAAGTTGAAATGTGTGTGGACTGGGGCCCAGCTGCCCTCCTGGAAAGCACTGAGCCTTAGATATGAGAGTAGGGCTGAAGTTGTGGAAAATTAATTGTCCACTGAGGAAATAGTCTTTCTGGCAAAAAGTAGAAGGGGTTACTTTCTGTCTCAATCTTGAGACTTGGCCCTGGAAAGTATAGTTGCTGAAGAGAAAGGAAGAAGCTTAGCAGAGGCAATTCAGAGGACTCCAGGGTGGGGTGAGCACTCGGGTGTATCTTTCCCCAAGTTCTTTGGCCTTTTTGGTTTTACCTTCCTTTGTACCTAAACTCTTCTTAATATTTTCTCAGTTTGGCTGGTGGCCTTTGTCCTCTAAGGAAAGAGTTTCCTTCTACAACTAGTATCATCTTTTGTCTTCTCTCCCCCTCAGAGCAGCTGAAGGCCTGAGTTTGGCAGACTTGGTGCCCTGAGAGTCATAATTGTGCTTTCCTGAATCCTTCTCTTTTTCAGGTCACAAGGTGCTCATTTTGCCTCTTCTCCATCTCTTAATTCTATTTGTTTTATTTTTTGTAAGAAATTAAGAGCAGGTTATAGTCAGTAGCTCTTAATCCTCATAAGTCTTCATTTTAAAAAATACAAGTTGGGGGTGGAATGGAAAGTACACAGTTCTGTAAACCATAAAATATACACTTAAAATTCTGGGTACTTAGGTAGAGTTTGTTATTGGAGGAGGCAGAAATGGCAAGTAAACGTAAATAATCTACAAATCACCAGGAGGAACAGTCCTAGCGAGAAATTTCCCTGTTAGCCTTGATCTGTTCAAATTCACGCAGAATCCTCATTCATTTCTCAAGAACTTGGAGTTCATTTCTTGGCTGATCCTAAGCCATAGTGTGGTGTGTATTTATTAGGTTTTTTTTTTTTCTCCAAGCAATTGTAAAATGTTTTGATTGTTTTTCCTAATGTAGCATGCCCTGACAGCTGTAAGATCCCCATGAATATTCCCTAGTTATGCAGTTGCCTGCCTGCCAGTAATGTTTGTCTTTGTTAAGAATGAAACTACAGTTTTCATTAATTCTAGAGAATGTGTGTGCACACATGTGTATCTTCCTTTCTCTCTCTCTGGCCACCTCTATAGTCTGTTTTCCTGAAATTCTGTGGCATATCCCTTTTTCCTGTGTTGTTTTTGTTGTTGTGGTTTTGTTTTTTGTTTTTAATTGTGGGAGGAGTGGTAGAAGAGGGGAAGGATAGAAGAAGGAAGTGTTCTTTATTGTCCTGGATAAAAAAAAAATGATATTTTGCTTTTGATGAATATAAAAAAAATTTTTTTAAAGGACGCATTTTATCCTTTAGATCCTTCAACGCAGGGTATTGTGATATTCTCATTTAGAAATTTACGTAATATCTAACCAAAGGATCATTATTTTACATTGCAGAAAAATTCATGGAGCATATCATTACTTATCATGAATTTGCAGAAAACCCTGGACTTATAGACAATCCTAACCTTGTAATACGGATCTATAACCGGTAAATACTCCTGCTTTTATAATTGCTAAATACTCTTCCAGGGTTTTTTTTTCAAAGTGCTCTTTTTAACTATTCTAGTTTTCTTGTTATAAAATGTGCCATCACATATAAATGAGCTAGTGGGCAGTGACTTTGAAATGAAAATGACGCCTCAGCCTTTTTTTCTTTTTTTTTTTTTTTCAATGAAGCATTGAAATGTTATTCTGTCTTATAGATTTTACCACTTCTCTGCTCAGAGAAGTTTGGCTTGAAGCAGAGATCATTCATGTGGGGAAAAAATTTAGCTGATCATCTCTTCACTGAAAAGAATAAGGAATTTCATGTTGTTTCTGTGCCCCCATCCTCTCCTCTTTTTCCCTCCTTCCCTTCCTCTCTACCCCCTTCTCTTCTCTCTCCCTCTCTCCCTTCTCTGTGTAATGGTTTTACACAATTTATTTCTCACAGTTACTATAACTGGGCTTTGGCTGCTCCCATGATCCTTAGCTTGCAAGTATTCCAGAAGAGTCTGCCGAAGGTGAGATGATCCACCATTTGTTTTCTAAGTATCTACAACATATGGTATTTAGAAAAATTCATATGTGCACACTTCTAAACTAGATACTACTCAAAGTTTTATTTAAAATTAATTTAATATTCTAGCACCTGGCACCCAGGTGGCTCAGTTGGTTTAGTGTCTGACTTCATTCAGCTCAGGTCATGATCTCACAGTTGGTGAGTTGGAGCAACATTAAAAAAAAAAAGTTTTTAATGAAATTAGATTAATATTACAGAAGATCCAAAGATTTTTATGTGCCCACTCAAATTATCTCATGCCCCAAATCTAGGAAACTTGCTGGGCTGCCATATCTTTGTCATTTTTATTAGATGTTTATACTGGTTTCTGGTTGGGTATAAAAGTTGAGAGATTTGATTAATTGTTAGCTAAATATGGAATGCATGAAAAGGAATTCCTCTCATTAATATGGAAAGAAGCAGCGGGACGAGGGTGATGTGCCCACCAGAAGTGTGATATTAGTGTGATTGGATAAGATATAGAACCTGTGATATAGAACCTAAAGATTTGTTCTAAATCTGTCAGCGCAGTTGGTCCTCATAACTCATGAGAACATGTTTTCCAGTGGTAGAGAAATGAGAGCAGCACCTACCAGCCCCCTGCTCCTGTTTAGCCAGACCACCCAGTCTCATCCCATAGAACTGCTGCAAAGCCGTGCTACCACGAAAGAGGACTGTCCATCTGTCAGAGGTGTTACAAACTCTGGAGGAGTTGGGAGGTGTAGAGAATGTTGCTCACATTCCATAATAAGGCACTGTCCTGCAGGGGGATGATAGAAAGCAGTTGGGTGTTTTGTGACTGACAGATGACTAGACTGACCCAAATTGATTGTTTCCAGGCCACAGTCGAGTCCTGGGTCAAAGATAAGATGCCAAAGAAATCTGGTCGCTGGTGGTTTTGGCGTAAGAGAGAAAGCATGACCAAACAGGTAACGGACCCGGAGAGGTAATTTTTTTCCATGGGCTGAAAAGAAGCAAATTTTTCATTTTTTCAGAAAACATTTTTGCCAAGCACAAGAAAATCAATTTGGGCTTATAATACTGTCTTATGGTAATTATAGCCGCCATTTATGAACAGTTTGATGTGCAGGTACTATGCTAGATGCTTTACGTACATTACCCTTCTACCTTTACTACAGCCCTTCAGTATAGATGTTTGAGTTCCCATTTTACGGGGCGCCTGGGTGGCGCAGTCGGTTAAGCGGCCGACTTCAGCCAGGTCACGATCTCGCGGTCCGTGAGTTCGAGCCCCGCGTCAGGCTCTGGGCTGATGGCTCAGAGCCTGGAGCCTGTTTCCCATTCTGTGTCTCCCTCTCTCTCTGCCCCTCCCCCGTTCATGCTCTGTCTCTCTCTATCCCAAAAATAAATAAACGTTGAAAAATAAAAAATTTAAAAAAAATAAAATAAAATAAAAAAAATAAAAAAAAAAAAAGAAGAGTTCCCATTTTACAAGTAAAGAAGCTAGGGCACGAAGAGGTGAGGTGAGTTGACCAAACACGCATAACTGGTGAAGGACAGAGCTAGGGTTTGGCCAAGGGTTCAGCTCCAAAGCCTCTTTCCCTTTACCCACTCACTATATTACCTTCCAGACAGAAGCAAGAGCTTGTTCTCCTACTGAGGAGGAGGCAGTGGGGGCGGCGGCATGGGGAACCTCTGTTCTGTAGTACTGGTGTCCCTGGAGCAGACCGAATGAATGTGGACCAGTTGTATTATAGTCTCTGACTTGAAATGGTGCTCTTTTAAAAGTTTTTACTTCTGGGGCACCTGGGAGGCTCTGTCAATTGAGTGTCCAACTCTTGATTTGGGCTCAGGTCATAATCTCACAGTTCATGAGTTTGAGCCCTGCATCGGGCTCTGCAATGACAGTACAGAGCCTGCCTCGGATTCTCTCTCCCTCTCTCTCTCTGCCCCTCCTCTGCTCTTGCTCTTCCTCAAAATAAGTAAATAACCTTTAAAAAAAAGTTTTTAATTGTTTTGTAGTGAACAGCTTTTGCATAACAGCATATGACTTCTGTCTCAGATTTCTGTCCTTTGGCTCAAAATAGAGAAAGGCTGTTTCTTAAGCATTTTTAAGTTAGGGATTCAGAAAACCATTTTGCTTATTGCTAGAGAGGGCTGCTGATAAATTTTTACCTGTCAGTCTCTGGGGGCAGGTGGGGAATAATTGCACATCGCCATTTCTGTCTTGTTGTTTTAGCTGCCAGAGGCCAAGGAAGGAAAATCCGAGGTACCGCCAACCAGTGACCTGCCATCAAGTGCAAAGGAGCCAGCCGGTGGCAGGTGGGGCACCCTGTCCTTCCTCCAGACTCACAGCACTTGCTCACTCACTGCTTTTTAGCCATTGTATTCAAGCTGATTTTGACAATTTTGATTAATTTTTGGTCAGAAACTTCTTTCTCATAGGGACAACCATGACCATAAGTGGCTTGTTTGTGCCACTCAGAAGATAATTTCTGGTTTTCTAAAAATTATAAGCAGTTTAGAGGAGTAAATACACCCATCACTGCTTTTTAAATGCTTTGCTCCCATCCTGGAGCCATGGAATCAGATGCCTATAAAGTGGAGGCCTCTGAGAAAGGGATCTTGAGGAGTCCTAAGATGTGCTATCCTCGGTGTCTCCGCCCCCTAGCTTCCTATCCAACACAAAAGGGAGATGCAAAAGAATTTCAGAGGAAGCCTAGTGGGCTCAGTTGATAAAGCATGCAACTCTTGATCTCGGGGTCATGAGTTAGAGCCCCACATTGGGGTAGAAATTTCTTTAAATTAGGGGCACCTGGGTGGTCTAGTTGGTTGAACATCTAACTCTTGGGGCTGGCACAGGTCATGATCTCACAGTTGCGGGTTGGACTCCCAGGCTGGGCATGGAGCCTATTTAAGATTCTCTCTCCTTCTCCCTCTGCCCCAGCCCCACCCCTACTCACATGAGTATACACTCTATCTAAAAAAAACAAAAAACAAAATTAGTGTGGGTCCTTTTCATTTCTTGGAAAATGTAGCCCCTCTTGGATATTTGTATTGGCTGGCCCTGAAAGGAGGTGCCACTATGCACCTTGTTCTCATTGCTGCTGTTCTTCTACTTGCCCAGCCAGATTTTTTCCTTCTCCTCCTGCTCCAGCTCTTTAATTCAGTTGCTGGTCTGAGCCTGAGCTTTCATTTTCTTGCTCTTTACCCTCTTCTTTCAAAAGGGGTTTATAGGGCACTTGGGTAGCTCAGTCCATTAAGCATCTGACTCTTGATTTCAGCTCACAGTTTGTGAGATTGAGCCCCAAGTCAGGCTCTACACTGACACCATGGAGCCTGCTTGGGATTCTCTCCCTCTGTCCCTCTCTCTCTCCACCTTGCCCCCACCCCCTCGCTCTCGTTTGTACTCTCTCTCAAAATAAATATTTTTTTTAAAGGAAGGGTATATAGAATCCTTTTTATTAGTTTTTTAAATTTGTATAAGCAATTATATTTTCTACAGTTTGTTATCTTTTGAAATGTATGTTGTCTTTTCAACAAGAGTCAGTAGACCTAGTGGCATTCACTGGTCATAGCAGAAAATAATCAGTCATAGCCAGACTGCTGGCTAATCATGAGAGGAAGAAGGTGGTCTTCTCCCTTCATGATGTGAATACTCAGGCACTGGAAATCGAGTGAACAACTCTTCCCTTCCCCGGAATGGATTTAGGATCTCTTTGTTTCCTTGATCCTAAAGAAAAGCTCTTGTCATTAAAATGCCCTGCTGCCTCTTCAGTAACTGGATTGCTGTTGATAGGCCGGCTGAGGATGACTCATCCAGTGATGAAGGGTCACAGGAGCTCGAAGAATCCATCAAAGTGGACCCTGTTCCCACAGAGCCCCCAAGCCATGGCAGCACAACCTCCTATAAAAAGTCTCTTCGACTCTCTTCAGACCAAATTGTGAGTCCTGTGTGATCCGTGTGGATCCAGTCAGATTACTTTAGTAACTGTTTAATTGGACATGCTTCTTGCACCACCTCAGACTTCTACTTCAGTCTCTGAGAGTGAACCAACAGATAAGTATTTTTAACCTTCTTCCCAGATGTACCTTACATAGCCAGGCCATCACTTTTTTTTTTTTTTTTTTTTTTTTTTTAGGAGCCACAACAACAGAGAAATGTCATTTTCTTACTTAAATTCAGTTTCCTTTTTCCTGTTGGTTTCCCATTCCCTTTCACACATTTTCAGTATGAAATGGTCTCGCTGTGCCCTAGGGCGGTCGGGTGTGGAGGAAGAGCAGAGACATTTGGTTTTTTGGAGAATCAGAAAAATTTCTTAGAATTCCAAAACACCATTCAGGCAGTGGCTCCCTCAACTCTTTGTGAACAAGCTGTGCACGCAGCACTGGGCTGTGTGTGTGCCAACGCAACAGAAACCATCCTGCCTTGAGCTGACGCCCTGAAACACTGGTGGTGGTTTGTAAATATTCAGACCCTGTTGAGAATTGTATGTTTTCAGCTGATTTTTTTTCTCTTATTATAGTAATCATATTTATGTATTTCTTTCCATTCCTTATACGTTTCTGCCATATATATATATATATATGTATATGTACATGTATACACACACACGCACACATATGTGTATATATGTATGTACACATACATATATTTCAGAGATTAGGAGATTAGAATTTTTTTTCACTTAACATGATACCTTTGTAATCTCTCAGTGACTACATATTATTGGAAACTGACTTAGTTGCACATAATTTCATCAAAGTGATACACCATGAATTTTCAAAATTCTCCCTTTATGATTTTCTTTATTCTCTTACTTTTTATAAAAGGCAAAACTGAAGCTCCAAGATGGCCCAAATGATGTTGTGTTTAGTATTACAACCCAATATCAAGGTACCTGCCGCTGTGCAGGGACCATTTACCTGTGGAACTGGAATGACAAGATCATCATCTCTGATATTGACGGAACAATAACCAAGTAAGCACGAGCCCATGGTGGGTGGCAGGGAGGAGATAGGTACAGGTCACTGTGCAATGGGGGGCAGGATTGGGGGAATCCCTCCTTGACCACCATCAGGAAGTGTTTTTTTTGTTTGTTTTTTTTAATTTTTTTTTTTCAACATTTATTTATTTTTGGGACAGAGAGAGACAGAGCATGAATGGGGGAGGGGCAGAGAGAGAGGGAGACACAGAATCGGAAACAGGCTCCAGGCTCTGAGCCATCAGCCCAGATGCGGGGTTCGAACTCACGGACCGCGAGATCATGACCTGGCTGAAGTCGGACGCTTAACCGACTGCGCCACCCAGGCGCCCCAGAAAGTGTTTTAAACTACACGCATGGAGACTTGAATACAGAGGTCACACGTGGTCACACACAGGATCATTCTGTGGATGGAGGAGATGGGTGGACCTGTACAAATTAACATCAGAAACTTTTAGCAAGATTTAGTTATGTAGTCTCTAAGTTCTGGCATTAAAATTTAAAAAAAAACTGTTGAGATTAGGGAGAAGAAAAAGAGGATGTGTTGCGAATTATCTCTGAAAATGAACATCTGGCTCTTGTGTCTGATTCTATTTTTAGAAATTCCTCTGTGAGTGTGCAGGGGACTGCCTCACTGCTATGCAAGCTGTGACAAAATCACCCTTGTAGATTATATTGTCCCCCCACTCTGCCTCTACCCAGTGGTTTTTGGCAGCTGGTATTTAAATAGGCAAACACTTGGCTGTATATGCTTCGTTTTCTGATACCTTTTCCTATTTCTTCCCTCTCAGGTCTGATGCTTTGGGGCAGATTCTTCCACAGCTGGGTAAAGACTGGACTCATCAGGGTATAGCAAAGCTCTACCATTCCATCAATGAGTAGGTATCTTGTCCCACATGGCCACGTACTCAAGTGAGCTAGAATTTTGCTTTAAGAACTACAGAAAAATGGCATACATCAGTCCATGGAAATTGTGTCTTCATGATCCAGATATTCCTGCTTTCCTTTCCTGTAGCTTCATACAAAGAAAAGTGTCAGCTGCCATTTCTGGAACATGAGCTGTGTATCAGTCATTGCGTTACATGTTTAACCTGTACCTCTCATCCTCACGGTGCTAGGAGTTTGAGGCACTACTTATATATATCTGTGGTTATAGTTATCATTGGGGGGTTAAGCTTTTACAGAAGAGCCAGATTTACATTTTTTTTTAATTGGGGTTGCTTTGTTGTTGTTTAAGAGAACAAGTAGGAGGGAGGGGTAGAGAGAGAAAATCTGAAGCAGGCTCCACACCCAGCACAGGACTCGATCTCACAACCCTGAGATCATGACCTGAGCCGAAACCAAAAGTCGGACACTCAAAAATCAAAAGCCACTTCATCGCCCCTAATTGGATATTTTTAAGTTGGATTTCACTGAGTAGCTAATACTTGCATGCATGGGGTCATCCATGGGGTCCTGTCTGTTGGGGCAACAGAGAAAACAGTGCTGTGGCCTTTGTGGGACCATAATCCATATGAGTTAAATAGATTTGAAAATTTAGTGTCTTGGGGCGCCTGGGTGGCTCATTCGGTTAAATGTCTGGCTTTGGCTCAGCTCATGAGCTCACAGTTTGCAAGTTTGAGCCTTGCATTGGGCTCTGTGCTGACAGTTCGGAGCCTGGGGCCTGCTTCAGATTCTGTGTCTCCCTCTCTCTCTGCCTCTCCCTCCCTCATGTTTGCTCGCTCACTCTCTCTCTCTCTCTCTCTCTCTCTCAAAAATAAATATTAAAAAAAAGGAAAAAGAAAACTTCGTGTCTTAAGCATTAGTTGAGAATGCCATAGTATGAAAATTGTATGCCTGTTACCCATGATTTTGCTCCTTGTCTTACAGAATGGTTTGCGTTCTACAAATTGTCTTTATAAATGAGATCCTTTGCATCTTGCCTTTATGCAGATAACTTAAAGATAGTCCAGGGTTTTTGTTCCGTAATCTGACTTTCATTGACTGGTTGCTGAAGATATATCAGTATTTATAAATTTAGCATAATCCCTAGTTGCATATATCCCCATTTTTCCCTATGATGTTTTCTATGGAGAAGTGAGAACTTTATAATCCTAACTACTTTCCTTATTAAATTTAAGAATTTGATTTTCACAACAAACGAAGGGAGCTTTATTTGGATCTTTTAAAAGAATAGTCCCTTTTTTTTTTTTTTTTTTCCATTTTTGCCACAGTATGTGTTTCTAAACAGGATGTGTTCTCTTTTCTTTCAGGAATGGCTACAAGTTTCTGTATTGCTCCGCCCGTGCCATCGGCATGGCCGACATGACCCGTGGCTACCTGCACTGGGTCAATGACAAGGGCACAATCTTGCCTCGGGGCCCTCTGATGTTATCCCCTAGCAGCTTGTTCTCTGCCTTCCACAGGTACACCTTGTGTGTGTGCATGCGTGTGTGTGCACATGTATGGGTGCATGCGCCTGCTCGCGCTGGGGGAAAGGGTCTGAATAGGGAGGTTGGAGGTCAAGCTCGTCATAAGGGTTTGTATCTGATTCTGAGCTTCGGCATTTCTTGGTTCTTCGGCTCCCCCAGACCCAGAGCATTCTAACTCAGAGCTCATCCTAGTCTGTGTCAAACACGGTCCAAAAATCAAGCTGTCACGTTTTCTCCTTCCCTAAACACCATCACTCAGAGTCTTAGTCTTTCTTGACTGGCAAAGGAAGAGAAAGAAAGATATCAGTTATAAAATATTTTAAGAAATGAGTGATTGTGAGCACTAAAATCTTTTCAGGATCACATACCAGGAAAAACTACCATTTCAGGTTTGGTCATTGTATTTGTACTTTTTTTTTTTCTCCCTAGGGAAGTGATAGAAAAGAAACCAGAGAAATTCAAAATAGAGTGTCTAAATGATATCAAGAATCTGTTTGCCCCCTCTAAGCAGCCCTTCTATGCCGCCTTTGGAAACCGTCCAAATGTAAGTGTGTAGCCTTTGGTATGGTGGGTAAAATTCAGAGGCGTGTATTTTTTAGGGTACAGCCCGGATATAATTGTCAAACCAATTGTATAAACAGAATGAATGTTCTGCTAAATGGGTTTTCATTTATCTGTTCCAAATTTCTGCTGTTGGGTCCTGTAAGACATCTGCCCTAGAGTTTTGGTGTATGAGAAAGGGCACTTTCTCTTTGTTTCTATGGCTTTGATTCCATCTCCTCGGGCAGTCCTGACTCCTGTGTAAGTGGTTCTAAGCCATGTCCTTGGATCCACCCCAGAGAGTGCTCCGCCTTCGCGAAAACTTCCCAGCCTGCCTACCCACACACGGGCCCTCAGTTTCCAGGCGTGCGGAAGGTGTTGCCACCTGGCCTCTGGCAGGCAGCAGGGCCCCTCTCCCATTCCAGGGCCCCTGGCGTCTGTCAGCCCCCAGTTTTCTGACTCCGAGTGCCCTTGGGTTTGGCCCCACTCTTTCAGTTTGTCTAAAGTTCAGTTTTAGCAGTGGCAGAGGGACACTGTGCCTGC
Source organism: Herpailurus yagouaroundi (assembly GCF_014898765.1). Taxonomy (NCBI): domain Eukaryota; kingdom Metazoa; phylum Chordata; class Mammalia; order Carnivora; family Felidae; genus Herpailurus; species Herpailurus yagouaroundi. The sequence goes on along the minus strand of NW_024412397.1, from coordinate 53,892,954 downwards.
ACTACGTGTTCCCAAGACAGCCTTGTGTTCATACTGTTTTTCTGGCTCACAAGGAACCAGAGAAGCATCTCCTGATTTCTTCTCTCATAATCACCTTATTTAATGTTTTCTTCTGCAGGATGTCTATGCTTACACGCAAGTTGGAGTTCCAGACTGCAGAATATTCACCGTGAACCCCAAGGGTGAATTAATACAAGAAAGGACCAAAGGGAACAAGTCATCGTAAGTGTGCTCCTCCTCCTCAGCCCGCAGCCAGGGGTGGAGTTGGGAACAGAGATTCTGAGGATTAGGCCCAGCTCGAAATATCAGTAGTGTACCTGTCTGTTGGAGGCTTTCCTCTTTGCCTGGGTGTGTCCTTCTCTGTAATAGTGTCTGTACTGGGATCACTGACTATTTTAGACTTCGAAGAGGAAGTCTGTGTCCTGGGAAGGGATGCATGCCCGTCTCAGATCCTACTGCATTGAGGAATCTCTGTAACTAGCTTCACGACGTGCAATCCTGTGCTCTTACATCAATTTCAGAGTAACACTTTGTGCGTTTTTCCCCCAATCCCTTCTCTTAGGTATCACAGACTGAGCGAGCTCGTGGAGCACGTGTTCCCACTTCTCAATAAGGAACAGAATTCTGCCTTTCCGTGCCCAGAGTTCAGCTCCTTCTGCTATTGGCGAGACCCGATCCCCAAAGTGGACCTGGACGACCTGGCGTGAAATGGCATCTCCAGGGGCGATCCTCCATCACTCGCCTCGCAGCAAGGGAAGGTGACCAGCACTTCTGCTGGACAGAGGACACTGGGCTACCCTCCAAGCCACAGGTGCAGAATGGGACTCAATGCTGACAGCCAGGCACCAGCAGGCACAGGGAGAGCTCCTGAAGTTGGAACTGCTGTCATCCTTCCCCTTCCTAGGCCTGGCAGAGCTGTGGCTCAGTGCCCTGGGCAAGCGGGCAGGGGAGGACTCGGACCTGACCTTGGAGGCCTGGGCTCCTATCACTGGTCGTCCTCATACACGCGCTGTGTCAAGTGTGTGCTGGTGCTTCTTTAACTGAATAATTTAAAAGGAAGAAAAAAGAAGCTAAATAAGAGTGGACCAAAACATGTATAAAGTAAAAGTGTTATCGTTTCCACTGGGCAGTTGAGAGCGTTTCTCTCTAAAACCAGGGCTTTCTTTATGGGATCAGGGTCCACTGAGCTGCCAAAGGTCCAGTTAGTGATTGATGTTGGTTCACACCGCCTATGCACATTTCTTCTGTGGGCGCCTCCTTCCCTCCTGTGGTGAGACAAGACACCTGCTCAGGCGGGCTGCTCTGGACAGGGGCCCAGGCCACCGTCCCAGCCCCGCAGATGTGGGCTTCTGGGGAAGGAAAGTCCCTTAGATCACCGTCTTCTCAGCTGTGGACAAAGCCAGGGCAGACAGGTGTTGCTGGGCCTGCTTGGTGCCTATAGGAAGAGTACTGCCAACAGCAGAAGTAGATTGGACAAGTAACTGATCTGTTTTCAGAGAGGCCTTAGAAATGCAAATACATACTTGTGTGGGGTTCTGGAAGAGTCCTTTTCTCTGCTCTGCCTGCAGCTCAGTTTCTCCGCCTGGTTGTAATGAGACATGTCAGTCTCAGAACAGCACCGGGGGAGGGTTCTGCCCCATCAGCCCCTCCAGAACCGGGAGCCTCAGTGTCAACAGTCACCTCAGTGTTCGAAGCCAGAGAACTGTTGGAGAGGAGGATTCTGTACACACACACAGGCCTCAGCTGGGAGGGAAGCGGTGAGCCGAGTTCCAGAGCAGCGAGGGGAGCTGCAGATCCAGGCGCCCGCTGGGGATGGTTTCCTGTCCCCCTCCCTCTGCCCACCCCCCCACCCACCGACCCCCCGCGCTCGCCCGTAGTTGTACTGTGGCATTCGCTCCCCCCCCCCCCCCCCCCCCGTTTTAGTTGGCCCCACCCCAGTGATAGTGATCTAGAGATGGAGAAATGGGAGTAGTTATTTTTCCAGATTGGAGAGTCGAAGTCCTTTGAGTTCAGCTGTTTCTCCCAGCACTGTTGGATGCGGTGACAATGGTAGAGTCCCCTGAACGCAGTTCTCAGTGGCAGAACCTGGAGACATGTGTTCCCAGAGGAGGAATGACACCTGCTTCTTCCAGTGCAAACCTGCCCACCTTAAACAGTTCAAAGACTAATTGTTTAATGAGTTTATTTATGTACAGTAGGTTAGGCAAACTAGGTTATGTTTATATGAAATTCTGCCCAGTTAGCGAATCAAAATCCTGGCAGAGCAGCGTGCCGCTATTGATCTCATAGACGCCACAGCGTGTCCCCCCCATGTTGGCTTTAGAGGGAGAACATGAGCTTTAGTAGGGCTTCTCTGCACATGCACGGTACGGAAAATCTTCTATACCTTCTGTAGTGCTTTTCAGGTTGTCCTTTAAAGAGTTTTTGATTAGACAGTTTTTTCCCTTGATAAGCTCTTCCCTCTGGACACACAGGCTTTGTCAAGGTCCAGGCCAGGAACCCGGGTCTCCCAGCCGTGTGCTGAGGGTGGCAGACCCCTCTGTCCCCGGTGTCCATAAGCACTAGACTTTGTCATTTTGTTGCTGCAGATTGATCGATCCAGTGGGTACGTTTGCTAATTAACGTGAGTCTTTTTCCTTATTTAAAAGGAGTCCCTCTTGCTGAAAGTAGATGATTACTATCACTATAGTGTTCTGAAAGTATTAAGTGTGTGCTGAAACCCATTGCCATTTGGTACAAATGACATTTGTTCTTTCTGTGAAAGAGCGTTACCCTTGAGTGTGTTTGTACACAGACCCTTACGATGGTGAGTTAATGAAGCGTTAGCCTCGCGCTGCTTTCGGTGATGGGTGGTATCACGGGGTGATTGCAAGCTGATCGGGCTTTTCTAAGTCGTTCTCTAGGCTCCCCTGGTGAAACGGCCTTGGCCCGTCTCCCTCTCTCCAGTTCACCCTGACTTGAGTGTTTGTCTTGATGCCCATGTGCTGAAGAAGCTTGTCTGGTTGTGTTGTCGACATCTGCGTCTCTGGCAGGCATTAGGAAGTGCACGTGCAGGCCCGGAGCTTGCACACTTAGCCCCCCTGTGTGAGGACTGTGTTTGCTGTGCTTTAAAACCATCTGCATAGTTTCCAACTAGAAAAAGAAAAAACTTCCTAGTGTGATGTCCTAAAATGAAAGCTGCTGATAATCACTGGGAGAACAGCCAGGAACAACAGCTACGTGACTGGAAAGTGCCTGTGCCCTGTAGCGACTGCGTGTGGCCCTTTCGGACTTCATTGTTGAAGGTGTGAGCAAGACCTTTTAAAAACAGGTAGAAAGTAAATGCTTTCTAGTAAATGCTAGTTGGTGAAAACAAACTCTTCCAGGAAATTTTATCATCTTTTTAAGTTACTGTGGGAAGCCTTGTTTTCCTCTGCTTTAGAACATGCTGTGTTTAATGAAACTGGTTAAAAATGGAGTTTTTGTTTAAAGTAAGTGCTCTTTCCAGGTGAAAACTAGTTTTTTTGGTTTGTTTTGAAGGTAAGAAAGGGAGGGGGTAACTTTGTTGTTTTAATTTAATAATTACATTCAGTCTGTGATGAAGTATTTGATTATTAGCAATGCCACTAACAATTTTTGAGTTGTCAGAAATTACTTGTAAACATCAGTACAGTACTCAGTCACGGCAAAGACAGTTATCCTAAGATAAATGGCTCATATTTTGGTGCAGTGTTTGATGTTCAAAACAAAATGTTACAACAATAAACAAACGTAAACTGAGTGCATTGGACTCCTTCCTTCAGAGGACATTTAAACCGTATTCTCTGTACTCTTGCCAGAAATTGATAATTTCCATAAATTAGCATTTTGATCTTTGCTGACACTTAAATTTGTCTACAGAAAGGACTTCTTTTTGGTGCTTATTTTTATAAAACCTGACTCCAGAAGTGCGGCTACACCCACAGGAACCAACCTCTCTGGCTTTGTACGTTCTGCCAGAGAATGATTCATTCATACATATGTAACTCCTGGTGTGTCCGCACTGGCATCCTCTAGACTGCTGCCCCCTCAGCCCTTCAAGGGTCCCCTGGGAGACCTGCTCCGAGCCTTCGCCACCCCACCTTTCACTAGACCCTCCCTCAAGGTGAGTACCACTTAGCACTCCTGATGTTTTCATCAGCCTAGGAGAGTCCAAGTGATCTTGGATCAAAAACCACATCCACATACTATTTAAATATCTTTTTATCCCCTCAGATTGCTGGCCCTACGAGGTGCAGCATACGCTGGATACGAATCCCAAAGCCCTCCTTGAGAGCCTGCCTTCCAGTATGGCAAAGCTATTCATTTCATGCTTCTTCACTTTGACAGGAGGGCAGGGCAGGGTGAGGGGACGGAGGGTCTTGGGGATGTACTTAGGGAATAGAAAGGAAGCGCTCAGAGGGAGAGTGACTGTAAGGAACTGGCTTCTAGTGCCTGGGAGCAGAGAAGCATGGGCTTCTTCCTGCAGCCCTGAAGAGTGCAGCCTTTTTCCCTCCCTTGAGGATAGGACAGTGTAGGGGGGGAAAGGAACTTGTTTAGAAAGTGGACATGGATATGTACGATGCCATGTTTTAGTTCTGCAAGCGTGGATTGGGTCTGTCTCCCTGATTGCAAACCCTTCTTTCAAACCGCAGATCACTCGTGAGACCACTCGAAAGATGATCGGGTCACTGAGAAAGCTGAATCAATGCGCTACCATGGAAATAATTTCAAATGCAGTGGGTGTTGATTTGCACTCTTTATTTGTGGTTAATCATTTAAATGAGGCCATTTGTTAATGTTGGGGGGGGGGGGGCGGGTCCCAGTCCTGTCTCTGTTTAAGTGCCCTGACCTTTTCCTCAGCAACAGCACCTTTGAGAAGTCATTTTCTGGTACCTGATTGCATCCTGGGCATGGTTCCTAGCTTAAAGCCTGTCAGCTCCTGGAAGGGACTGCTCCAGAGCTCCCAGGGTCCTGAGCTTGGCCAGCCTTGCGGTTTCCCTCAGTACAGAGGACGGCCTTTTCCTTTTTGAAAGATGCTGTGTTCTGAGAAGAAACTTCTGAGTTTTCATTTATTTTATCTTGAACTAAATGTAGGACCTGCTGTCATTAGATTTCATTTATCTTGCCTATCTTGGATACAGAGTGCTGAAATGTACCTTTTTTGGTAAATGAGTCAGTCTGCACTGAGAGAAGACGACCAAGTTTTTGGTGCTCTAGACAACCATCTATGGAGTAGAAAGAATGGTCCCTGTCTCCCTTCTGTCTGGCCTGTCTTTCCAGCTGCTGAGCATTTGTCCCCTTTGGCCCTAAGGTCTTTACAGGGAGGTGTGAGGGAGAGAGGGCTAAAGTATGTGCACGTGCCAGCTGGGTTTTCCTGAAATGCTCCACTGCATTGGGTTTTTTTCCATGAGTCATGTCTAGGTCGGCCGGTGATACAGCCACCATTAGCCAATTCCCCAGCTGTAGAAACAGGGAAGGAGAGTGCCCCTCCCCCCAACTCATGGATAGAGAGATCCAGATTTTAAAGTCCTAAAACCACAAACCTGAAATTCTTGGGTCACTTCTGCTTACCTGGGGGAAGGGGATGAGGAAGAAGGCTCCTTTCTGAAGTGTCCAGGGGCCACCCTATCATCTCATTTGAAAGCAGGCCTAGAAACTCACATAATTTTTACAGCATATGAGAGTATCCTGGGTGGCTGAATCGGGTAAGCGTCTGACTTTGGCTCAGCTCATGATCTCACAGTTCATGAGTTTGAGCCCCGCATCAGGCTCTGCTGACAGCTCAGAGCCTGGAGCCTGCTTTGGATTCTGTCTCCCTCTCTGCCCTTCCCCCGCTCATGCTCTGTCTCGCTCAAAAATATACAATAAACGACATTAAAAAATAAATTAAAAAAAAGAGTATCCAGTGGCTTGATTTCAGGCCCAGGAAACTTGTTTCTATGATCTACAACTTTCCCTGGGACTCTAGGCGACTTGCCTCTCCCAGGGGCACTTGATTGGCCAAAAGATTTTACCAGCCTGATGAGCAGAGACCACCTAAAGCTAAGAGTCTTGTGTCCTAGGGGTTTCTGTGGCTGCAGATAAAGGAGCAATGTGCCTGGGCTTCCCTGGAACAGAATGTGCTCTCCATGGGAAGATGCCTGCTTTTCTCCGATGATCTCAGCTTTCAGTGTGTGATCAGTTTTATGTTGGGCCTGTTGTTGCCGGGGAACCCGCAAGTCTGTAAAGCCGCATCTGCTGTGAGCTGAGGCGTGCAGTGAGCGATCTCATTGGGTCGGCCAGCTGCTGATTAGATGTGAATTTTAAGCATCCCCTAGAGGAGCCCCTCTTTAGCTGCAGAGATCACAGGGGGGCCTTGACCTCTAAGCACATCTGGTTTGTCTTTACAAGCAAAAATCAACCCCCAAGTGTATAGCTTGGATAGTGAGGGGTAACAGTGATATGGCTGAGATTTATTCAAGCTTACTTTCTACAAGCATAAAAAAATTACCTTTCTGCAGTTTGCTTTTTAGCAACAACTCTCAGTCCATAAGGCACCAGACTGGAGTAACCTGAAGTGTTTTTTCATCTTTATTGACACTCCCTGTCTTTGCACTTCAAATGTACATGTCATTCAAGGAGCCCCACGAGCTGCACAAGCCCCCTGTGCCTTCCTTCACAGCTGGGCATGGGCCCAAGTGAGCGGTGCCAACCAGCCCTGGGATAGCCCACCCTGGAGACCTGAGGTCTCTGGGGTGGCACGTGCCACCTCGGCACTTCAGTGCATCTGAACTTCTCTCCTGCAGGCAGCATAAATGCAGACTGTGTCCACAGGAACCACTTTGCCGGCCCGCCGCCTCTCAGCCCTGCAGCCCAGCAGCTCTTCTCCATCAGCAAGATGTGGTCCTGGGCAGCAGATTAAGCTCTGCAGTTAGCACCCAACGGGCCCGGCACAGGCTCTGTGAGCGAAGCCACAGGGGAGGCCCCAGCTCCTCAGGTGTCCAGTCGGAATGACAGAAGGTGGTGGCCCCATCAGGCACATGTGTCCTCACCACCTGCCTGGGAACTCTCGGGTGTGTGGCCTCAGCAGCCAGGTAAGGTCTGTATCTTGGGGGAGGTGTTGGGGCGTCTGCAGAAAACTAGACCAGTGCTCCAGTTACATACATAATAAACTGCATATATTAAAGCTTCCAAGTTCTCACAACGATCTTTCTTCTTCCCTTTCCCCAGGCACCCTAGAGGTGAGAAAGGAAAGGATATAAGAAAACCCCACTAAACGTGGAGTACATTTCATCAAAGTCCGTGTGAGCCAAGCGGCCCCCAGTCACCACGATGTTGACGCCATCTCCTGCCTTCAAGTGCACGATGAGGTGGAACGCCCCTGGGCCCCCACAAGTGTGTAGAGCCCCCTGGGGCCGGTGGTATTCCAGGAATTCCCTCTTGTAGCCGGCTGTATGCAGCTGGGCCACACTGGCATTGGAGACCGACAGGACAGCTTCCACGTACGCGTCCCTCTCAGGAGTGAGGGTGGCTGTGATCAGGTAGCGCCCATCGTATGGAGCCGTGAAGATCCCTGGGAGGATGAAGGCAGGCACTTGTCACACCATCACAGGACCTTTGTGACAGGTTATCGGTTAACCCAGATTTGGGGAACTAACCATCTCTGTTTGTCCAGGACTGTCCCAGGAGACCCAACGGGGAGAGGTGGTCACCCAACCTCTAGAAGATAGGTTGCCCTGAGGGGACGTACTTGCACTTGTCCTCCACCCACCCAATGACAGACTCCTTAGCTGGCCCAGTCCTCACTGTGACACTGTGACACCCCCTGTCTTCTGCTTGGAACATCTAGGAGAGGACAAATCTTGCAAAACACCCAGGATGTGCTCTGATGACTAGAACTCTCACCTACGCCCGGAGCAGCCGTCAGAATAACCTTCCCCATGCTGTCATGCGGTGAGCACGGAGAGGACCACCCACCCTTGCTGGAAGAGAGTTCAGCTGCTTTAACATTCCTGGCAATGGGGTACACAGCAGCTTCAGCGCAATGCTATGTGCATGGCGCAGGTATGAAGACGCAGGGTCTGCTCCTACCTCACCCAAGGTTTAGTGGGGAAGCAGCAGCTGCCCAGACCCTGGTTGCATTTTGGGAGTTTCCTCCATCATTGAGAGCACCCCAGGGCCAACTTAGAATAAGCCTCACAACCTGTGTGCTGGGCATAACATCCACAAAATGCCTGAGTTGCCTCCTGAGGAGGCAAGAGCAAAAAGAACCCATAAAGTTTGTCACTAACCCAGGGAGAGGCCACAGCCAGCCCTCCTCACTTGGAAGAGCCAGTCCCCCTGCACGGGATCAGTATACAGGTGGCATCCATTTGTGGCCAAAAATAAGCAGGCATTCACTGAGCCAGGGGCCCACAGGTTCTGAGCATGGGGAAGCAGGGGAGGTGGTGGTTGGAGGGAGGGGGATGGCATGAGGAAGGGTACATGGGTTGGTAGATAGACCCATTTGCAAAGCAGCAACTGTAGATGCCCCAAAGCCACAAGGGTCAGAGCCTACACCAAATGTTGGTGGGAGCAGCCACTTCCCACAGGCTGTGGGGAGGGCTAGGCACGGACCCCGACCACAGGCCAAAAGTGACAGAATGGAGGGCCCAGGAGCCAAGAAGGAATCTGGTGGACTGCCCTGAAAAATGGTCAGAAACTGCCAGGCCCTGCTGCTCCCTTCCCCAGCTTTTAATGACAAGTAATATAAAGCTCCACAAGTCTTCCTGAGGCACCAGAACGCACGGCCTCCTACGCCGCTTAGAGACTGCCTGTGGGGAGGCCTCACTCGGGGTCACCCAGAATGTGAAAGAAATGTCAGTCAGCATCTCTGCTTGCAAACGTCACCTGACCCGTCAGGGTGGACAAGCTGTCCCCACCACCCAGGCAGCATGGGGTGAGGGCCCCAGGGGGAACCTGAGCTTGTGGAGAAAGTGAAAGTCTCTGAAAGCAAAGGCTCTTCCCACACCCCAGCCTGGAGAACAGCAGAGTCCTGAGCTTGACTCCAGTTGGCCTGGAGGACCCCGAGTTCCTTTCCCAAGTTCCTTAGGTAACTTTTATGCTCACTAAAACCTAAGCCTTGTCCTAGGAACAGTGGGATTTAGCTAGATGGCAGGACGGCCGGGCAGGACAAACAAGAGAGTGAGGCCTAAAATCTCTGCCTGCCAAGGAACTCTGTTCCATCCGCCTCCTTGTAACCTTCCTGACCTCCTCCTGCCCTCACACCTGTGCATTTCCTCAGGGAGGACTTCTGTGGGCACCGCAGCATGCTGGCACTTGATGTGATCAGAGATGGGCCTCCCCAGCTTTGTGAGCTACTCAGGAAAGGTGACTGGGCCCTCGGCACAAGCCCCTGGGTCCTGCTTTACCCTGCCCCAGCCACACCTGGAGCTGTGCTTCCCTCCAGGAAGTGGGGCCCTGACACGCCTTCCCCTTATAGAGGAGAAAAGATGCCCATGTCTGGCCTTTCAGGAAGGAAGGCTCTCACTTCAGTCCCCAGGGACAAAGATGGACAGAAGCCCAGGCACAAGTGTGGTGGGAAGGAGGAAGCCAGGAACCCAGGGTGACCTCCGTTGTCGTACTGATAATCTGGGCGACAAGACAGATGCTGCAGGCAGGACCCAGGCCCACAGCTAAAGCAGTTCTATTCCAGAGCAGGAGACCCCGCAACCGGGTCCGGTCCCTTCCGGAAGGAGTGCTGTCACACTTTTTGGCTCTGTTAATGAGCCACAAGCCACTGAAGGAGGCAGGGCAGGGGTGGGCTCTCCCCCATCCTGTCCTGGGGTGTTGGGACAATAGATGCTTAGGAAGAAGACCTCCCCGGGGCTTGGAGGACAGCGGGGAGGGGCCAGGGTGCAGTCAGTGGTGGGCAGAGCCTAACAACAGTGCCAAGGACTGGTATGCTGCTCTCATGACTAGAAAAGGTCACTGCACATTCACCCACCCACCCCACAGCCTGGCAGCTGCAAACTTCTTCACCTAAAACTCCACAAATCAGGGGAGGAGCAACAGGGGCCAACTGGTCCCTCAGGCACCCACAGCTGCTCAGGCACCTTGGGCGTGGCGTCCCCACCCCGCACACAGGACAGGGGGCCCACTGGCATGTGGAGACCGTGCACCGCCTCAGAACTCACCAGTGTCGGGGTTGTACACGTCCCCGTCATTTACCAGCACTTTGTTAAAGAGGACGACACCCCCATCGCTGGGGAAAGGCTTCTGGGTGAGCCCCGCAGAGAAAGACACCAGAGAAGGCGCTGGAGTCCCTGGAGCAGAGAGGACATGAAGTATTCACAGGGATCAGGTTGCGCCAGTCTGGAGAGGCAGCCTCACGGTGCTGTTTGGCCTTAAGGTGGCAAAGCACTGTGGGACACAGGGCCAGGCCAGTCCTCGTCGGTTTGGGGGTGGGGACGGTGAGCAGCAGGACAAGCACTGTCTGGGAGTGGACATGTGAGACCGTGTGACACTGTGTGTGTGTGTCGGGGGCTCGTGGCAGGCAGGGAGTGGGGAACAGGAAGCTAGGCACAGCCACACCAGGCAGAGACCCAGCCAGTGAGCCTCACTGCCAACTCCATGGGCTGGGAAGATGTGTGAGGGAAAAGCCCTAGTCTCAGGCATGACTCAGACCCTCTCTGAGGAGCAAATCTTGGCGGGGGCCTGAGTCCCGTCAGCAGAGGTCTGTCCCTCGGCTGGTGGGCACAAAAGAGCTGGGCCGGGCCTCCACCCACGCTAATAGCTCAGAGGGAGGAGGCCGGACACGCAGGGGAGGGGCAGAGGCCACCGAGGAGAACCAGCCTCCCACCAAGGTCTTCCAGCAGACATACCTGGGGAGGCCACAGGAGGTGAGCTGGGGTATCCTGAAAAACAAAATGGGAGTGGGACATCAAACAGGAGCCCCTCTGTTTCTCCCGGCTCCTCCCACTGTTCTCCTTTAGACCTAGAGCAAGAGCGCCCCTCCCAAGCTGCCCTCCCAGAAACGGGCACAGCTGTACCCCCACTGTGCCTGCTTCCTCACTAGCCCCCTCTCACAGAGCAGAGAAGGTCCGTCAGGGCAAGCTGGCTGGGGGGATCCGAGAAGAAAGTGAGGCTGGATGAGTGTTTGATGGATGCATGGGAGGGGGTGGAAGCATGGATGGACAGGCAAATGCACAGCCCCAAGGAGTATAAACATCCCTAATGCGTATCCTCCTGGGAAAGGCATGTTTGTGGGGGGAGCCCTGTGATCTCTGCAGCTTGGGGTGGCTGAGCAGGGCCAAAGGAAGAGAACGGCTGAGGGCAAAGGTGTCTCCTTGTGTTCCCAGCATTGACCCTGCCTGCCTGGCAGCTGTGGTGCTTCGGGGATTTTGGAACTCGCACCCGGAAAGACCCTGCAGCAGACCCCCTAAGGCTCAGGCTGCCCCTCCATCTAGTGTCACCCCCGCCACTTGGAGGTGTCCAGCCACAGGGCCCTTACCTGGTGCTCCCGCAAAGCCCTCGGCGCTGGGGATGGGTCCCTGCCCCATCTGGCCATCCACTCCTTGGGGCAGGCCCCGCCCTGACACGCCCATCCTCCCTGGAGGCCCGGCCTCTCCAGTCTCCATAATGACCCCAGTGGAGCCAGGCAGGAAGGGCAGCCCTGTCCAGCGTGGCCATGCTGGTGGGGGCAGTGGCTGCAGGGGTCTCTTGGGTAGGACAGGCTGCTGGCCTGTGGGCAGACGTTCTCCAGGCTCCTCAGGAAGCAGGGGAGTACTTGGCCTCGGCAGAGGGGTTGGCTTGGGATGAGAGGCCTCCGTGGGGGCCTCCACTGGCCCTGGGTCGGAGGGCCTTCCAGGCACCTGTGGGGCCTTTCCTCGCGGTGGGGGCTGCGGTGCTTCTGAGGGCTCCTCCGCTGGGCATTTGGAAAATGGAGAGAAATATGCAGGATTAAAAACCTCAGACTTGACTGCTCAGCCACAGGCGCCTCTATGAGACTCGATGGGCTGGGCCCCCTGTGAAGATGTGGGCTTGGTGGCTGTCCCCAAAGCATCAAGAGTCACGGGCACTGCCTTGGGCCAGCACAGAGCAGCCACCACAGTGTGGGGGCAGCATGCCTCACGGCTTCAGAAGGGGGCCACAGGTCAAGCTAACCTTGGGTCACCCAGGAGCCGATAAGAGCCATGGGGACCCCCTGCACAGGGGTGGAGTGGGGGGAGATTTTCAGCCTTCCTTTCTACACAGTAGTCATGCTCTCCAAAACAGCACCATTCTTGGCCCCAGCACCAAAACTTCTGATTTCACCACATGATGATACCCTGGATATATCACAAATTACTGAAAGGGACCTGCTGAGCCCAACCAACAAATGTTCTCCCAAACCAGCTGGTGTTGGGGTCACTGTGGGTGGCTTCACAAGCTGGGACCCTGCCGAGAGCAGCAGATGCCACAGTGACCCCAGCTGGTGTTAGGGCGCTTAAGCCACCTCAGCAGCAGGCACAGAAACACCCAGCGCCTCTTGCCACAGCCTTATCACCAACTAAGGGGATTTCCACGGGAGGAAGTTTCTGATTCACATTTCCCTGCCCTCATGGGAGGGCACTGTGACACAGCCAGGAAGCGGCTGCCCCTTCCTCCTATGAATACATTCCTGGAACCAGCCTTCCATGAAGGCTTCCTGAGGGCCCACCCAACTCTTCAGTCTGTGTGGTACCTGCAGTGTGCCCAGGTTCCAAAGCTATACAATAAACATCCAGGCAAAATCAGTGATTGCATTTTGACCCACTGTCTAGTTTTGAAACTCGCTAAGGTAACTACAGTAATCAAACACATGCTCCCCTCCCCTTCCGCTACAGAGCCAGGTTGCTCACCCACCTCTGGCCCCCAACGGAGGCTATTTCTCAAACAGCCTTTCCTGACCAGTGCTCCACGAGAGACTTCAGCCCTACTGAGAATGATTCACCACTTCCTCAGTCATCCCAAAGATAATACAGAGCTAACACCTAGATGCAGAGAAGAGAATTCATGTGGTTCCGTGGAATAGCATCAGGCCGTAATTCTCTTCAGAACCACCACTGAGAAGGGCTGGGTTAGACAGAAACTGAGGCAGGTGGACTAAAGACATGTGGACACCAGCCACAGTGGAGGACAGGAGTAGGAGAACATGGAAACGCGAAGTCTACGCATTGAATCAAGAAGCTCCTCGCCCCCTTTTCCTGCTCACACCCAGGACACCTACTTATTTATAGCTTAGGTTGGGGATAGGGAGAATCTTCAAAATGACCCTGTAAGAAACCCACCAGCATAAAATCTTATCCAGTGCCTCACCTTTAAATGTGAACCATAGTCAAGATCACTTGATGTACCGAAAACCTCTGATAAGACCAAAACAAGCCAACCAACATACCAATGAAAAGGAACTCTGAGGAAACACACAATGCAAGAAAATAAAGAGGTAAAACCCTCAAACAGAAGACACAGTCCAAGATGCAAGAATACATTGGTATAAGAAAGGCATAATCAGAGGCACCCGTGTGTCTCAGTTGAGCATCGGGCTCTCTGCTGTCAGTGCAGAACCTGCTTTGGATCCTCTGTCTCCCTTTCTTCCCCTCCCCCATTCACATGTGTGCCCACATGTTCTCTCTCAAAACATTTTTTAAAAAGACATAATCACGGGGCGCCTGGGTGGCGCAGTCGGTTAAGCGTCCGACTTCAGCCAGGTCACGATCTCGCGGTCGGTGAGTTCGAGCCCCGCGTCGGGCTCTGGGCTGATGGCTCAGAGCCTGGAGCCTGTTTCCGATTCTGCGTCTCCCTCTCTCTCTGCCCCTCCCCCATTCATACTCTGTCTCTCTCTGTTCCAAAAATAAATAAACATTGAAAAAAAATTAAAAAAAAAAAAAAGACATAATCAGAGAATAAGGATGAGCCTTTGCTGATAAAAATATTCTTACCAAAAATAAGCAAATACAATGAAAGAGTTGGTAGATAAAAGCAAGGAAATCTTTCAGAAGGTAGGACAGGAAGACATGGGACACCTGGATGGCTCAATCAGTTAAGCGGTCAACTCTTGGTTTCAGCTCAGGTCATGACCTCACAGCTTTGGGGGTTTAAGCCCTGAGTGCAAAGCCTGCTTGGGATTCTCTCTCTTGCTCGCTCTCTCTCTCTCCCCCATTTGCACTGTCTCAAAGAAAGAAAAGTATGGAGACAGAGACGGAGAGGAAGGAAGGAGAAAATGAGAAAGAAAGAACTTTAAAAAAAAAAAAAAGGTAGGACAAGACAAAATGATGGACATCAGGAAGGAAAGAATAAGAAATCTTTCCTGAAAAAAAAATCAGAAAAACTGGGACATAGGATGATGAGGTGGTAAGGCAAGAATTATCAAATTCTCACACATACACACCATTTTATTTCAGCAAAATTATTGAATAAAAGACCTAAACCAAGATCTAGTCCGAGCACTGAGGAAAAGGGGAGATCCTACAAGCTTTCAGGGAAAAAAAATTAAAGTGTGACTTCAAATCCAAAAGGCATCAGGTTTGTCAACAACAGTACTAGAAACTAGAAGACAAAAGATCAAGGTCTTCAAATTTTGAGGGAGAAATTGTTAACCTCGAATTCTATACCCAACCAAAATGTCAATTATGATTCAAGAATAGGTATTTTCAGACATGCAATATTAAAAAAAACAAAAACAAATAAACGATCAGCCCACCCCCCTTTTAAGTCTATTTGTTTTGAGAGAGTAAAAGTAAGCAGGGGCAGAGAGAGAGGGAGGGAGAGAATCCCAAGCAGGCTCTGTGCTGACAGCACAGAGCCCGATATGGGGCTCAAACTCACAAACCGCTAAGATCATGACCTGAGCCAAAACCAAGAGTCAGATGCTTAACTGACTGAACCACCCAGGCACCCCTCAGGCCCCTTAAAAAGCTTAGAAAACATACTCCACTGAAACAAGTAAACCATACAAAAAAGAAACATTAAAAAAAAAAGTTCAAGACAGGAGAGAGGGTCAAGAAATTTCTAGGATGGTAGTGAAAGAAGTTTCAAATTGAAGTCCTTTAGCAAGTCCAGAGAATAAACAGTCCAGATTGGAGCAAAAAGAGAACTCCAGAAGGGAGCTCATGAATTCAAAAAACAAAAAATGATCTGATACTTTTTATGGTATAGAAAATTATATTGAGAGGGTATCCTAGGGTAAGAGGAATCCAAAATAGATACATAAAATCTAGCAAATAATACACTACTACTAATTCAAAGAAAAGCAAAACAAAAAGCAACAATCATTCAGCTGTACTGAGCTATTTAGCTCATAACAGCATAAATATTGGCGACTGATTGGCCTTTGATAACAGCATAAATACGGGCTATTGTGGTAAGTTCTAGTGGGAGGTGGGGAGGAGGGGAAGCAGGGGAGATATAAGCAAGCCTAATATATAAACTAATGCCTACAGCTGCTACATGATATATATAATGTCTAAATACTACATATATAATATCTGTATATAGAGAAATCTAAAAGTAATACATGAATTTAGAAACCTAGAGGTAAATATCAGGGGAAAACAGCCAAAAGAATTGCACGTGGCTGCCTCTGGGGAGCTAGAAGTGCCAGGGACGGGGGGGCCAGGGCCTGGTTTTATTATAAATCTCTCTGTACTATTTTATGTTTTATAAAACGTACTTGCAGAAGACCCTCCCTGAGCTGCCTGCACTCTGGGTGGGTCCTCCCTTCCCTCCTCCTCACAGGGAGCCCCTGGCTCAGAGCCCTTCCTCCCAGCCGGCCTGTCTTTCCTCTGGGGGCTGCCCCATCCACTCCCTCAGGCCTCTTTCCTTGCCCCCACAGCTCCTGCCCTTTAGTCCAAGTGTATGGGTCTCCATCCAAAATTTAAAAGTAAACACGTCCCCTCCGTCCTCAATGGACTGCAGTCGGCAAAGTACAAGCCCCTCACACTGGTCCTTATTTTCTTACCTGTTCCTACCGCACCCTCCAAACCACTGCTCTTCCTCTGAAAGCCACCGCTGTTCTCCCGGACCCCCCCACCCAGGCGCTGTCATATTCATTCACTCTCCCTCCCTCCCTCCCTCCCTCCTCGAAAATCTGCAATCGTCTTCCAATGCTTATAAAATCCAATCAAATCTCCTCTGACATCCTGAGTCCCCGCCACTTGCTCCACCTCCTCCTGCACCCTCAGTGTCCTCACTGGTGCCCGGCCCTCCTCTGAGCTTCCCTGGCCACACGCCTTTGCTTTCAGTGTTTACGCTGCCTAAAACAGCCTCTTCCAGCACCCCTCACTTCAGTCCCGGTTCAGAGACCACCTGCTCAGGAAAGCCATCGTGGATTAGCCCAATAGAGCTTGAATTATCCTGCCTCTGATCCTTGAGGCCCTTTGAGCCTCGGAGGGCTCTTTCAATTTTTTACTATTGTTTCTGTCATGCTGGATGATGAGCAGTTGAGAACACATTTTAATGATCTTTTGTCCCCAGGGTTTGGCACAGGGCCTGGTACACAACACTGCCGACATTTAAGGGTGTGGTGAATGAATGAAGGCTGGAAGGAGGGCAGGCATCATGGGCCACACCTTACCAGCCATTACCTTAGGCATCCTAATTCTGCCAAAAAATCATTGTCATTCTGGGGCCAAATAGGGTAATGCTGGTACACAGAGATGGTGAAGTTTCTTTTATGTCCATCACTCCCTCAACACTCAGGTTTATCACACGCACTGGAAGGCAGAAGGAAAAGAATGAACAAATATTTCCCTTGGACCAAATATCCCCGCCCCCCCCCCCCCAATCTCCATGGCAAGCACACCCATGCCTGGCTGGGGGCAACTGATTGCTCCGAGACAACCTGTCACCTCACGGCAATGCTGCCCTGGGTGCAGTCATTTCCCCCAGCCCCTGCTCCCCCATCTCATGCCAGGTGTTTCCAATGTATACGCATTTGTCACAAAGCTGTAACACAGACTGGACAGCATTTTGCTCATTCTGGAAAGATCACTCCTGGCAGCGGATGGCTTTCTGAACTCAACATGTGTTTCCAATTCAGAGAATGACCATTTGAACCGCGTTCTCCCGAAGAGCCCAGAGTTGCTGCCCTTGTGGTTAAGGCGTGAGGCTCACGCAGGAAGGGACGGCGCGGCCCCACGGGTGCTGCCTCGGGTCCGGGAACCTGCCCCAGGCTCCAGTCCTGATGCGCCCGTGTGGCCTCAGGCAGGGCCACAGCCTTCCCCCCCGAAGACGGAGAGGGACCCGGGGAGGGAAGGCCGCTGCTTCTCCTCTAGAGTCCATCTTACTAAAAGCCAATTTCGACTTCACTGCAACAAAGACCTGCCGAAGAAAATCCGCCCTAATCCTCGAGCTGCTAAGAACGTGTGTCTGGCTCCCCTGACAGGCTGTCTCTGCCTCCTGTCAGGGAGGCCTGAAGGGAGGCCGGTGGCCACGAGAAAGTAAACTGCAAGCATGAGGGCCCTTAGGTGTGCCTGGCAGCGTGGTGGGGTCTTGTTACACTGCCAGAGGCCGGGGGACAGACAGTGACCCCGGGTGTCAGAGGCTGTGCCCGGGACCCCGGCCGTGCAAAAGCCACTGACCCCTCCTACCTCATCCACCCTGTCCATTAAACGGGCAGCTCCACGGCGCCCTCTCGTCAACCAGGCAGAACTGGGTGCCAGCGAGACAGAGCGAGGGCGCGGGTGCTCATCCCTAACGGGGACACACGGCGCAGGCGCCAAGTCCGGCTGAGGGGGCATCCGATCTCCCGGGAAGCCGGGGTGCACCTGCAGGCCACAGCCGGCAACAACGCGACCTCCTTTCCGGACGCCATCAAGACGGGATTTCTACAAAAATCCTTCCAAACGCCGATATGCGTCCGGCAAAGCCGATAGGCCGTCACACTGCACGCCCATGAGAATGGGGCTGCTTGGAGGAAGCGGCTGCTCCTGCTCCCCGCAGAAAGGCTGAGGTGCAAGGGCGGCAGAGGGGAGGGGGAAGGCCGTGGAGGGCCGCAGGTGTGCTCTGGGCTGAGGAGTCAACCTACAGAAAACCGGACTCGTTCTGACGACACCTGAAGGGAAACCAGGTCTTCGCAGGAATGATTCTACTCGGAGCAAATGGTGACCCGGAAGCTGTTGTGGTTTGGGCTGGAACGAAAGAAGGCCTCCACGCCTACGAGGAGGGCTGTGTTGCTTACACCACAGAGGGGACAATGAGTCCCCACGTGACCACGCAAGCAGCCCCGGAATCGGGCTAAACAGCGAAAACGACTCTGCATTTCTGAAAAGTACAACCTAGAGAACACGGAGATACAGACAGCTGTACAAATATATCTGAAGTGGGAAGGAATCTGCAATCACAGAATCTCAGGGTTGGGTGGGCAGGGGTTCTCACCTAGCTGAGCCTCAGCATCGCTTGGGAATTTTTTTGTTGTAGAATTTCACAACCTGATTCTAAAATCTCTGCGGAAATGCACAGGGTCTACACTCCCCGGTTTTAAGACCTACGGCAATCGGGGCGCCTGGGTGGCGCAGTCGGTTAAGCGTCCGACTTCAGCCAGGTCACGATCTCGCGGTCCGTGAGTTCGAGCCCCGCGTC
>NW_024412397.1:53624334-53873996 GCF_014898765.1 Herpailurus yagouaroundi | reverse complement strand
GGGGGGGGTTGTTTTGTTTTAATAACAAATTTAATTGCAAGTTCCTGGGTCTCACCTCATCCCTGTTGAGCAGGAATCTCTTGAGTGAGCCCAGGATTTCTTATTTTTCTAAAGCTCCCAGAGGATTTTTGCATGCAGCTATGGGACACCTCAGCCCTGAGAATACCATGGTTCTAAATTCAATGGTTAAGATGCAGAAAGGCAGCCGCAACTTACCCCCACCAAAGGGCATTACGAACCCCAGATGCCCGCAGGGTGTAAGGGAGCACATTGCAAGGGTCAGGATGGTCTGAGTATATGCAGTTTATTTTAGGCGTCAGATATTTCTAAAACCCTGACTTGGTCCATCATGCCATCTTGGACCTAAACTGGCCCAAACCCAGCCGATTTCAAGTTGAGGGCATGACTGTGGCATCAGGCCACTCTTCCCCTGGCCAGGTTTTATGGTTAAATATTTAGAAAGTCCATGCTTTTTCATTTTTGTAGCATAGCTTGAATTAAGCAACTTGATAAAGATGGGATTCCTAAATCTCTAACACAACTAAATGAAATGTTGTGCTTAGTATAATTCAAGTTATAAGAGAAACAGCCCTCAGACTTGAGCAGAAGGGGGGGGGGGCGGATTTGAAAAAGGAAGTGATACTCCTGTCACTAGAGTCTGTTGAAACAACATCATGGCATCTAGGCAGGCATGTCCCTTCTTGGAACAGTGACGTAGGGAAAGAGAGCTTCCCTGATGCACAGAAATATTCCTCTGCCCATCATCTCCACCCAGCGGGAGCCCCAGGTGTTTCAACACCAGGAAGTCCCCTCTCTCCTACTGTAAGCAGAAATGCTGGAGTCCAGCCAGGGCTCAGCGTCTGTGTCACACAAGAAGGCTGGGATGTGCCAGCTGTCAGAGAGGGCAGCCAGCCACAGCCTTGCTGACAACGCTCGTTACAGGCCAGGGCAGTCCTCAGGCTCAGGCAGGAAAAGACACCTTTCACTCATGCAGGGAGCAGACCCTGGAGCTGCCCGCCACAGAGGAACTCCTGCCCCGCAAGATGCTGACCAAGGGAAATGGAGGGGGTGCTGGCCAGAAGCACAGTGCCCCACCCACGCCTGACAATGGGAGTGAGCGTGCCCAGGCAGACAGCCAAACCATTATGGCCACATCAGACAGAAGGACAAAGGACTTAAGAACCACCTTGTCATTTGGAACCTAACTTATCCCCAAGTGCTGAGCTCTTTTTTTTTTTTTTTTTTTTTTATTTTTTTTTTAGAGAGAGTGAGCGTGAGTGGGAGAGGGGCAGAGAAAGGGGGACAGAGGATCTGAAGCAGGCTCTGTACTGACAGCAGAGAGCTTGGTGTATTGCTCGAACTCACGAACCGTGAGATCATGACCTGAGCCGAAGTTGGACGCTTAACTGACTGAACTGCCCAAGTACCCCAGTGCTGAGCCTCTTGTCAACAAACGTATTTGAATGTGATTCCTGAATGCCAGGGAGGGGAGATTTCTAGGCTTTGTACACTTTCTACTTGCCCCCCAATTTAAAGAAAAAGAAAGGGAAAGTGAGAAAACACCCACTGGCTATCTAGAGCATTCCACAGAGCAGCCAGGAGCCAGACACCCAGGGGTCTCCTTCCATGTCTGCTGTGTGGACAGGCTGCTCTGACTCCTTTGAGGCTGGATGCCTGGGGGTTTGTAGGAAGAAAAAGGGAGAAAAGTGCAGCCATGAGCAGATTAAACATTATAGGGGTCAGAGGATTAAAATAATAGGTAATAATGATTGAATAAATACAAGGGGCCAGGCACTATTTAATACTCCACTCTTTATGAGTATTAATCCTCTTTAAACAAACTTGAGATCAGCGTCATTATTATTTCCAAGCAACAGATGCAGAAAGTGAGGTAATTAGGTAGATAAATAACTTGCCCAAAGTCCCAGAGAAAGCATGGAAGTAGCTAGGATGGCAAAGCTGAGAAATAATAAGCACTTACTGGCTCAAAATCCTCTGATCAACATTGGAAAAAAAGGGGCGGGGGGGTGCCTGGGTGGCTCAGTCGGTTAAGCGACCAACTTCGGCTCAGGTCATAATCCTGAGGTTCTTGAGTTCAAGCCCTGCCTCCAGCTCTGTGCTGACAGCTCTAGCCAGTTTCAGATTCTGTGTCTCCCTCTCTCTCTGCCCCTCCCCTGCTTGCACTCTGTGTCTCTCTCTCTCTCAAAAATAAACATTAAAAAAAAATTAAAATCCTCTGATTGTTTCTCATCATACTTAAAATTCAAATCCTTTACCATAGCCTATAAAATCCTACATGACCTGGTTCCTTCCTGACTTCAATGCCCAGGACTTCCCACCCTCCCCTTGTTCATATACATTATGCGTTTTTCAAACAGGACAAACTCATTACTGCCTCAGGGACTTTGAACATGCTGTTCCCACTGCTTGGACCACTTCCCACAGGTCTCTGCAAAGCCCTGCAACGAAGTCACCTCCACTGAGCAACCCTCCCTGACCACTCACCTAAAATATACCGCTGTCTCCTGTTCTCCATGAACTTGCTCTGTTGTGTCTTTCCTCGCAAACTGATCACTAGCCAAAATCCGATCAGCATTTAGCTTGGCTGTGCATTGTCTGTCGTCCCGCTAGAGTGACATTCACGAGGGCCGGCACTGCAGCACTAGCACACGGCTCAGTTGAAAGCATATGAATGAATGGGTAGGATGGAGGGGGGCTGGGAGACAGGCATCACACCCACTTTACTGAGCTGAAGGTGAGAAGGTGAGTGAAGGTTCTTCACCTTTTGGACATTAGGCACCTCTCTGAGACCTAGATGAAAGCCATGGACTTTTTATCCAAAAAAAAAAAAAAAAAGCCAACATTTGCAAATAGTTTCAAGAGTCCCTTTTAAAACCCAGGGAAGAACATTTTCAGTAATGGGAGGGAGATAAAATACTCAAGAGATCTACTTGAGCATCAGCTGAAGCCCCTTCTGCTCCCACTAGCTGTCTCCTGGATAATCCAGGCCCCCTTAGGGATGTTTCCAAAGAAAAGAACAGCATCTGAGAACAGGGTGGTGCACTGAGGAGAAACACCAGAGTTTGTAGCCCCGGGCCATCAATCTGGTCACTGGTCCAAACCTACGTTATGCATCCTCTTCCCTGGGCCTTTTTTCACCAAGGGAGATATGGTAACTGTCATTAATATTCCTTTCCTCCCAACACATAGAAACCACATCCCCCTTCCAGAGCTGACTTGCTTTGACCAAGAGAATGTGGCAGAAGGAATGCCACGGCAGCTCAGTGCCCAGCCTGGAAGGGGCTAGCGGTTTCCAGTTTCCTTTATGAGCCAGTCACCATGTAGTAAGTCTGACTAACCTGAGACCACCACGCTGTGAAGAAGCCCAAGTCAGCCACACGGAGAGAGAGAAAGACAGAGAATGGCCGCATGGAGGAGGCCTGAGGGGCCAGACATGTGACGAAAGCCTTCCTGATCTTCCAGCCCAGCCAGGCCCAACTGCCAGCTGATTACAGCTGAGTGACTCAGGCTGATGCCAAATGGAGCAAAAGAACCACCAGGCCAAGCTAAGCCAAGCCCTGATGAGCTCCTGATGCACAGAATAGTGGAAAATAATACATCTTTGTTGTTTTAAGCCACCAAGATTTGGGGCAGGTTGTTACATGACAATAGATAACGGCCCATTCATACCAACCCTCCTGCTTTTCTGGGCCCATACCCAACCCTCAATTATTAGCTCCAGTAACACCTCCTTCCAGAAGTTTCTCTTCTCACTCCACCTCGCTCTTCACTCCTCCAGCCTCTGAACTCTCAATTTCCTCAACCCCGAAGGCTTAGCTCAGGGGCTCTCTCCTCCAAGGAGCCCTCCCTGACTTCCACAGTGGCCATAAGCGCTTCTCCACACACCCAGTAGGCCTGTGCACACCCCATGCCCATGACCATCCCTTTGTCAGCTTGTTTGTCCCCAGACTGTTATTGTCACATGCATTGTCATCCACATAATCCACACACATAGCTCATTAACTACCACATAATAGGGGCTCAGTAAGACCTTATGAACTGAAAGAACAAACCCCTACACCACTCGCTGGACATTTACATACTATTGCATTCATTCCTTCTGCAGACCTGTGTCTCTTTACCACTGTGATTGAAAATGCCTTGAGGTTAGGGATCATGCTACTCATCTCCATGCCTCTCACAAAGTCTTGCACACAGCAGGTGCTCAGTAAATGCTCTGTTGACTTTTAACTGGTCAATGTATGGCTTTCACTGTGACCTTAACTCCAGATTCCCCCCTAGACCTCTGCTTCTCAGGCTGCAGATCTCCTAGACCTTGACACTGTATAAGGACAGAGAAGGCTCTGCTGGTTTATTTTTGGCTCTTTTCAATCAATGGAATTCTTGAAAGGCCACACATTCTACATTCACAGCAATGAATTCATTCCAAAAGGATAATCTTTTAGAAGCTACATTCTCTTTAAAGACATTCACCTCCAACTTCTACTTCAGCAGACAAAGTGTGAAAGAGTTAACACAGCTTCCCATACTGCCTGGGAGTTGCAAATCAACTGGAAATATCTGATTCAATCTGTTATTATAAAACACAGTCCAGACAGCACTGTCACCACAAGGGACAATCATTCTATGAACACACACAGTGTTGTGACCTTTACTCAACATTCCAGAGATACAGGAGCTGTGTGGGCCTGGGAGGAGGGGAGGCTTATGAACAGTGTGGTGTAGTGGGCCCAGCACTGGGGTGGAGGCCAGCTTCCTGGTCCTGGCTGGCCTGGGTACCTCCTTATCTACAAACTCCTTTTCTCTGAGAACACCCAAAGCATTTTCCCACCTGACTACTTCAGATCCTCCAGCTTCCCGGGGACCTGACCATGACTCTCCCCAGCCAGGCCCGTGCTCAACTGCCCCTCATGTTTCAGCCCTCCGCTCCTTGGGTTTTATGACTCAGCTTGGACATAAAACCCTATAGGCTCACTCCAGGCCATGACATCTCAGCTCAGTGTTGGGGGTCTTTGTCACCTGGAGCTGAGCAAGGTGGAAAAGGTGATCAAAGCCCAAAGGGGAAGAGAGGACAAAACAGGGAGAGGGCAGGTCAGGAAGTGGGGTCCTTCTGGGCATACAGCTGGCCCTCAACAAGTCCTTTTGGAGCCAGTAAGTCTGCATTCAACTCTCGGACACACGAAGGAGATGTGTGCTGGACTGGAAGACAATTCTTGGATGCAGCCCACCCAGGGTTCTCGTTCTGGCCCTGCCACTCCCTAGATGTATGCCCCTGGGTACACTTCCCCTTGGGAAAGCAGAGGTTGTTGTGGGGCTCTATGACATGGCCTGAGGGAACTAGCCCAGTGCTGGTCCCCAGAAAGTGCTCAATAAGTGTGAACTCACACTTTCCCTCCCTGCTTCCAATTAGAAAAGGCTGTCTCATTATTGAGGCCACCTACATGAAAGAATCCAGGTATAAGAGAAGCTATGTCTCTCATGGATGATGTGCTAAACACTCAAGGAACAAGGAAATTAACTTTGTTGAACATATTGTTTCATGTTATTAAGGAACCACTCATTCATTCATTCAACAATCATTTGCTCCGTGTCTAGTGTGCAGCAAGCTTTGCCTAAACACAACTGATATGCTTCCTTGTTGTAAGCACTATACGGCTTTAAACAGTTACTGCCCCCTAAAATGCTTTTTGTCCATGGTCTTTGGAAAGGAATCCGACCGTATTCTATCTGCCATCATCTAGACCTTAGATTTCAGGAGACAGGAGGTGGCCCAAAGATAATGATGACAAAGATTATAATGATACCAGCAAACAAAAAGCACTGCTTATAGAGAAGTGAACAGATAAGCAAATGGGAGTCTCCCTAAGCAGCCAGTGTTCCAAGTTGTTAGGCCAAAAATCTGACCCCAACTCTAAGCTCCCCAACATGACAGTATATATATAGATCCACATCTTGCCCTCTTCCTCTGTGGCAAAGGAGCAGTTTCATTTTCAATTTGTTGTGGACTGATAACTTTTGTAAAATGCACAGATGGTGTGCCTGAACCCTGCAGTGATGTCAAATTGTTTTAAATAAAAGTTTCTAAATACTAACTCTCGATGTTGGTTTTTATCTCGTTGCCACTCAGCACCAGTGATTCACAAACTGGCACCAATCTACGAACCACACTTTGGGTAGCATTGATGTAGTGAACTCCACAGACCATCCAAAACCTAGCATAATGCATGCTGCGAACAAATACAAGAAATGGGATAGTAACGGGCAACTTACTTGCTGATGGCTGAAATTTGATCAGGTCTTGCAAGTCAGTAGAAATCTGGAAAACATGGCTATAGAACTGCTGGACTGAATTCTTCAGGCCAGATATGTCTCTGGAATGTGACCGGAGTGTCCCATTCATCTGCCTGACACAACTCCAGAGGCTGTTGACATGCTTGTTGAGCCCCTCCTTGATCCTCTGAAGACTTCCGGAGATGGAGTCCAGCTTGCTGCAGGCTTTCTCCATATGAGACACCCTGCTCTCAACCACAGACACGTCCCTCTGGACCCCATGTGTGTTCTCCTTACAAGTGTCCAGTTCAGAGAGGACCTGGCTCTGCAGCCGCTGCCACCTCTCCTCCAGGTGGCTGCAGCAATGAGCCATGGGGTCCTGGGGAGACGGGAGGGGCTCCACCGTCCTTTCCTTCTCACCCCCCTTAGAGAGCCCCCCCACTGCAGCATTTTTACCTTCTCTACAACTGCTTAGCTCCTTCTGGAGATGATTCACATCGTCTTCTGTGTGGTTTAGTTGAGAATAAAGAAAACTAAAATCCTGTTGAAGTTTCTGGATGCTACGTTCGGTTTCTTGAAACTTCCTATGCATTGTGTCATTCAGAGATTTCAAAAGGTTCAAACTATCACCTGCTATGTGGTCTTCTCCGTTTGGCAAAGTATCTTCTATCCCATGAGGCTCTCCCTGAAAGTTCTGCAGGCAAATATCCTCAACAACTTGAACTTTGCTCTTCAGGTGGTTTAACTCTATCATGACCTGTTTGCTCCCAGCCCCTGACACACCTGGCAGGGCTGAGGCTGGGGGGATGAGTTCTGCATCAGTGCTATTGGCCACCTCCAGGAGAACACTCCCCAGGCGCTCTTCCAGAGACTGGATTTTCTGATCAAGAAGTTGCTTCAAGTCATCTACCTCACCATTAATGGTCCCCCGAAGGGTTTCTTCAATGTAGAAGCAATGTTCTTCCGCATTCCTTTCTGTCACATTGATCCTCGCATCTAGTTCATTCCACCGTGCATCAAAGTCCACATCTGGCTCTGGAACTACAAGGCGGTCAAATTCATTGTCCAGGCGTGCATTCAGCATTCTGGTGGCTTCAGCAACCCTTTCAATTTTCTGGTCTAACATCTTGATCTGTGGCCCAAAGTCACCATTCTTTTCACTATTACAGCAGTTGGACCGAGCTGAAGGATCTTGTACCCGGTCTCGAAGATCGTTTATTTCTTTTCTCAGGTTTGTTTCCTTCTCTCCTATTAGCTCAATCACTCCCAGGTAGCTGCTCCCATAATCATCACACTGCTGCTGGAGACCAATCAGCTTGTACTCGCATGAGTTCTTCAGGTCGGCCAGCTTTCTGTCCATTCCTTCCATGAGCTCCTCTCTCAGGGCATCAATCTTACTATCAACATAGGCTTGGTAGAGTTCATTGGTCGTCATGGTCACCGTAGGGCCCTGGGCAGCCTCCTGGAGCTGTTTGAGCTGTCCTTCATACCCCTTCACTTTCCCATCCAGCTCTTCCAGCTTGTCACTCTTGGTCTTCAGAGCATCCTTGACCTCGGCCAATTCGGATTTGATGTCCTTCATGCCAGATTCCTTATTGTTGAGGACATCAGGAAGCTGGACAGTTTCTGTGTCTCCACCAGTGCCACTGTCAGGCACTGGCTGGGGATGCAGATTACTGAGCCATGATGCCAGCATTTTGCTGGCATCATCCTGAACGGCATGTTTGAGGTTTTCGTTCACTCCAGCAATGGAAGACTGGAGATCAAGAACTGTTCTTGTGAGTCGGAGAACCTTCTCCTCAAGCACCTGGATTTTTTTTTCCTGAAGTTCTTGCGCCCCCTCTTTTGGATCTATGACTTGACTTGGTTCTGTGGCACGAGTTGGTGGCAAAATCTTCTTGGGCTCTGAGACTTGGCTTGGTTCATTATCTGTTACAAAGAAAGAGTTGGACATGACTTAACAAGTTCTACCTTTTCCCATTTTCTGCAAAGACAATAAACAGGGTACTTAAGGAATGCACTTAAACCTTCACTTATAGATCCCCTCTCACCATAGGCAATTATTGTAGTAGAGAGAAAAAGACTATGGCCTTTGAGTCAAATAGGCCTCCCGTTGCATTCTGGCTCTGTTGTTTCCTGTCTGCCCTGGAGCAAGTTAATTAACATCTGTGAACAATAATCCCCTCATCTATGAAGCTGAGGTACTATCTTCCCTTTAAGGGTTGTTGAGAGAATATATAGTACATGGTACATAGTAGGTAGTCCATGGTCTCTTTCACTCTAAAGGGAAATTTTTTTTAAGTTTATTTATTTATTTTTGAGAGAGACAGACATACAGACAGACAGACAGACAGACAGACAGACAAAGAATCCCAAGCAGGTCCCAAACTATCAGTGCAGACCCCAACACGGGACTCGATCTCACAAACTGTGAGATCATTACCTGAGTCCAAATCAGGGTGTTCAACCAACTGAGCCACCCACACGCCCCTAAAGGGAAATATTCTTAATCTACTTTGTCATATGAACACATCATTCTCACATTAGTGAGCTGCAGCCACACCCCAATGGTTGACTACATACTGTAAAACCACAAGAAGCCACTTTAGTGATATCCACCCATTAGCTGTTGGGTGATATGATATCATATTAAGCAGTCAATTATCCTCCAAGCAACTCCTAAATGTTATTTTACTTTTGTTAGCATCGCTATGCTAACAAAGTCTCATAGACATTGTTTAGCACTGTTATGCAGTTGGGGAAACTAAAAGCTAAAGAGGGATAAAGCAGTGACTCTACTGTCACCTCCTAACAATAAAGCCATGTGGTCATATATACTAAGATTCACTAAACCAAAGAATATAAACATTGACTTTTTGATAATCCTACTCTGAGAAATATACTTCCAAGGAAATAGTCCAAAAGAAATAAAAAAAAGTTAATAAGGATGACTGTGATGAGTCCTAAAATGAAAATAAAGTGATAGATACAGAGATAGATGAACTAACCAAAAACAAAATTATTGAAACGAAAGGCAGTAGGAACCTGAAAGCAAACCACACCCCTGAACTCACAGTAGGATGCAAGGAATACTAGAAAGGGGCTAACATCGACAAGCCTGGAGATGATACAGAGACTATCATAAAGGATGGAAAAAAATCGAACATAACATAGAGATTGCGATGAAATAAAATGCATTAAGGTACACTGAACAAGCACTAGAATTAAATGTAGAATGTTGTAGATATTTGACTTTAACGTTGTTTTTTCCTCCCCTAAACTTTTGCACACAACCATAACAACAGCTATTATTCATGAAAATCAGCTTTGTGGTAAAATCAAGACTGGAAGTCAGATGGCCAAACTCTCAAGCAGAGAACTATAAAGAACACCTTATTTTCCACACTGAAAAATGTATTCTACCTCAAGACACCAGGAGGAAAAAACAAGTTGTTGAATCACTTACAAATGAAATGCCTTTCTGAGCAAAGGAAGTAAAAGCAAAGGGCAGGAGAAGAGGGAAGAACAGCACATGAGGAAATGCTTCTTCTACATATTCCTGGTGACTGTGGAAATTGCTACAACTTTTTGGAAGGATAACTTGGCAGTAAGTATCAAAATCTCAGAATCCCTTCGCCCCAACAATTACACTTCTAGAAGTTTATTCAAGTAAATAATCAGAGATGAATCCAAAATAGTAACAGGAAAAAAATGTTTATTCAAATACTATCTATAAAAAACTACCAACAACCTAAGTGACCAACAGTAGGGGACTGTGTTCAAATAATCACACTCTCAAAGCCATTAAATGATATTGCAAACTATTTAATGAATAGTTGTTCATTATAGATTAAGTGTAAAAATTAGTTCTAAAATTGTATGTTCTTTACAATGATAGTGGATTAAGGATAAGCATTTCCTTTCATTGCCTTCTGAAATCCCACTAAAGTGGCAAAACAAAACAAAAAACAGAACCATGTCACATATAAAAATTAGGAATCAGAATGGTTTTGGGCATTTTAACAGCTGCATTGGAAGCTAGAAGAAAACGGAGTGATGCTTTCAAAATTCTAAAGGAAAATTATTTCCAATCTAGAACTCTAAAGTAGAATAAAAATATTTTCAGACTATAAAATATTAGGAAGTGTACATCCCATACAATCTTCTCATAAAACTACTGGAGAATGTGCTCTACCAAAACAAGGGAGTACATTGAGAACAATCAAAGAGTATAGGAAACAGGGAATCGGTGGGAGGGAAACAAGTAAGATTGCAGACTGGCAGCTGTGAACAAGGAAAAGAGGATGACCAGTCCTGGTGGGGATTGCTCCAAGAAGGTGAAACTGATGTGTCTGAACATAATGAGAGGACATCTAAATAATCACCCTGAGGACAGTTCGGGTTAAAATAGGGACAAAGACATAAAAAAAAAACAAAAACAAAAAAAAACAAAAAAAACAAAACAAAAAAAAAAACAAACAAGCAAAGGAAAATATAAAACAATCACTAACTCTAAAAAAACCAAAAAGCTATAAAGGAAAGCCAACAGATTCATAGCATACTACATAGCTCAGCTGTACACATTATCTACCTAGTTACCACAATGTAAATAAGAAGTATTAAGTAAATTAAAAATCTGGTATAAACGGTATGGAAAGGATGAGGAAAGCAGATGAAAAGGAGTCATAATTTCACCTTCCATCATGAGAAGTCAATAGATATGGAGGTTGGGGAGCCTGGATGGCTCAGTAGGTTAAACATCGGACTCTTGATTTTGGCTGAGGTCATGATCTCATAGTTCATGAGTTCAAGCCCTGCCGCAGGCTCTGTGCTAGCCTGCTTGGGATTCTCTCCCTCTCTCTGCCTCTCCCCCACTCATACACACATGGTACACACACACACGCGCGCTCTCTCTCTCTCAAGATAAAATAAAATAAATAAACTTGAAAAATAGATATGGAGGTAAATTCCAAAAGACCATCTAAAGAGTTTAAAGTAATTACCCCTGGGAAGGGAAAGTGGGGGAGAAAGGGAGGTCACTGCTTTCCTAATAGTCCTTTTAAAGCTATTCAACTCTTACGGGTTTAAACTTGTATAAAATAAAACTAAAACAAAAGTAACCTATTATGATCCAACAGATCCCCTTCATGTGAGCCCATCATAGTACCTATCAGGACATATTGCGATTACATGTGTGATGTTTGCCTTTCATGAGTTCAGGGACTGTCTGCCTTGTTTTTCACTTTTCCCAAGTGTCTAGTATAGAGCCTGCCAGATAAAGAAGCTCAATAAACATGTGTGGGATGAATAAGTGAATTTTCCTTAACGACATGTACAAGCAGATATAGGAAGGAGAGTAATGTGTGATAACAAAATGTTAGCAGTGAGATTATGTGTAACTAGATATTCCCCTAGAGTTTATAAAGATTCTATAATTGATATATATTACTTTTGTCATAGAAATTATTTTAAAATCTATTTTACAAACAATATGGGGAAACACTACAAGTTTCAAAATTGACAATACTTCATGAGAAAACAATCATTTCAAGACGACTTAAACATCGAATTGGTAAGAAAATCTAGGTTACATTTATTCTCACTCAACTTAAAAAAGAGGAAAGATAAAGTGACATAGAATAAAAGGACAGAAAATTTTTAGCCATAAAAGTCATTCTCTTGATGTTATAATTAAAAGCAAAGGTGAAAATTATCATTGCTTTCTTAGTTATTCACTGAATTTGTGCTACTTCCAAAAAAATTCACAAACAAATTTAAGAAAAACTTCACTGGATACATCGAACTTGGGGCTTACCTTTGCAAATCTCTCACCCCAAACAGAATGAGGATGATTCTGATACACCTATTTTTTTTTTAATGTTTATTTATTTTTGAGAGAGAGACAGAGACAGAGACAGAGACAGAATGTGAGCACAGGAGGGGCAGAGAGAGAGGGAGACACAGAATCTGAAGCAGGCTCCAGACTCTATGCTGTCAGCACAGAGCCAGACGCGGGGCTCGAAGCCATGAACCACGGGATCGTGACCTGAGCTGAAGTTGACACTCAACCGACTGAACCACCCAAGTGCCCCTGATTCACCTATTTTTAAAACAATTAGTTTCTTCAAATTCAGATCTATGGGAACTTGTAGACAAAAAGTAAAAACAAAGCATCGCTACATATGAATCTCTTCGCATCTGTGCCCACACTACCCCAGTCTGAAACCATCAGCCTCCCCTACACTGATTGCCAAATCCTTTGCTTTCACAAACCAGCCCTAACAAAGCAATTTACTTGCCACACAAAACAAAACAAATCAAAACAAAACTGTATTCTGATTGCTACTGCTTCTGCAAATAAATTTGTATGCCACATGCGTCTACTGTAGGCATACATGCGTGTTACTGGAAGACCCTGGAGAGCTCCACATTCTAAATCATAAATCCTACGGTCTGCAGAAGCACTGGAAAGATCAGCGGTGGCCATGCACAGGGAAGCACAAAGAAGTTACCTGTGGCTTTCTTCACGCTGTTTCGAGGCCGAGCGGGCGTGGGGCGGGGAGTCTTCACAGGGTCCCTGGGACCTTCCTGGCAGTCTCCCCCTCTAAAGCCAGGGCAGCACCTCCATTCCAACTGAGTCACCGTCTTGTACTTGGTGACGTATCTGGGTCTGAAGTTCACACGATACCTGCCGAGGAAAAGGGTGGCATCTCTCTTTACTGGCTATCGCCAGCGCCCCGGGCCCCCCTGACTTGTACCCGAATGAAGAGGATCCAGGTCACTCAGGGCTCTGCCTGCCCTCTCCACACTGACCCAGAAGGGACCACTGGTCTTTTCAGTCCAGCCCTGATGCCTGGGGCTCAGCCAAAATCAGACTGGCCTCCTTCATCCATCTTCAACCCACCTCCACTCAGCTGCTCTCCCACTAAAGGCCAGAAAGACAGACAACCTAGAAAAGCCTGGCCCCGCAATTCCTAAAACTGAGCTTTTGTTTCGCACACAAATTTTCGTCCCACAATTCACTGCTTTGTGGAGATTTTTTTTCTGGGGTAACTCAGTGTCATTTGTTTTGTATTTTATTTATTTATTTTTAAATGTTTGTTTATTTTTGAAAGAGAGTGAGAGCACGAGTTGAGGAGCAGAGAGAGAGGGAGACACAGAATCGGAAGCAGGCTCCAGGCTCTGAGCTGTCAGCACAGAGCCCGATGCAGGGCTCGGACCCACGAACCATGAGATCATGACCTGAGCCGAATTCGGACGCTCAACCGACTGAGCCACCCAGGCACCCCCCTTTTTTTTTTTTTGTATTTTAAAGAAACCTCCCTGACACCTTCGTCTCCATAGCATTTGTGCTTTCATCTTGGCACCTTCTTTCCTGCAAAGGCAGCAGGCCATGAGCCTTCAGAGAGGGCACCTCATGCTAGCTGTGTCCAGACCTTTTTAAAAAGATGCCCTGGGGGCACCTGGGTGGCTCAGCTGGTTAAGCATCCGACTTCAGCTCAGGTCACGATCTCACCATTGGTGAGTTCGAGCCCCACATTGGGCTCTGTGCTGTTAGGGCAGAGCCCGCTTCAGATCCTCTGTCTCCCTCTTTCTCGGCCCCTCACTTGCTTGCGCTGTCTCTCTCTCAAAAATAAAATGAACATTTAAAAAACGATTATAGAAATAAATACATAAATAAAAATAAAAAATAAAAAGATTCCCTGATTTGTAGAGCTAATGGTAGAAATAAGGATCCCTTTTTAAGTGCACGTTCCCCCATGCACGTGCATATCACACCGAGATTCTTGTGATAGCTGTAAAGTCCTCCAGACCCAGCACTGGGCCTGGGCCAGAGAGTGGCAACCCAGCAGCCCCCCGTACACTCAGAGGATGGATGCAGGGGTCTAACACCCCCAGGTGCCCCTGCTCACAGCACAGATGCGGGCCACTCCTTAACTTATCCCAGCATCTTCTTCCAGCTTGGAAGCATGGCTCTCTAGAACGTCCTCACTGTCTCTTCACTGTGAACACCAGCACTAGCAGCTGCCCTCCTCCTTGGGGGCCAATTCCCTGAAAGGAATCAGCTCTCTGTCACTTCCTAGGACTGTGTGCTGCTCAGAGGGGCATTGGGGGGCCCATGGGGACTGGTGCCGGTCAGGTGACTCCACCTCAGCACCAGCCTTGATGAGGGTGTAGTTCAAAGTCACACTCCCAAGAAAATTGCAAATTAGTAAATGTAATGGGCTTTTGGCATCCTTCCTGAGGGTCGAAACCATGACAACTAAAACTTTAGGTGTAAGGAACTCCCCCATCGCCAGGACCCAAGGTGATCCTCTGGAATTCCCAGAAGGCCCTGGGGACAGCACTGACCCAAATGTTAGTGTCCCAACACCTGTCTCTGTCCCTGGTTCACCGGCCCTTCTAGGGCAGTGGTTCGAAACCTTAGCTGAGTATCAGAATCACTAGGGAAGAGTGAAAAACTGCAGATGCCTGGCTCTCGCCCTCAGAGATTCTATTTACTTGGCTTGCAGTGGGGCCTGGGGACACAAGTTTTGAGAAGCCCCAGAGGGAGACTTTTTCAAAACAGAAGACAAAGCCGAATGAATGAAACAGAAAAGGGGGGGGGCATGGGGCAAGACCTCGCTTCTAGGTTATTTATTCCCTCTTATTGCCACCACACACCCCATTAAGGCCTAACTATTTGTAGAGTTTCCCCTTTTCACAAATGGGAAAACAGAGGCTCACAGAGGTTAAGTGACCTGTCCAAGTTCCAACCGTCAGGAAGGGCCAGGGCTGGGATTTAAACCCAAGTGTTTGCCCCTGTACCCCAGACGGTCCTCCCAGCACACAGAAGCAGAGACTCGGGTGGAGAGAACTCCACCCACCCAGAGATGTTCCAGAAGGCCATGTAAGCAGGGTCAAAGGACAGCTGCCATCCCCATTCAGCAAACACTTGTCTGAACATCTGACACGGTCCACATTAGCCCCCAGCCCCCTAGCACCCAACCTACCAAAAGAAGTCCCTGTGTGGTCCTAAAAACTATTAAAAAAAAAATCAAGAGTGCTTGCCTCAGCAGCACATATACTAAAAAAAAGAAGAAGAAGAAGAAGAAAGAAAGAAAAAATTCCACTTCATTGTTTTGCATGTTCAAGTATAACATAATGCTGCAAAAATGTGTAATCTCAGAAAAACTTGGTTCCTCTGAGCATTTAAGACTGAATGGGAAAATGTGTTTGCTCTCGGGTTTTGTACACGTGCCAGCAGATGACAGCCCATAGCAAACCCTTTTGGACGCGGCTGCGAGGGACCAGGAGAGCAAACCCTGAGCCTGCGACCCACACCCCCCACCCAGAGGCCTCAGCCCCAACCACAGAGCTGAGTATAAGAAAGTGCTTGCCTTTCCAACACACCTCATTATTTTCTTTAAAGGCAGTTATTATTTTGGAGCCAGCTCATAACTTAGGAAAGTTCCCTGGAGTTCCTGCCTTCCTCTCCAGCCCCACGCACATTCCCCACTCCCACCCTCTGCCTAATCGGCTTGCTGTAGGGTTTCCGGTTTGCGGCAATGGAGTTCAGGTTGACAGCATTTCTAACAGAGTTTTAAGTCCAGCGTGTGGAAGAGGCCTTCCTGGCTAGTGATGACAGCTGGAAGTGATCAGGCGGCCACCTCCAGCCGTGGGAAAGCTCACGTTCCGACTGCTCCGTGCACAGGGACATAGATCCCAGAGGCGGCCATGGGTCCTCAATCTGGGGGATGTGAGGGAAAGAGGTAGGGTTGTGCAACCCCTCAGCCCCACTGGGATTTTCCCTGCAGAAACGGGTTCCTGCCTCCATCAGAGCCAGCCAGTAGGTCCTCCAGAGGATGGGAGGAACACAGCATGATGCCCAGATCCTCCTTCTGTCCCTCAGTGCTCTGCAGGACAATATCCCCGATAGGGAGCTTTAAAAAAAAAAAGCTCACGTCTTTACACTCAAAATTCTAATTTAACTGGCCTGGGGGCAGGGGTGTCCAGGCACGTGTACCTTTCAAAAACTCCCCAAGTAACTGTCAAGTTGAGAAGTGCAGCCCATAAGTCAGGGCACCCATAGGCCCTCCCTCCTCACGGGAGTTTGGAGCCTCTGAGGCAACCAGGCAGGGGAAGTGAATCGACCGAAAGCAGCCCAAGTGTTAACTCCAAGGGTCCATGGGCTATAAGCACACAGAAGGTGCCCCAGGGACACTTAGTGAATCAGCTGACTGCACCCAGCTGAGGGACTGATAGCCAAAGGGACAGAGTCAAGGCGGTGCTGGGCTAAAGCTGGAAGGCTGACTCAGGCTACAGCCTTGGCCCCCATCCCAGTCTTGGGCAGGGACTGTAACAAAATCCTGTCTCCCAGGGGAGCCCTGGCCACAGCTGCCTCAGGTGCTCTTGGGGGCTCCCGGTGGGGAGGGGGGTTGGCAGCCCGAGCCTGCCCCCACACTAGCCAGCACTCCGCAACTCAGCCTCTCCTCAACTCTCCTCCCCCACCATCTACCTCTGAAACCCTTTTGGGGTGGGGGTGGGGAACAAGGGTTCACCATTTTTAGGAGTTCATCCACTGTGTCTAATGTGTAATATTAGATCAACCCAGAAGATTCTCCTGAGAAGGAAGGTGGCAAGAAAAGGACTGGAAAAGTTGAATCAGGGTTCAGGGACCATATGACTGGAATGTACACATTAAAACAAAATATGACAAAATGATTGTGCCTCCATTGGACATCTATCACCCCCCGATAAAGACTCCTTCCTACTGACAGATAACGTATTCTTTCATAATACGCTTTGGTTCACACTTGTTCAGTGTTTGTCTTTTCACAGACCATAAGCCCTACGAGGGCAAGAATTCCTGTTGGTTTTGTTCTCTACAACATCCCCATTTTTAAAGACAGCAATCTGTCCTATTGTAGGTGCTCAATAAAGAATGAAGTATTAATCATTAATCAAACAATAATGAATGATACTAAGTCTACTTTTGGCATGGTTTTGGGGAATCCAATGTCCATATTAAAAGCCCCAGAGTTGTCCTCAGGTCTAACCCCAACCGATGTGAATTCCTAAGTCTTCCCAGAACGAAATCAAGCTCCAGAGTCCTCGGGTCATAATGAGTTAGGCAAGAATCACACACCAGAAGGTGACCTTCAGTGGTGTTGTCCAGTTATATAGCCATTAATCAGGTGTGGCTATTTTAATCTAAAGTGATTAAAAGTAAACAAAATTGAACATTCATTTCCTCAGTCACGTTGGCCACATTTGAGGTGCTCAGTAGCCACATGCAGTATTAGCATGAACATCTCAATCATTACAGGGAGGTCTCCGGGACAGAGCTGGCCTAGACCCTCATGAGACTATCAAGGGAATGGCAATGGGCACACATCTGTTCATCTCTTCATTCCTGTCTCACACCCACCCATCTTCTCTCTCCTCCCACATTCCTTCCGGGTTGCCAGAAGGCTTTTCAGAAATAGCCACACATCACTGGCAGAGGATCATGTAGACAGCTGTTCTACAAGGTAAGGCTCATTTCCCTGCATTTAGTATTCGCCTGTAACTTCTTATTTGATTCATGCCACTAACAGTGCACAAATCTACAGCCCAGTGCCCCACTGACTGGGATTCCTCCCAAGAACAGACTTTCTAGTAAATTCCTCTCTTTCTTCCAGGCACTGGCTTGTCCCCAAAGCCCCAGAGCCAACTCTTGCTTCATCCCACGAGTGGTCCTGTACAGTATTGACTGGAATGGACTCTCAGGATGGAGAAGGAAGCTAGAAAGAAGAGGTGCCTCCTTCTCTTTTGTAGGGAGCATCCTAGGCCTGAAGGGATAACCACTGATCTGGGACAAAGTCAGCATGTACATACAAGCAAGAAGTCATTTCATGGAGTTTTCAGGATGCACATCCAAGGCAGACTCGGTTATCTGGCATTCAGGTACTACACCAAGTTTTCCACATCCAGACAGGTAACTGACTTTTGTTTTTAACTGTGGTAAATATGTATAACATGTGGGTAAAATACCCATAACATAAAATAAACAAGTGGGACTACATTGAACTGAAAAGCTTCTGCACAGCAAAGGGAACCATCATAATAAACATGCAACCTATTGAATGGGAGAAAATATTTGCAAATCCTGTATCTGATAAGGGGCTAATATCCAAATACATAAAGAACTCATACAACTTAAAGCAAAATGTGTGTGAGTGTATGTGTGTGTGTGTATATATATATATATATATGTATATATATGTATATGTATATATATGCATATATATATGCTTAAAAAGTAGGCATATAAGTAGGCATAAAAAGTAGTATACGTGTGTGTGTGTGTATATATATATATATATATATATATATATATATGTGTGTGTGTGTGTGTTTAAAAAGTAGGCAGAGGATCTGAATAGACATTTTTCCAAAGAAGACATCCAGATGGCCAACAGGTTCATGAAAAGGTGCTCAACATCACTACTCATCGGGGAAATGCACATCAAAACCATAATGAGATATCACCTCACGCCTGTCAGTGTGGCTGGTGTCAAGAAAGACAAGAAATAGCAAGTGTTGGTGAGGATGTGGAGAAAAGGGAACCCTGGTGCACTGTTGGTGGCAATGTAAACAGGAGCAGCCACTATGGAAAACAGTATGGAGATTCCTCAAAAAATTAAAAACAAAACCACCATATGATCCAGCAACCTTACTTCTGGACACTGATCTGAAGAAACACTAACTTGAAAAGATAACTGCACCCCCATGTGCACTGCAGCATTACTCGCAATAGCCAAGATTAGGATGCAACTTACATATCCATGGATAGACATTTGAATGAATGGATGGATGGATGGATGGATGGATGAATAAAGATGTGGTACACACACAGACATATATACACACAGGAATATTACTTAGCCATAAAAAAGAATGAAATCCAGCCACCTGTGACAACATAGATAGAACCTGAGGGTATTATGCTAAATGAAATAAGTCAATGGCACCTGGGTGGTTCAGTTGGTTAAGTGCCCGAATCGGTTTAGGCTCAGGTCATGATGTCAGGGTTCTAGGAGTCCAAACCCCGCATCAGGCTTTGTGCTGGCAGTGCAGAGCCTACTTGGGATTCTCTCTCCTTCTCTTTCTGCCCCTCCCCCACTCACACTGTATCTGTCTCTCTCAAGATAAATAAACTTAAAAAGAAATTTAAAGGGCACCTGCATGGCTCAGTCAGTTAAGCATTGGACTTCGGCTCAGGTCATGATCACATGGCTCGTGGGTTTGAGCCCCAAGTCAGGCTCTCTACTGACAGCTCAGAGCCTGGAACCTGCTTTGGATTCAGGGTCTCCGTCTCTCTCTGCCACTCCCTCTCACTCTCTCTCTCAAAAATAAACATTAACAAAATTAAAAATGATAAAAATAAAAAAATAAGTAAGTCAGACAAACACAAATACGATATGGTATCACTTATATGTGGAAACAAAAAAACAAAAAAACACAAAGTAACTAAAAAACCAAGCTTACAGTTACAGAGAACAGACTGGTGTTTGCCAAGGGTAGGAGATGGGGGTGGGAGAAATGGGTGCACTGTTTTTTTAATTTAAATTAATTGAATAATTTATAATAAAAAAAAGAATGGGAGAAATGTACCAACCCTAGGTCTAAAGGGGCCAGGAGAGGACAAGGCTGTAACCAGAGCATTAGGAGAAGGCTGCTGGACAGGAGCTGTGGCCTTTCGTAGAGGAAACAGTCACTGCCGACTTTCACTTGGAGGGAGAGGGCAGGTGGCTTGCAGTGGCCAGACCAGCGGGAAGCCAGATGGTGAGGGAACCCAGTGACCAGTACTAGTGAGATAATTCTGGAAACAGCAACCAACTGTAAGTATCCCTAGACTAAAAGCAAAAGCCCTTCTCATTAGTCCCCTGAGTGACAGACAAGGAACTTCCCACCTCTGGGCCACAGTTTCATCAATACAATGAAAGGATTAAATTACAACCCATCCAGGTCAGACTCCTCGAACAAAATCAGGAGGGAGAAGGAGAGAAAATGGATCTGGGGACAAACAGAAAGTGGCCAGCACATGCTGCTAGACAGACACAAGGAAACCACAATATCTAAGAAGGAAAGGGAAAAGAGTATGTCAAGAAGGCAGACAAGGTCATATTTCCAGCGCTGCCGAGAGGGTCGAGTAACAGAAGGACTGAGAGATACTGTTCTTAAGACAAGGAGATTCTCGGTGAACTGAGCCAGCGCTGCTCAGATCAGTGTTGAGAGAGGACGCTGGGTCAGAATAAAGAATGAAATAAGCAAGAGGAGGTACAGACCAAAAAACCTCTTCCATCAAGTTTGCTTGTGATGGGAAATGAGAAATAGGGTGGTAACCAGGAGGTAAGGGGGGCTGAAGAAGAATATTTTCCCCCTAAGTTCAGGAAAATCCTAACCAGGGAAGAGTGCTGAAAGACAGGATGAAGTAGAGAGGGCAGTGAGAGAGCCATGGAGAAGCATTCCTGGTCCTCATCCAGGAAAGACTGCTCTGGTGAATGAGCCCTGTCTGCGTGGACACGGGGCAGGGGTGAGTGGAGTAGCGTGCAAGGGTATAACTGAGTCAAACCCAGTCCCTAAAAAACATTACCATCTTAACTATTTTGAAGAGCCCAGTTCAGTGGCATTAAGTCCATTTACATTGTTCACAACCGTCACCCCCATCCATCCCCAGAATTCCTTTCGTTTTCCTAAACTGAAGCTCTGTACCCATTAAACACCAGCTTCCCATTTCCCTCTCCCCAACCTTGGCCCCTGCAACCACCATCTCACTTTCTGTCTCTGTGAATTGGACCTCCCCAGGGACTTCATATTAAGTGGAATCATACAGCATCTGTCCTTTTATGACTGACTTATATCACTTAGCATAATGTCCTTGTAGGAGAAAAAAAAACTTTCCCTCTACCCTCTTAGGTTTGTTCTGGGTCTTGTGAATTAAACTGACAAAAGACAGATTCACAGGAGAAAAGACATCCAAACTGTATGGATGTTAATGTTTTTTACATGCATGGAGGTTTCACACAAAAGAAGTGAAAACAAGCAGTGGGACTCAGGGGACTATATACCATTTTAACACAGGGTGATATATTGTGAAGTGACTAGACCAAGGAAAAGGGGTTTGGGCTTCTAGGGGCAATAAATTGTGGGACTATAGCTAGGAAATCTAGAGGGGAAACTCATGGAAGATAAGGGCTATGTCAGTAAGGCTTGCATATGCAGACTTATCTTGGTGCCAACTGTGTATCTACAGTGACAAAGGTCATTCTCTTCAGCCTGGTACAGGAGAGGCAGGAAACTTAGAACCCTGATTTTAGACAGAAAGAGGGAAGACAGAGGGCTCTCTTGTCTCTGCTTTTTCTCAACCGTCTTCAGCTCAAAATAATCAATATGTCAAAGTGGCATGTTTGGGGTGGCCTGCTCTGAACTCCTTCACCCTCAAGGTTCATTCACATTGTAGCACGTGTCAAAATTTCCTCTCTTTTCCATAGTAATTCACTTTCACAAAGTTTGGTCTCATGTTCTGATTTAGAGATTGACAAGACAGCAAACTAATTTTTCTAAAAACTACTTGTGACAAATGGGTTTTTTTTCTGGCTTTTGTTATTATTGCTTTTTTTTTTTAAATCAATCAACGAATAAATAGACTTGTTTTTAATGGAAGTAACAACAGAAAATAGAGTCAGGCAATAATGGCTATAAAGTTTGAAACTGGAAGTGATTCCAGAATGATAGGGAAGGAAAAGTGGTTCTGCACCAGCAGGAGAGACACTTGCCATTTGATTTCAATCCACTCTGTTTTACAATCAAACCTTGGCCACTTGAAACCATGTACATCTACAATGACAATCTCTGCAATCCGAGGAGATGACTCTACCCGTCCCAGGTCCCTCCCAATGCTAATTTCCCACAGGATGAAGAAGTCTCCCACACAGGACAAAGTGAAGGAACCAAAGGGCCTTCTTCCAGGTTAAAGCACATCACACACACAAACCACAATTTTCATCTTATCTGTTTCTGCTCCATGACACATTTTTAATTAGATCTCTGCATGGAGAAATTAATGGAAGGAAAGAAATAGAGTATCTTCCTTGACTTTGTTGGCAAATTCATCTAGGTGTTAAAAGCCAGAATGCTCGGGCAAATATATTTCTGAAATACAAAATGCACCCAATAAAACTAAAACCTTGATGAGCCCTGATTGAAATCAGATTACAAGATAGGTTTGTACACTTAAAAAATTAATAACAGATCCTAGACCAAAGCAATGTGTTCAAAATGAAAATGTACACA
Organism: Herpailurus yagouaroundi; assembly: GCF_014898765.1. Lineage (NCBI taxonomy): Eukaryota > Metazoa > Chordata > Mammalia > Carnivora > Felidae > Herpailurus > Herpailurus yagouaroundi. The sequence goes on along the minus strand of NW_024412397.1, from coordinate 53,851,385 downwards.
CAAGAGACTGTCTGCTTCCCAGTACAAAGGATATATTTGCTGGGGACACCAGGATCGTAAGTTGCTTATTTTTGTTTCCTCTTGAATTAATTTCCTCGCGTACTTAGAGTGGCAAGTTAGATTTCAAAACCTGCAATCTTCTTTACCCCTCAGTAGTTTGCTCGGATCACACAGACTTGTCAAAAGTAATACCCCTGTCCCGACACACCCACCCAGTTCTTTACAATTATCACCCACTTCATCCTGGGGAAGTCTCTGCAGTGGTGAAGGAGGGGGATTCTGGAACACCACAGCAGCTCAGGGGAGGCTCGGCCACCAGTAGCCAGTGAAGCTGCTATTCTTACATTCCTTCCACGAAGGCTTGCATTGCTGAAAATGACAATGTTCCAAAAGTACAGGGCGTGGCCGGCACCGTGAAATACAGCTTATGCATGCGTTCCTACGAATTCACATTCTTAGTTTTAACTTCCTGACTTTGGGAAATCCATTACAAAAGTCAAGCCACCGTGGGAAGGCTCACTGTCCCAGCTTTCTGGAGGGTTCTGTAATCGTAATCCGCCATTAACGAAAGCCCACATTCCCCCACAGGATTCTTTCCAGGACGGTCATCATCGCTGCTGCAGGCTGCTTCCCCAGATAAATTCTATAGTGTTCCTTCTCAAGCTTACATCATGTTTCCTTGTTCCTGGAGCCAGAACGCAGGACACTCCTCCTGCTCTTGCTCTGGTTTCCCACAGCGTGAGCCATGAGAACATCTGCCGGCCTCAGCCCGTCGCAGGATGCTCACCACAGATACAACTTCCCATGGTTTGGGGATCCAAACCTTTCCTTTCAGAACTACCAAATAACTAGTTTGATTATTTCCTCTTTTTTTTTTTTTAAGGGCAAAAATCATTTCCGCAAATTCTGCTACAAAACTCAAAGTCATTTCAAAATCCTCTTTCCTGTGTTTCCTTGGACTTGGTTTGCAACATCCAACCTTCCCCTTTAGGGATCTTGGTCCTTTGGATGAAGACTATGGATGCTGGCAAGCTTTAGACCACACCTGTGACTTGGTGAGGTCCTTTAGACGCCTAGAAAATCCCAAGACAGTAGGAATGTCTCAGCAGATACAAAAACACCACCTTCTTCCTTTGGGCGAATTCATTCTCAGTAAAAGCAATAATCTGGGAATTGAAAATACAGGAACACTTGTATTTCTTTTCTAATTTATGACATTGGGGAGAAAAAGTACCAAAATAGTCTAGTTTCATATTTCTCACATTGTCCAGGATAACCCAATATTACTTTAGGGTTTTAAAAAAATGTTTTTAATGTGTATTTATTTTTGAGAGAGTGAGACAGAGTGCGAGTGGGGGAGGGGCAGAGAGAGAGGGAGACACAGAATCTGAAGCAGCCTCCAGGCTCTGAGCTGTCAGCACAGAGCCTGATGCGGGGCTGGAACTCATGAACCGCAAGATCATGATCTGAGTCAAAGTCAGACGCTTAACCGATTGAGCCACCCAGGCACCCCAGTTTAGGGTTTTTTTAATCAACACTTAACACAGGGAAGTGGAGACATTTTCATCCACCTGCACTCTGCTTAGAAAGAGCATGGTTCTCCTTTTGAAGGGGCTGTGACAGCCCAGGTCTGAAGGTGTGGACAACTAGGGGGTGAGCAAAAAGAAGAATTTGGCTTATTTGCTTTCAAATGGGTAGGGGTGACAGAGCAGGAGGCCACTGGAGGAGGCAGAAGTGACGAGGAACTATTCTCCAAGGTGACTTAGGGTGGCCAGTGGATTTTCAAGGTTGGCATCACTATGGCATCCTCTAACAATTTGTATTGCCACAGTGTCCAGCAAAGTCCTCACTGCTCATGCAGGCTTGTTGGATTGGATTTTTCTCTGGGGACTGGAGGGTGTACGTTGGCCAACTCCATGGGGTTCTGAGACAGCCACACAGAACCCACATACACAGTGGGCTATGGGAGAGTTGACCTTGGACACTATCCCAGTCTACAGGAAAGCTTCTGGGCATCCACAATTCTTGCAAATCAAGAAGGGAGTGAGACAAATATATAGACTTTGAGGTGAAAGGGGGCCTGAATAACACTAGTTTTTCTTAAGTTTGCTTATTTTGAGAGAGAGAGCGAGCGAGCACGAGCGGAGGAGGGGCAGAGAGAGAATCCGAAGCAGGCTCCACACTGTCAGCATGCGGCCTGATGCAGGGCTTGAATTCACTAACTGTGAGATCATGACCTGAGCTGAAATCAAGAGTTGGACGCTTAGCTGACTAAGCCACCCAGGCTCTCCTGACCTCTATTACCTAGTTTTAAAGATAGGTGGCTAGCTTCCATTTCCTTGAAATCATGTTGTTGTTTTTAAGAAAAATGACATAGATTGCATTACTGTGCTGTTTTGTTTTGTTTTTTTTTTTTTTAGGTAAAACAATTAAATATTTGGTTTAAATAGTGGTTCTCATCCTGCTAATAAGCAGGTTCCTAAGCTGGCCCATAACCAAAAGCCCTCACTGAAACTGGCTTCAATTTTTACAAACAAAATGTATAAGCAAGCAGGATATTTTCAAAGCCACAGAATTAATCTTTAAAATACTTCCCTATGTTTTTAGAATTTAACTTTCTCAAGATGAAGTTCTGCCTTTTGTCATTTTAACTTCCCAGTAACACCAAACCATTCTTTATAGTTGTGTTAAAAAAAAAAAAAAAGAGAGAGATAAGAGAACCAAAACAGAATCACTTGCGCTAAGCCTCATGTCAGCAAATCAAGTTGAATTTTGATTTACAATCGTGTAACATGAACTCTTACAGAAGGAAAGCTGCCTCTCCTATCAGAGAGATAGTCAACATACACTCACATCTTGGCAAAAAACTTTTAAAGGTTATATTGAGACTGCCAGTTCAGGAAATTACATTGTATCATTACCCTGATTGATTTAACTAGAATCCATCACATTTCAAATCCTCATTTTAGCTATAAGCCACTATATTTTCATTCAGTATTTACAATTATTTTCAAGATTATATGTGTGTCACAATTCCTTTTTTAAATTTTTTTTAACGTTTATTTATTATTGAGGGACAGAGACAGAGCATGAGCATGAGAGGGGCAGAGAGAGGAGGAGACACAGAATACAAAGCAAGCTCCAGGCTCTGAGCTGTCAGCACAGAGCCGGATACAGGGCTCGAACTCACAAACCACGAGATCGTGACTCGAGTCGTAGTTGGACGCTTAACCGACTGAGCCACCCAGGCGCCCCTCACAATTCCCATTTTAAAAACACAAGCCACAGGGGCGCCTCGGTGGCTCAGTCAGTTAAACACCCAATTCTTGATTTTGGCTCAGGTCATGATCTCACAGTTTACGGGTTCGAGCCTCATGTTGGACTCCATGATGATTCTGTGAAGTCTGCCTGGGATTCTCTCTCTCTGCCCCTTCCCAACTCATGCTCATGCATGCTGTTTCTCTGTCAAAATAAATAAATACTTATAAATGAAATGCATACACTCTGTGTGTCGTGTACATGCAGGATATATAAATTTATCATAGGGCAAAAATTTGCAAAAAGACTAAAAATATGGGTTCCTTCTTGGGGCACTTGCGTGGCTCAGGCAGTTAAGCATCCGACTTTTAGTTCAGGTCATGATTTCATGGTTCATGAGTTCAAGCCCCATGTCCAGCTCTCTGCTGTCAATGTGGAACCTGCTTTAGATCCTCTGTCCCCCACTCTGTCTCTGCCCCTCCCCCACTTGTTCGTTTTCTCTCTCTCTCTCAAATAAATTTTAAAAAACATTAAAAAATATATACGGGTTCCTTCCATAATAATGGTCTCAATGGCCCATGTGAAGAATTATATTTGGCTCCTGACCACAGGTGATGAATAATGAGGTGCTGACTATCCCAGGGACAAAGGCAATCCTGCCATAACCTTCAAATGACAGTCCTTGAACTATCTTGACTTCCTTCACAACACGTGGTCCTTTTTATCAATACCCTTGACAACAGACCACACAGATCACTCAGTGACAGCTCTTTATGTATCCTCACCCCCACACAGTGCTGTTGCACTTAAACACAGAGGAGAGGTCACCTGGCCATTAGACTGGGCCGCTGCTTCTCAACCTCTGCATTGCCTGGTCTGCTTCCCCCACCACACCCAGCACAGGTCCGACAGGGACTGTGGCCAGTCTCCTGACAATGCCCTTCCCACCACCCCTTGCCCACACCCCTCCTTCTCCCCACTCAAATCTACTTTGCACACATTGCCTGATCAGCATTTGGAAGCAAAGTTCTGATGGTGTCCCAGAACAAAAACTTTCCATGACTCCCCTTTGCCTAAATGATAAAGCCTAACCTCCTAACACTGGCTGTTACAGGTTGAATTGTCATCTCCAAAAAGATTTGTTAGAGTCCTCACCCCTACCCAGTCCCTCAGAATGTGACCTTGTTTAAAGATAGGGTCTTTACACAGGCAATCAAGTTAAAATGAGGCCATTGGGATGGGCCTCACTAATCCAATGAGTGGTGTGTGTATAAGAGGAAACTCAGACACAGAGACACATACAGAGGGAAAGGATGTGACAGACACTGGCAGGAAGGTGACCATCTACCAGCCAGGGAGAACAGCCCCGAGCAGCACCTTCCCTCAGCCCTCGGGAGGAGCCTGGCCTGTGGACGCCCCTTCATTTCCCACCTCTAGGCCCCAGCCCATGTTTTCTTGTTTTATGCTGGTGTCTTCTCAAATCTGCACATATTCAACTAGAACAATCTTTCAAAGCCCTGCTAAGATGTCATCACCTGCAAACATGTTCTCAGATTCCTCCTGGCTGGGAATAATTCCTTCCACCTCTGAACATCCTCAGCTATTTGTACTTATGTATAGCAATTCTAATTTCTACCTTTTATTTTATAATTATTTCTCTCTATGTCTCATTTCACTGACTGGATGTGAACTTCCGGAGGGCAAGAGAGAGGTTGGGTTCCTTCCTGGGTCCCAATGGGGCCTAGTCCTGGGCCACACATAGTCCTTTCACAAAAATATTTAGTTAATGAAACTGAGTAACCAAGAGTCCGCAAAGAAGTCTTCTTTACCCTATTGAGTTTTCTGCCAATTCGAAGTGGCTTAAGTTAATTATGTGGCCTAAATCCAACATTTTCCAGGGTTATAAGTGTGAAATGCGTTTTTCTTACTCCACTATAGTTTTATCTATGCTCTCATTTGTTAGATATTTACCATCTAATTTGCCTTCAGAAAAATCAGAGAAGTGACCTTGCTATCAATACAAATGATTTTCTACACCATTTTGCCACAAGGAAGTCCCCAGCTACAAAAACCATATACAAATGGTGGTATTCGCATACAAAGGAATAGTACTCAACAATACAAAGTAATCAACTATTGATACATAGTACAACACGATGTACCTCAACATAATTGTGGAGTGAACAAAGGCTAAAGGCTAACCTAAGAGTACATACTGTATGACTATTTACATAAAACTCTAGAAAATGCAAACTTATCTATGGAAAGCAGATCAGCAGTTGCCTAGGGAGTGTGTGGGGAGAAACTGGAGGGAAGGATTGCCAAGGGGCATGAGGAAACTTTTGGGAGAGATGGTTATATTCAATGTCTTGATTATGATCTTGGCTTTAAGGGTGCATACATGTATCAAAACATTTAATTACACAACTTTAAACATGTATGGTTTGTGTATGTAGATCATACCTCGATAAAGCTGTTTTGTATAATATATATTATATAATATATATTATATATGTCATATATATATTATATAATATATATTTTATATATATTATATATATATATACACACACACATATATATATACACACACACACACACACACACACACACATGCATTTTTGCATTAGGGTGCCTTAAATCTCTTCAGGACTGTGAAATCAAGTACCAGATAGTCTTGCCCTGACTATCTAATAATATAGCTCAGCTTAAAAAAAAAAAATAAATTAAATTAAATCTATATTTAAGCTAAGTTTCTACCAGTAGAAACCAAAACCACAGCATTGTCTTTTTCACAGTTTCAAAATGAGGATCTAACTAAAGTTTTTAGTGTGTTTTTTTTTTTTTTTTAACATATTGGATTACTCTTTTGCTTTAACCATTTGCTTTATCTGTTGGGGGTTTAGACCTAATATTTATTTTTGTACTTTCAAAGGTATGGATCGGTGACTAAGGAAGATAGTCAAAACAATTTTCTTTTTTTATAACAGCCTTCAAATTGTCATTTATATTAAATAACACACAAAACATCAAAGATATAAATTAGCATTCTAAAATATGACAAGGGATGACTACTCTTTGGGATTATTATTTTCTCAGTGACAATTCTGACAAGAGGTGCTTAGAGGGTGCCATGCTATTTGGTTCAGGAAACAAGCCATAGATGGTGTTTCTGCCTTCCCTCCTGCACCTCCAGTGAGCAAGGCATCTGGGTTATATCTCGCCGTTTTTGCAATAATGCAACGGAACGACTCGCAAATATCTTGTGAGTTGCCAGAAGATGATGCAGAGTGTTGGGATGGGAAAAGGGTGCCTCGTTTATCATGACCAAGCCAGAGCTCTGACCTGGTGCTGTTGTCCTGGAAAGCAGCTGAAAAGCAGGCCCCCTGACGCATAAACAAACCTGAACGCTGTCAGGACAGCTGGCCAGACTGGAGATTCTGGAATGTTCAAAATACTCAGAGAGGCTCCGCTCTGCCTCCCTGCCCAAAGCCTTCATTCCACCAGCACGTGAGAGCTTTTTGCGTTGACACGGACACTAGCCAGAGAAACACTTTAATGGTGAAAAGATCTCCCGCGATCGCTAGATTGTGAAACTCACCCCGCCCTGGGTTCTGTTGCAATCATGGCCGCAGCTATGGGGCTCTGTTTTCAAGATACATGGAAAACCTCAGCAGAAAAACAAGTGGCATTTTGACTACAGTTTAGGGGAAAAAAAAAAAAAGAATGTAGGTCCCTATCCCATGATCCTTCAACAGCATCCCTGCTGGGCAGCTGTAGAGAAACAAGTTGCAGCAAGAAGGAATCTCTAGAACCTTGTTTTATAACGGACTGTGAGCAAATTGCTGTAAAAGGCAACCAAATAAAGCCCATTCAGCAGACCCCGGACAATCACAAATATGTACGAAGATGGGGAATGTTAGGAAACAGGTGAGAAGGTCGCATAGAAAATTCCCTTTCATCGAAATGGTCAGCCTGAGAAGGCTTCACCTAAAACCACTGGTCTCTTAACCAAACGCCTAGTAAAATATACTGCCCTGAAAGGCTGACACTGCAGAAAATACTTTTTAGGCGTATTCCCTAATCTAATATTTTCTTAGTGGAAAGTAGGGGAAAAAAATTTTAAAAAAAGAACAGCCGGATTCTAACACACCCAGAAAAGTTTGCTTCTACAGCATTTCCAAACTAGGGATTTGGTGAGTTTGAACTCTCCCTACTTTTTTCCAGCACCCATCACCACTGTAAAACAGGAAGGAAAGAAGAAAACTTATGGGTGAGTTTCACTTCAATCATTTCATTATTTTCCTCCAACATATACACTGCTGTCACATTGACAACTACTATGTTCCTCTCTCGAGCCATCCAGGAAAATTGTGCTTTATAAGGACAAGTCAGGTTCACCTCCTCTTATCAAGTGGTTCTTTGCTATTTTTAACTCCAGAAGGCTGCTTCACCAAGGACAGAAGCAGTTAATTCCAAGTAGTAAAAACGTCAGTGTGTGTTTGGACCAGCAATAAATCAGCACATTTGGGTCACAGTCTGTAAGTCGTCTGAACACTGGCATAGTCTGTCAGTTTTAGGTTACAAAAATTTAATGTTTATTTATTTTTGAGAGAGAGAGAGAGAGAATGAGTAGGGGTGGGGGAGGGGGAGAGAGAGAGAGAGAGAGAGAGAGAGAGAGAGAGAGAGAAGCCCAGGCAGGCTCTGCACTGTCAAAACAGAGTCCGATGTAGGACTCAAGTTCATAAACCATGAGATCACGACCTGAACTGAAATCAAGAGTCAGATGCTTAACCGACTGAGCCACCCAGGTGCCCCTAGGTTTTAAAATACAGTATGTAAAACTCTGGGATCTGCCATGTGTAGTACCTACTGCATTATTCACACTCAGTAAACGTGAGTAACATCCTGCTGTTACCAACCCGAGGAAGAGGGCTTTTTTCTAAAGGCAAAGGGTTAGAGCAGCATGGTGGCGGGCTGAAAGGTGGCGGCGGGAGGATGGGCAGCGTTCGCCCACTGCTCATGAAACCTGGGACATCCCAACTAGCTCTCTGCTGAGCTACCACAGGCAGGCACGCATCTGCAGAAGCAGCACTCGGTGCCCACGGCAAGTGGAACGTTCACTTTAAATCGACTGTATTCATTTACGTGCATTCCCCAAAGAAACCATAACTGGCTCTGCCTTCCAAAGCAATCTCTAAGTTATTAGCTTCATGTCTAAAAGTTGATTTTCATTTCATTTCATTTGCTTAATTATCTTAGTTTACCGAATTTATTTCTCTTGATTTTATTTTATTAATGGGCTCTAATCCCAACATGGGGCTTGAACTCACCACCCAGTGATCAAGGGTCCAATGCTCCCCCGACTGAGCCAGCCAGGTGCCCCGTGAAATTATTTCATTTTTTAGCACCTCAGCCTCTAATGTGTCCAGAAGCACTGATTTCAAACTCAAAGCCTTCAAAGATGAGTCCACCTGAGAGGCAACAACACTCCAAACGATGAGAATAGGCGTGTTCATGAGACATTCCTGCTGAGTATACCCTATATGAGTATGATAGTGCAGTTTTAACAAGTTCTGTCAGCTACGGTATCCCACTAGTAACGTAGAGATGGAAAAAAAAAAACCAAAACTAAAAGCAAAAAACATACCTCAGACAGGTTGAAGGACTTGCCTGAAGTCATACAGCTCAGTGGTGGTAGAGCTCAGGCCAGAAGCCAAGTTTTTTATTTCCTCTTCCAGAACATGTTGTCCACACCAGGCAGCCCCTAGAGGGACTCCTTCAGGGGATGTTTGCTCCCACTCACCTCCCCTTTTCTGGCTATTTCAGAATTTTAGTTGATTTACCAAGTGCCAACACAGTGGAATAGATCAGTGGAGAAAGACCAACTAAGGGGACCAAAACAGGGTTTAATGAGAAGCAACTGTTTTTCTTAAGACTGTGACCTCTATTTGAATCCCATTAACTTTTCTCCAAGATTAGAAAGGTGGAAAACGTAGCCCATAACCATAAAGTTCTTTTTCCAAGACCCCAGTCTCTGCCCTAAATAATCTGGCTGAGCTTATGAAAAGAAAATAAAATAACGACTGTAGAAGGGCTCTACAAACCTAGCATCCGATTTACCAGGAAGTTTAAAAGGAAGGTCAGAAGATTCCAGGGCAGCAGTGCAGAAGCAGCGCGGAAGGATGAGAAGGAAGGTCGACCGAAGGAAGGAGGCAAGTGTACTGGGCTCATGGGGTCTGGGCATTGCGAGTGAAGGCCTCAGGCACGTGGGCTAGCTCAGCCTTCCCTCATCAATTCAAATTACCCTCAAAACCAAGGAGAAAAACTCTTTACAGCCAATTGATTGCAAGATGTTTAAAAGCTGAAGAAAAACCAATTCCCCTGAAGTTACACACCCAAGAGCATGCTTTCCAATTGAATGCAATTCTGTTCCGGGAGATAGAGAAACTATAGGACTGGCTCTAGAAGATGTAAGCCCTCATTATTTTCGCAGCCTTAAGTGTTCTTTGTGTGTGTGCGCGCGTTTTGTGTGTGTATGTGTGTGTGTTGTTTTTTTTTTTACGAGCTTTTCCTGGCTGAGATTGCCTCCTAATAGACAACTTTTCTTCCAACTGAATGACCATCTGCTTCCCTTGGAATCTGAGAATTAGAGGAGTTCTGGAACTCAGCACTTAGAACTCACACCTGCTACAAATTCACAAAATTCTTCTTCTGTGTTATCACAGCAGAACAGGCTCCCCTAGTTAGTCCCACCCAGTTCCTCCCCCAACTGATGAGATTCTTTTAAAGAGCTCGTAGGAAAAATTCCACCCAGACGCAACACACCCAAGAAGAGGGCAGGAGTGGGGTTGGGTAGATGCTGATAAACCCGTCAGTTTGTGGGCTCAGGGAGTAGGAAACCCCACCCTACGGAGCCTCAGCCCTCAGCTGGGAGCAAAGCGAATACAGGAGAATAATCCTGCCTTACATCTGGGATGCCCGGATGTCCTCACCTACAAGGCAGCTGCTCCACACAGCAGGACGCCCCCAAATGCCTCAAATACTAATAGCAGTCAGCTGGACCGACGCAAGTAGAGTGGGAGGTTCTGGACTATCTGAAACTACTGCCACAAAGCATGAATGCTGCATGAAAGGAAACCATGCCTAGCCCAAAGGGAGAAGATAGCACTGTCTGCTAGCCAGCAGTACTCCCGAACACCACCAGCCTGTGTATAGTGGGATCTAGGAAACCTCAGACCCTCATCCTTCCCTTCCCATCTCACCAGAGGTGCCAATGTCCCAGCATGCTCTGTGGCAGGCATCACACTCACACACCCTTGGGTGGGTCCAGACAGTAAGGGGCCACGGAGTATGCAGGAGGAAGAGCCTAAGGCTTGGAAATATGACTGGATATGGATCCCGAATGGGCTACTTCCTAACTACGTGACCCTCTGTAGAATGGAGATAATGCCCCCATGGAATAGATGTGATGAAGGGGCTTGCTCTCATTACAGTAATGTGCTCCGGGGTTGGGGGGGGGTGGTATTTTCACCCAAGTCAACCCTGAATACTTTATTAAAATAAGACATCACAAGGACAAGAGATAAATGCTGCTGAGGATGTGGAGAAAAGGGACCCCTTGTGCACTGTAAACGTGTACAGCCACTGTGGAAAACAGTATGGAGATTCCTCAAAAAATTAAAAGTACCATATGATCCAGCAATTTCACTTCTTGGTATATATGCAAAGGAAACAAAAACTCTATGTTAAACAGATCTCTGCTCCCCACGTCCACAGCACCATTGTCTACAATAGTCAAGACATGGAAACAACCTAAGCAGATGAATGGATAAAAAGTTGTGATATATACATACAATGGAATACTATTCTGCCATTAGAAAAAAAAAATCCAGGGCACATGGGTGGCTCAGTCTATTAAGCATCTGACTTCGGCTCAGGTCATGATCTCATTAGTGAGTTCAAGCTCCACATGGGGCTCTCTGCTGTCAGTGCAGAGCCTGCTTTGGATCCTGTCTTCCTCTCTCTGCCTCTCCCCTGCTTGCATGCGAGCGCGCGAGCACACACACACACACACACACACACACACACACACACACACACACACTCTTTCTCAAAAATAAAATAAACATAGAAAAAAGAAAATCCTACCATGCGACATGGATGGACCTTGAGAGTATGATGCTTAGTGAAGTAAGTCAGAGAGACTAATTCTGTATGATCTCACTTACATGTGGAATCTAGAAACACCACAAACTCACAGAAAAAAGAAATCAGATTTGTGGTTAATAGAGGCAAGGGTGGGGTGAGAGGGAAATGGATGAAGATGGTCAAAAGTACAAACTTCCAGTTGTAACCTAAATTCCTAGGGATGTAACATACAACATGATCGATGTAGTTAACACTGCTATATAGTATGTTTAAATCCATTAAGAGTAGATCCTAAGGGTTGCATTGCAAGGAAAAAAATTATTTCTTCCTTTTTTTCTTTTTTTTTGTATCTAGAAGATGACGGATGTGAACTTACTGTGGCAACCATTTCACAACATATGTAAGTCACCAGGCTGTACACCTTAAACTTATGCAGTGCTGCATGTCAATTACACCTCAGTAAAACTGGGAAAAATTTAAAGAAGAAACCAACTGGAGCCTAACGAAGAGTATGAAAAATGAGATAGTCCAATGCATAATAGCAAATAACCCACAATAAAGATATTTAAGTGCACAGCCATACACACAGCTCTCACTTTTAGGTGGGAATTGCCTTCCATGAAAGAAGGTATAAATGTTCTTGATAGCTGAATATAGTGCAATCCACCAAAGGTACACACTAAAACAAACAAATGCATCTTCCACTGCTAGGGGGACAAAGGCCAGTCCACAAAGGCCAGCAGCCCTGGATTTGTGGGCAGCTCAGCCATTTACCATCACATGACCTGTAGACAAGACCCTTATTGGCAAAATGGGGACCATGGCATTCATCTTGAAGGGTTGTTGCAAGAATTAAATAACCTCATACAGAATAAAAAGCCCTGATGCAGTGCTTGACACATAGAAGTGTCTTTACAGTTTCAGGGAAAATGATCACTCAAAATCCCCACATATACAAAAACCTTCACTGTTCCCACTGTCACAGAAAGATGTCCAAATCTGCAATCTGGAATCGAAGGTTCTTCATATATACAAATGGAACAAAGTCTAAACCTTTTGGAAATGCACATGCCTGCAGAGGCTCAGTCATGACCAGGCATAGATGTTCTCCCCTTATTTCTATGGACTTCCCCATAAAACCTCTTGTTTCCCAGCTGATTTGGGGTCTCCCTTGGCTTCTCTACTTCTGTCCTAGAACATGCAGTGTGCTTCACCTGCTTGGCTACTATCAACTCTCTTTTTCTTCTTCTTCTTTTTTGTAATCTTTTAAAATATTTATTTATTTTAGAAAGAGAGAGAGAGAGCATGAGCAGGGGAGGGGCAGAGAGAGAGGGAAACACAGAATTCGAAGCAGGCTCCAGGCTCTGAGCTGTCAGCACAGAGCCCGACGTGGGGCTTGAACTCACGAGCTGTGAGATCATGACCTGAGTCTAAATCAGACGCTTAACTGACTGAGCCACCCAGGTGCCCCAACTCTCTTTTTCCACCAAAGCCTTTGAGATACATTTGATTCTTTTGTAACCTGAGTTTCCTCTTGACCTACTCTCTTAACCTCACACAAGTTACAATGCCCGTCCACCACTGACCTGAAACTGTCCTTTCTGCAGAAGCAATTTCTCCCTGCTAGTTAAAGCCACTGGCCTCACTGGACCCCTTAGCCTCCAGATCTCTCCTCCCGAAGTCTCTAAGATGTGGTCTCTTCCTCCAAAGACTTGGCTTTGCTCTCTCCCCTTCCTGGCTCCTCTTCTTCCTTTCCCTCCACCATCCCTAGAAACTCCACTCTGCCCCAACTCTCTCAAGGCCTTGCTGGCACAAACCTGTCACTCCCAGGCGCTAAGCCAGCACCAGCTGCCCATCTGCATTCTAGCTCCAACATCTCCAGCCCTGCACTTCTAACACCACTGGAAAGTATCCCTCAGTAACTGCAGGATTAGTTTCCAAAGGACTTTCACTTCCATACATCTCAGGTTCTAAGGAGACCTCTACTGACAACACCCGTGAAAGAAGAGAAGTTGCTCGGGCTTCTGGATTTATCTGAAATACCTAGGAAATTCCATGTTAAACAGCCTTTTAAGTATACAGTGGCTTTGACTTCAATCATCCACCAATCATAAAAATTTAGGAAACATTTAGTAATTAAAAAATAAGATAAGCCATTCCTTTCCTAGCTCTAACGAAACAGAACAAAGTCAACACTGAATTAGTTAATTTCAACATTTTCAGCTTGATCAGCTAGAACTGTCTTATTTTTTAAATTTCGCACTTACAATGCAGTGTCTAAAGTGTAAAAACACACTTGAATTGTGTTTGAATGTTGCTATTAGTGAAGCAAAACACCCTGGTCACTTATTTTGATTTTATTTAATAAAACAACAGAAACAGGGGCACCTGGGTAGCTCAGTCGGTTAAGCAGCTGACTTCAGCTCAGGTCGTGATTTCATGGTTTGTGAGTTTGGGCCCCACATCGGGCTCTGTGCTGATGGCTCAGAGCCTGGAGCCTGCTTCGGATTCTGTGTCTCCCTCGCTCTCTGCCCCTCCCCTACTCACACTCTGTCTCTGTCTCAAAAATAAATAAAACCTTAAAAAATTTTTTAAAAAGGAAAACAACAGAAACATCTATCATTTCTTAAAGCAGTGTTTGTTGTCTTTCCCAGTAGGTGGTGAAAATATGCTCCAACTGCCTCCCATTTAACCTGAGATCTGGAGGTGATTTGCTCCTCACTGACGACAAAGAATCTTTTTCACTGAGTTATGGTCAAATACAACAATTAAATCATCATTTGATTTTGCAAGCGCTAAAATAATTTCAGAAACCTTAAAAGAAAAAACATCTTTTAAATGAAAAGCATTACCTCTCCAAATTAAAAATTCATTTATCTGAGTCACCACAAGGAAGTATTAAGATTATAGCAAATCATAAAATGTAGTTCTTGTGTAAAACAAATGAAATATTCCTGACTAATAATTCTAATTTTAAATAAACCCGTTCAGGGGCGCCTAGGTGGCGCAGTCGGTTAAGCGTCCGACTTCAGCCAGGTCACGATCTCGCAGTCCATGAGTTCGAGCCCCACGTCAGGCTCTGGACTGATGGCTCAGAGCCTGGAGCCTGTTTCCGATTCTGTGTCTCCCTCTCTCTCTGCCCCTCCCCCGTTCATGCTCTGTCTCTCTCTGTCCCAAAAATAAATAAACGTTGAAAAAAAAAAAAGAGTTGGCAGTGTGAATAAAAAACGTGACCCAACATTATTAAATAAATAAATAAATAAATAAATAAATAAATAAACCCATTCAAATTGTGTTGAATACTTGGTTCGTGTCTCTACCACAACGTAAAAATCTTACTTGATTCTCATTTCAGTGACTGCCGGCCATGGACTGTGAGGTCTACAAATTACCACCTAGAGATACTGGCGATATGACAGTGCTGCACCTCTCTGAGAAATCCAAGTCATGAGCCAGAGATTCCATTTCTGCCTGATTCTCTCTATATTTGAAAGTGGGGGTCTCTTCTAGGTTGTTGCTGTTGGCCTAACAGGAACAACCCCTTCCCGATTTGCAGTTCCCACCACAGCCCAAGTGGAACCATCCAGAGACCACTTCCACCCCACAAGCCTGAAGGCTCATCTACTGCCTTCTGGAATAAGGTTTTCTGGAGTCCAGTTTCAGTCTGTCCCTTTGCCTTGCCAAAGACAGATCCGCCTACTGGCTATTCTTTGCTGTAATGACAACTGTGCTCTAAGACAAACAACTTATTCTTAGGGGGAAACAAATAATTGCAACCATCACATGTGTTCCCCAACAGCCATTGATTCACAACGCTTATCCTCTGATAACTTACACAAAAACACAAAGGCTTGCCGGAAGACAATTGAATGAGTGTGATGTATTTAACAGAATTTGCATTCTATTGCATTGCTTCCTCTTTGTTTTTTTTTTTTAAGATGGTGAAATCTTTATAAGCAGAAAGATTATTTTCACCAACAAGAAGACTATTTTCTCCTGATGACCTCTTGGCCGAATCCCCAAATCTAACATGAAAAATACAGCAACTCACTTTTAAGCAAGTTATAGCTGGGACTTCAGTTTAGAGAGCGACAACACTGGAAGAGGTCCGTTTTATGGGGACATTTGGGCAAAACTCGCCTGTTTTAGGACACGAGATGGAACAAAGCTCTCAGCTAATCCTACATTTCAAAGTTTTTAGCAGTATACATTTTGGAACCTTCTGTGTGCCCCAGAACACACAATATGGATCTAATTAGGTCCAGCTGCCTTATGTTAGTAATAAAATTGAAAGAAAAAAAAAAAAAAAACAACAGAGAGGTGGGGGTGGGAGCTTTGTTCACCCCTCCCATGCCCCGGTGATCACAAGCTCGCAAGTTGTGCGCATCCTCCACACTCAGGGCAACACACGCTTCCAAAATACCCCCAGCATGCCTGGGACCCCGCTCAGCGCTCAGACTTTTCAGCTGCTGAGTTTTCTCCCACTCTGGAAGAGATTTACGGATGGACCAGAGCTCAACGCTCCGACGCCACCCACCGCCCAGGCCCTGGCGCACTCCGCCAGCTCCTAGGCTCAACGACTTACACCAGCGCGGACGGACAGGGCATCTGGTTCCAGGGACAGTTGTATTGAGCCTGAATAAAACTCTCACTTCCCTCCAGCACAGAGCAGCTCACGTTCTTGTTCACGATGTAGGCGCACCAGTTCCTGGGGTGAAGGAGAGAGAGCGAGAAGGACACAGTGTCAACCCAGAGAACAATGAGGCTGGGGGAGCCGGGGCAAGCCGATAGGGCAGCGGGCGCATTGAGGGTCAGGGAGCCCGCCGTCCCTGCAGAGGTGGGAGCCCGACAAAGCGGCCATCAGGAGGGTACGCGGCTGCGCCTTTGGGGAGCGTGTACCTTAAGCCGACAAAAGACAGGGAAAAGAAAAGCTCCTACGGTCCCAGGGCTTCAGTAATTCCTGGGATCGCCCTGCTCTGCGGGACACTCTCTGCGCCCGTTAGCCCCGGAGGCAGCGCTGCTTGGAGCGCCGGCGAGGTTACCCGGGACGCCTCGCGCCGGCCGTAGAGCGCACGGTCTCGGGGGAGGCGCTGCCGCCGGGGCAGCCCGAGGGGGACCCCCCGGCTGCTGTTCATCGCCTTTGGCATGGAGCTTGCGGGCCGGCTGCTAGTGGAGAGTGGGGGTGGGCGGGGGCCCAGGGCTCTTGGAAGGAGCATCGCAGTGCTGGGAGCGAGAAGGACCGCACACTTACTTGTTCCTGGCGCCCGGCCGCGCGGGGTGCATGGGCTGAGGGCCGGCATGGCACAGCCCCGCACCGCCCAGGGTCAGCAGCGCCAACGCCCAGCGCCAGGGCGCGCGGGGCCAGAGCCTTGTCCTCGGCCACATTCTGCGCGCGGCGAGCGCGCCCCGCCTGCCGGATCCGGAGCGCTGCGGGTCAAGGCTAGCGCCGCGAGGCTGCGGGCGGACGGGGCGCGGCCGGAGAAGGCAGGAGGCTCGGGCGCTCCTCGGCGCCCCCGCTCCGCGGCCGCCCCCTCCGGCTTCTAGCTCCCACTTCTCCTTTTCCACCCCGTGCGCCCGCGCTTCTCCTCGGTCCCTCAATGACGCACAGGTCCCCCCCGGGTGCCGCCCTCTTTATTTCACTTCCCTCTCCGAAACGTGACTCTCCCTCCACCACGGCTCCCCGTCTCTGGTGCCCTTGCCTCTCGGCAGGGGGTTTGGGGTGAAAGGGCTGAAGAGTTTAGGAGAAGGGTCTAAGTTACAGAATTTCCAATTACTCATTCCTTTGGTCTCTTCCCAGAAGCGGAGCAACTCCGCCTCCCACCTTCCAGCAGGCGCGCCCCGGCCCCTGGGGAAGTGGCCGCAGTCGGCGAGTCTGGCAGTCCTCGCGTCGTGCCTGTTGTGCCCGGGTGCCGGCTCCCCGGAGCGAGTGAGGGACATCTTTATCAGTCCCTGGGAGAACCCGACTCGGGTTTCCTCTTCTGGCAAGACGTGGCCATTCCCTCACATTTGGAATTACAAGAGTTTACAGGGAAATGAACACGGGTCTTCTCTTTACTCAACTCTGCCTCGTGCATCCATTTCAGTTTCCAAGTCAACGTGCAGGGCAGCAGGGGACAGCCCCACCAGTTCACAACAACATCAGACTCTAATAAATGCTACACTGATTTTTGAAAGATAATCTCACAGCCTCTGCTTCTGATGTCCTACTCTGAACTTTCTTTTTCTGTCAACATTAAAGACATTTACTCCACAACGGTCACATTTGCTCCTAACCGTTCAAACACTGCTAGACGTTCATCTTTTCACTTACCTTCGTATTTTCTGCCTATTCTTGAGTTCCACTAATGTCTGCCCATTTCTTTTGGGGATCAAACAACTCCACAGAAAAATGTTACATAAAATCCCTGCCAAAGTGCTTGTATTCCAGGGATGTATTTGAGTTAACCTGCTATAATAAACACTAGATTGAGGTTATTTGCGGGCTGCACAAACTAACTACGGTATCTGTGAGTAAACAGGTTGCTGTTGGCTGTGAATTGTTATATGGACAATGAACATTTGCTATGCTCCCTCAACGAAGCCCTAGGTCCATTTTATTTCTAATAGGCTTTGATGATGTTGTTGGGCCTTTTGATTTGCAAATGGAAGAAAGAAAATTCCCTAAGTAGAAACTTCACAAGAGCCAAGCAGAAAATTATACCATGTAAGGACATAGTGTCTCCATGAACTTTCTCAATGGAAGATCAGACAAATATTGGACTGAAGTCATCCAAGTCTTCAAAAGAATCACCCTGAGGGGAAAAATCACAGAAAGAGATAAAAAGTGGTCTTGCATTACCTGGGCTGCATCTTTCTATGACTTCCCCCTCCTCCCCATCCTAACACCATTTTTGTTGATGAGTGTCATAAGGGAAGAAACAGCACAGAAATGAAGGAGAGTCACACACACACACACACACACACACACACACACACACAAATGATGTGTGTCTACAACCAGCAGCTAACAATCACAACTTCAGTACAGGTCATTCTCAAATGTGAGAGTAAGTTGAACTGATGAAGTCAAATCTATTTTTTCCATTAAAGTTATACTAGGAGGCTTAAGAAGCTGTAGTCTACTCCAAGAGTTTGAGGACCATCTTTCCACTGAGATGACCATAATACTGTATTTAGTCAGTGATAAATGGCACTTATCAGTAGATAAATTTTATTCTGAGCATCTGTTACATGCTAGGCATTGTATGAAGATAGTGAGGGTTCACAAGTGAGCCCAAACTGACCTGAGCTCTGTGTTTCCAGAACTTCCAGGAATTCCTGTACAGTGAAGGGTATAAAATTTCTGATGTACAGTCAATGAAGTGAGACCGTGTGTTTCTCCAGACACATGCCCATGTGTACCTGGCATGGGGCTGCTCTGGGAAGATGGAAGAAGACTTGGCTCTCAGGAGGATTTGAGGCCAAGATCCCAAGGGACCCTCTCCCCTTTCTCTTCTCTAGCTACAGGAAGGGACACATCAAACTCAGGAACCAGAAATTGCTCTTCCAGAAAGCAGTGGGAATATTCCTGAAGATAGAGAGCTTAAGCACATGAGGAAACAAACTAATTGGGTGGGCCATGTGGCCCCAGCCATAAGGAATAATAGGGTTATAATTGGGAGAAGGCTGTAAGTGTGAATTCTTTAGAAGCCGCCAACTACTTTAAATAAGCACTTGAAAACTGTCAGTTTCCTATCACAATTTGAAGGAGTTTCTTCTGCTTTTAAAATCAAAGTGCCCCATAGTAAGTTCCACACTTAACTGTGTGACCAACTTAGCTAAAGCAAAAATGCAAAGTTAGACCTACTTCCTAAAATCTATTCCCTCACTATTGGTCATGATAAAAATGCTCATCAGGCTCTGTACTTAGGGGCATGTCTCATGAAGCAATGAGCCTGCTAGGCTCCCAGAACCCCCAGATTCCCCTTTAGTTACCTGGTGGAGGAGGGTGAGTGATTACAGAGGCAGCAGGGGCATACTTTCCCCCATCCTCGCATTCAGTCATCCGAGCACATGACATTTGATCAAGATGAACCGATTCGTATCTAGGATGTATGTGGTCAAGAGTCATAAGACCAGCCTGGGTGTCCCATCCTTCCCACTTCTTGTCTTTGCTCTTGAGAACTCCAAAAAGAAGCCCTCCCCTCCCACCCCCTGCTCCAACAACTTCGAGGTGTACTTTTACGTGTCTTTACCACTTCTTTGTGCTGCTTATCTAATGATAGAAAAAGAAAGTCCTTGAAGACTGGATATCTTGAATAAATTTTGATTGCAAAGCATTCCTAACATAATACACCCTAAGAAAATGTCTTACACATTCATAAGTTAGTGATAAGATGCCCTACATTAAAAAGAAATGCAGCTTGGTAGGGAAAAAGAGACAGAAATATCTCTGAGAAAAATTAACTGCACTATTTAGCTTGATCTGTTTTGGGATGATGAAGTTTGGTTGATACAATTTCATTTAGTTACATTTGATATAGGCATCGCATTGCATAAGACACCTTCAGAATGAATTCAGAGAGAAGACCCTAGACTTCAAAATTTACAAACAGGTACTTTCCTGTCTTGTCAAAGACTTTGCTAAAATAGACCAAAACAGAATAAAGAACTGATCTCTTCAATTTTTTTTTCTAAATTTAATCACTTACAAATATCCCACTTACTATACATACCTAAAGATTCAAAGTCTCCAATCTTCTGAAACCAAGACTGATCTCATTTATTGATTGATTGATTTAATGACATTGTTAAGGATTGTGGCCATTATTTTAATCATCTTTCTTGAGAGATAACAGGAGCAAATTCCCCTATATTGATCAGGGGTGTGTGACTTAATACATTATAAACTATCACATGAGAACTTCAAAACTGTGAAAAGTTAAAATCATGCCTGAAATCACACTTGAAAACAAACGGTGTCATTAACAGCTCATGCAATGGAGTTAACGTACTGTTCAAAATTGGGTACCCTCACCTCTTAGCTGAATGATCTCAAACAAGTCAGCAGACCTCTCTATCCTCCATTTTCTGCTCTGAAAAGGGGAACCCCTTGTGTGGCCACTGGGAGGATGAGTTGGGTTACCACACGTAAACTGCTTAGCACAGTGCCTGGCATACACAAGGGCCAAGTGGAGGATAAATATTCATAATCCTTACTGTTACTGCCCTAGCACTGCCAACAAATTTGCAATCAGGTTCAGGAGTTTTGTCATTCTTTTTTTGTGCCGAGTGAAGTGAGCAGCTGACCATCTACTACAGTTTTTTTGTTTTTTGTTTTTCCTGAGTAAGAAATATAAAGAAATGGCTGCCATGAAGGCACATGCGTGACTCATTCAGAATGACTCTAAATGTCATAGTTGGGAATGCAATACTGGGCTTTTGACTTCCAGCCCAGTTTTCTTTTTATTGGCCCCCAGGGGAAAACATATAGCTTGGTTTATTGTTCAGGAGATTTCATCCTCTACATTGCAAAGAAATTTATTTTAAGACAATTCAATGAGATCTTTGGTTGGATTGATAACTCTACAAAAATAAACTTAGATCATCAGGCAACTCAATTGTGGATATCTTCTTCCTCAAAAACATGAAATTTGTTTCTAATTCCATATCTCTTAATTTTTTTCAGATGTTTCCTTGTTCTAAGAATGCTTCCTATAGCCAAATAATATGTTTGGGAATTCACTGCTGTCACACTTATGGTGTGGTTTTGAACACATTTTTTCTTCATAAGAAATAACTGACAAAAATAGGCTCTTAGAATTCTATTTGCTTCCAAGAGAGCTGTAATAGCTTAGGCATAATGTCTTCCTATATGAGCCACCTCAAACTATGTTGTAGTTCATCATCTATTTATGGAATAAGAGTTGATTATTCTGGAACCAACAAAATGTTTTCAATAGGCAGAATGTGTTTGATGATTATGAAATACATGATATTTTAGCACAATCTCAATCTATACTCACTAGAAAAGTATTCATGAGCAAATTGATACTTTCTAGTATTTCAGATTGTGCAGTTCTAAACAATGTTGTATGTAAGTATGGTCAATTTTCATTATTTAATGTAGTATGTTCTATAAAGTTGCTGCCAGCACTGAATTAGCAAATACAGAACAATTGCTCCTATAAGAAATACAGGGTTAGGTTCCTATAAGCCTCTGGTCACAATGTTTTTGTGAACCAGTCAATACATAACCTTGTTTTATGTGTGTTTCTATTTAAAGATACCTTATTTAATACACATTACTGATTCATCAACATTGAACTCATGGCCAACACCACTGTAACTCATGCTTGAACAAGCTTAACTAATACATATTTTCTCCATAAGGCACATGACAGCCTTCCTGTGCTTAGGAACACTAGCTAGCACTTCAGCACTATGTTTGCGGATCATTTTAAATAGCAAAACTGCCAACAAAAAGCACAAAAAGGCAAACAAAAAGGGACACCACATTTACCATGAAAAGGACACTTACTTACTTATAAGCTGAGAGGGAAAACAAGAAGGCAGAGCACTGTCTCACTGGGTGGGAATGCACACATCAGACAAGGAAGGTTTTTACCACTCTGGACAAGTCCACAAATGACTATGAAAGTGTTAAAAGTATTGCTTTTGGATCTAAAAATAAATTTAGCAAGTAGGCAATTTTACAAATACAGAATCTATGAATAATGGGGATGAACTATATTTCAGCTTAAGTCCAGGAACAGTAAGAAAATGTTACATTTGGGAGGATAAGGGGGAAAAGTTCTTGCAATTTTGTGGCCAAAAGATGCGTTTTATCCGTAAGCAGATTGGGTAAATTCTGTATATTGAATGCTATACCAGGCAATGTGGGAGCGAGAGGAAAATCAGATTTTGTTCTTTCTTAATTGACTGAGATGCAGGACATACATGTATGAAATGATCTTAATTGACTGAGATGCAGGACATACATGTATGAAATGATTTAACATATAGTTACATTCAGTACATGGAATATACCATAGTAAAAACTGTTTAGTTAGGTGATAAAGAAATAGATCTGAGGCAATCAGAAAATTTGCACATTAGGACAGAGAAGTGTGGGTGCTTTTTTTTTTTTTTTTTTTTTCAGTTTCTTTAAGTAATCTCTACACCCAGCATAGGGCCCAAACTCACAATTCTGAGATCAAGAGTCACATAGTCCTCCAACTGAGCGAGCCAGGTGTCCTTAGAAGTGTGGGTTTAAGCTAAGTGTTATATTTTTTGTTCTGCTTTCCTTTAAGTCATCTATGATATCAAAAGTGAATGTAATCGCTAGTGAGGAAGGGTACAAGTTAATGTAACCTTGTACCTTCCATGTTTTTAATAATAAAGGCAGGGTTCAGCTGGTAGACTAGCTAGATTATAAGGCATGTGGTCCTAGACATAGCCAGGGGGTAGGTGAGGCAGAGAGGCCAGGTAGGGTTCAGGAGTAATGAACAAAAGGAAAAAGTGCAGTACAGGCTGGTTGGAGAAACAAACAAACAAACAAACAAACAAACAAACTGGTTCTCTTTTTCCCTTATCTAACAATAGGTAGAATGACCAGATGTTCTGATTTGCCTAGGCCAGTCCCAGGTTACTCCTGTTGTGGATCAGTTAACACTATTAATTATTTTTAGTGTCTCCTTTCATCTTCAAAAGTGCCTGGGTTTGGACAATAAATTATAGGGTCATTCTAAGAGCCCTAAAATGAACGGAAAGCCACACTATGTTTAGCCTTTATAAAAGGCTGGAACATTAATAAATGTCAATGCAAATAATAAAATCAGAAAATGAGAAAGAACTGGTCTTCAGTAAGTCAAAACTTTACTTGCAGCAGCCTCTTCTGTTACTGCCTCATGAACATTTTGGTAACTTTTTAAAGTTTATATTATCTAAAAAAACAAAGCTCATTAAGCACCAGAGACTTGATTGTTTAGTTGGCTGTTGACGAAGGTGAATATTTGCATGAGGTTCCTTGGTTCTGTCTTTTCAGACTTAATCACTCTTAAACTCATCCTCAGGAGCTAAGTAAGTAGAACACAGCACCGTGGTGCTCCACTCTATTTAAACACTCTGGCTTGGTCACAGCACATTTAAATAGTGCAGAGCAAGGAAGAGCCTGCTGAAATGAAGCTCTCTAAGCCCCTTTGACATCTCTGGACATTTACTGGTTAAAAAAACTAAAACAACATAAATAATATGCCATGGGCAGATAAAAGTTCCTAATACCTTTTGACTAATGGAAAATACAGGTGAGACAAGAGTTTCATACTCAGGAATGTTGAGGGGTCAAGCAGGAAAGTGCCTTAGTCTTCTATTACACTCTCACATGTTTTCTGAGAATATTACATGAATATTCTGAGGTTATACTTTCCAAAGGGCTGTTTGAGGGCAAAGTGGTGCCAGGATCCCTGTGAGAAATAGGAAGAACATCAGAAAATAAGCTATCAGAACTCAGTTCCAACGTGTTTGAACCCAAAAAGAATCCAGGGTTTCCTAGGGATTCCAATTTCATAAAGGATTTTTAAAAGTAAATGTTTGTACCTTGTGGTCTATTCCTGTAAATCGTTTCAAAGTATAGCATTTTTATAAATAAGTGCCTATGTCATAGATGACTCAATGAATTTTCACGAACTGAACATGGTCACATAACCAGCACCCAGATCATGAAACAAAACATGACAAGCACCCCAGGGCCTCGCAAGGTTCCTTCTAATCATTAATCCATCCCCAAAGTCACACTGATTCTGACCTCCAACACCATTGATTAGTTTTTTTTAAATATATATATTTTTAATGTTTATTCATTTTTGAGAGACAGAGCACAAGCAGGGGAGGGGCAGAGAGAGAGGGAGACACAGAATCTGAAGCAGGCTCCAGGCTCTGAGCTGTCAGCACAGGGCCCGACGTGGGGCTTGAACCCATGAAACCGTGAGATCGTGACCTAAGCTAAAGTCAGATGCTTAACTGACTAAGCCACCCAGGTGCCCCTCGATTAGTTTTGAATATTGAATACATGTTTATTGAAGAAAAAACCCCACTATTTCTTACTCATCTTATATTTTATCCCTATACTTGGCACAGTGTCTCCCACATAACATTTTATTTAAAAACATTGGTTGAATAAGTGAAAGAAAGCAGACAGATGTCTGACTTTTATAAGACAGTTGATCAAGTTAACATACATTTTATATATAGGAGGAAATGTAGCATTAAATTTGGGGTGAACTGGGATCTGGGGAGGCTAACTTGAAAACTCAAACTTAGACCAGAAGAGTATACACTTCAGTTTTATCTTTTAACAAATGTAAATGACTCAAATAAATCTAAGCCTCTGTGGTTTTCCTTGGGCCTTAACCAACTCTGCTCACATCATATCCACTGTAACTGATGAGTCCAACCTCCAGAGACCTTGTTTCTCTCTTTCACTCATAAATGGACCCATGTTAGAGAGGCCCTCCCATCTGACCAATGCAGCCAAGAAATGACTATTTTCAGTCCTTCTCCACCCCGCTCTGAGGCCAGGTCAGTTGGAGAAAAAAAATAAGAGTCACCCTCTCCCTGGGCCACAGCATGTGATCTCCAGCCAGAGTGCTTCTTGCCCTAATGAATGAGGTAATAAGGGGCCAAATGAGGTTTCAATCATATGTCACCTCAGAATGACAGTTTTCCTTAGCTGTACTTTTAAAAAGCTGGAGTTAAGAACCAAACATTGCCAAATCCCTGCTTAGCCAGAAAGATCTGTCAACTGTAGAGATAACAAATCAGAGGAAAATCCATTTCAGGCTTTGATCTGCTGTTCCTCAATGATTCCCAGAGAAATACAAATAAATTATGTCCACTGAAGGACAGATTCATTATGAATAATCTCATTCAGTTGGAGTTTTAAATACTTTTTTCAGATACTTCAAAAATTGTTGGGGCACCTGGGTGACTCAGTCGATTGGGCCTCTGACTTTGGCTCAGGTCATGGTCTCACCATTCATGTGTTAGAGCCTCGCATCAGGCTCAGAGTCTGGAGCTTGCTTCAGATTCCATGTCTCCCTCTCTCTCTGCCCCTCCTCTGCATGTACTCTCTCTCTATATATAAAAATAATAATAAATATTTAAAAAATTATAAGGGAGCGAGTCTGGACAATAAAAACATTTTTTTTTTTTTTTAGAGGATGGTTTCCTCTAATTTCCCACTTCCTCCTTGCACAGAGGTATGTTGTATTGTATCAGAGATGAGACTTCAAAGAGCAAAATGACACCCCAAACTGGAGAAACACACAAATCCATTTCAACCACATTAAAACTAGTCTTCAAAAATAACAATGTTAAATCCAGAAGCAAATCTAATTTGCCTGAGGAGGGCTGAGAAGGCAAAGTGGTTTTTTCTCTTTTTTACCTTTTCCATGTTTGATTGAGGTCCTTAAACAATACAATCTTTGCATAACCTATTTCCTCTGTGTGGAATTTTCTCCATGACTGGAGAACTTTAACTCCATCTCCAAGACCCTGGAGTCTTCATCCATTCTCTGAAGCTTTCTTGGGTACCTCTAGGTCCTCTCACGTTTGCAACATACAACTGATAAAGAATTGATAGAGGAAATTAACAAATCAACAACTAACAAGAAAAAGACAATCCAAAAGAAAAATGCACAAGAGACTAGAATGTGTACTTCGCAAAAGAGGAAACTCAAATGGCCAATTAAAAAATGTGCTAAATCTCATTAACATCCTGGAAATGTAAATTGATACCTAATTAGTATCAGGGGCTCCTGGGTGGCTCAATTAGTTAAGCTTCTGACTCTGGCTCAGGTCATGATCTCATGGTTCTCGGGTATGAGGCCCACATTGGGTTCTCTGCTGTCAGTGCAGAGAATGAAAGAAGCAAGTTAGAGAAAGATATTCCATTAAAGTATGATTTGTAAAATTTATGCAGGGGTGCGTGGGTGGCTCACTCGGTTAAATGTCCAACTCCTGATTTCGGCTCAGGTCATGATCTTACGGTTCTTGAGTTCGAGCCCCACATTGGGCTCTACGCTGACAATGCGGAGCCTGCTTGGGATTCTCTCTCCCTCCCTGTCTCTCTGCCCCTCCCCTGAGCTTGTTCTCTCTCTCCCAAAATAAATAAATAAACTTAAAAAATAAAATAAAATAAAATGTATGTAAAGTTCAAAAATGCCATAACTAAACTATGTTCTTTGAGGATACACACTATAGGATAAAATTATATAAAGACAAGAGAGAAACAAGGCAGGATAGTGGTTTCCTCCAGAGAGGGAGCGCTGAGAGATTAGAAGGGCACATGGGTGCATCTAGAGCAGCATTCTTGTTTTTGACAGATATTTTGTTTTTGTAGGTATTTAGTTATTAAGTGGATGTTTGTTTCATACATATTTTTACACACTGATATAAATAAAACATATACTATACTATATACATTTCACAATAAGAATCTTTTAAAAAGCATACTTGGCAAAACGGGATTCTGTATCCTTTAAGTCATCCCGGAAAAAAAAAAATGATTTGGGTGCTGCTTTGAAACATAGAAATGTTTAAGGAAATTATGGTGCATTTGTCTATGTCTAGAAAGTTCTACAAACCTGACTCCATTCTGTACTCATATTGAAGCTTAAAACATATTTGTTAACTTGTTAAAACATTTTTGACTGTTTATTCAAAGAGTCAAAAATACACTGGGGAGGGCTTGGTTCTGAGAGAGGGACTGGTCTTCATGACCTCTGAACTCCTGACTAGCTCTATGATGGCAAGATATCATAAATCACTTTATTCCCTCTTTCATTGCTTAGGATTTTTCTATTCATTTCCTCTTTTCTTTTCAGCTTATTCCAAAATTTAGATTTTCCACTACTTTTTAAAAAGGATTATTAGATCTTTAAATTTCTGTTTTTAGGGTTATTAGATTTTTAAATTTCTTTTTTTAAAGAATCGAGTTATAATTGACATATAACATTATATTAGTTCCAGGTATAGAGCATAATCGGTCAATATTTGTATATATTGCAACATGACCTCACAAGTCTAGTTGATATCCATCACCATACATAGTTACAATTTTTTTTCTAGAGATGAGAACTTTAAAGAGCTACTCTCTTAGCAACTTTGAATATGCAATGCAGTAGTATTAACTATAGTCACGATGCTGTATATTACAACCCCATGACTTCTTTATTTTGTAAGAAGAACTTTGCACCTCTCAATCCCCTTTATGCATTTTGCCCACGTCCCCACAGCTCCTCTCTTTTAGCAACTACCAGTCTGTTCTCTGTATGTATGAGTTTGGGTTTTGTTTTGTTTTTTAGATTCCAGATATAAGTGAAATCACACAGTATTTGTCTCTGACTTATTTCACTTAGCAGAATATCTTCAAGGTCTATCACAAATGGCAAGATTGTGTTTTTTTAATAGATGAATATTTCTTTGTGTGTGGGTGTGTATGTATATATACATATACACACACCATACCTTCTTTATCAATTTATTCATGGATGGACATTTAGGTTGTTTTCATACCTCGGTTATTGTGAATAGTGCTGCAATAAACATGGGAGTGCATATATCTTTTTGAGTTACCATTTTAGTTTTCTTCAGATAAATAACCAGAAGATCATATAATACTTTTATTTTTAATCATTTGAGGACTCTCCATAGCATTTTCCATAGTTGCTATACCAATTTAAATTCCACCAATGGTGAACAAGGGTTCATTTTCTACACATCCTCAACAACTCTTATTATTTATTGTCTTTGATAATAGCCATTGTGATATGTGTGAGGTGATAGGTCATTGTGATTTTGATTTGCATTTCCCTGATGATTAGTGATGTTGAATACCTTTTCATGTGCCTATTGTTCATCTGTATGTTTTCTTTGGAAAAATGTTTATTCAGATCCTTGCCCATTTTTTAATTGGATTGTTTTTATTATTGAGTTGTGTGAGGTTTTTTTTAAATATATTTCAGATATAAACACCTTACTGGATATATGATTTGTAAGTATCTTCTCCCATTCAGTAGGTTGCCTTTTTATTTTATGGGTGGTTTCCTTTCTTGTGCAGAAGGTTTTTAGATTGATGTAGTCCCGCTTATTTATTTAAGCTTTCCTTGTCTTTGGTCCAAAAAAAAAAAAAAAAAAATTATTGCCAAGACTGATGTCAAGGAGCTTACCACCTGTTTTCTTCTGGGAATTTTAAGTTTCAGGTCTTACCTTCAGGTCTTTATTTTGAATTAATTTTTGTGTATGGTGGCTGGCCAGTTTTCCCAACACCATTTATTGAAGAGACTGTCTTTTTCCCACTGTATAATCTTGGCTCTTTCATCATAAATTAATTGACTGTGTATGCATGGGCTTATTTCCTGTTCCATTAATCTACCTGTTTTTATGCAAATACCATACTGCTTTTATTTCCATTTTTATTGAGTTGTAAGAGTTTTTAAAAATATTATAGATATAAGCCCCTTTCAGATGTATGATTTGTACACATTTTCTCCCATTCTGGTGGTTGTCACTTCTCTTTGATAGTTTCCTTTGAAGCAAAAAACTCTAATTTTGATGGCCCAATTCATCTTACTTCCTGTTGTTGCTCTAGGTGTCATGCCTAAGAATTCTTTGCCAAATCCTGTATCATGAAGATTTATTCCTATCTTTCCTTCTATGAGTTTATTTTTGTTCTTGTATTTAGATTTTTGGTCCATTTTGAGTTAATTTTAGTACATGGTATCAGATAAAGGTCCAACGTAATTCTTTTGTATGTGGTTATCCAATTGTCTCAGCACACTTTGTCAAAAAGACTATTGTTTCCCCTTTGGTTGGTCTTGACATCTTTGCTGAAAATCAGCTGACCATAGAAACATAGGTTTATTTCTGAACTTCCAATTCTCTTCCATTTAGTCATATATCTTTGTGCTAGTATCACATTGTCTTATTGATGTTTTTCTAGTAATTTGTGACACTGGGAAGTGTGATTCTTCCTTTGTTCTTTTTTCAGTATTGTTTTAGCTATTCTGTGTTGCAATTCCATACGAATTGCAGAATCAACTTTTAATTTGTGCAAAGAAGTCAGCTGGAATCTGATAGGGATTGTGTTGAATCTGTAGATTAGTTTGAGGAGTACTGTCATCTTAACAGTCAAATCTTCCCACCCACCAATATGAGATTTTTCATTTATTTTGATCTTTTAGCAATGTTTTATAGTTTTCAGAGTACACATTTAGTGCTTCCTTTGTTAAATTCTTTGTTAAAGAATATTTTATTCTTTTTGATGTGACTGGGAGATTGTTTTGGTTTGGGGATTGTTCATTGCAGATGTATAGAAATTTAACTGATCTTGTATATTGATCTTATTATCTGCAAACTCAATGAATTCATGTATTAATTTTTTAGCAGATTATTTAGGGGTTTCTATATACAAGATCATGTCATATGCAAACAGAGATGGTTCCACTTCTTCCTTTCCAATCTGTATGACTTTTTTTCTTGCTCAGTTGCCGTGCTTAGAACCTCCAATATAATGTTGAGTAAGTGGTAAGAGCAGATATCCTTGTCTTGTTCTTGATCTTAGAGGAAAAGCATCCAGTATGATGTTTGTTCTGGGTTTTCCATAGATGACCTTCATCAGGTTGAGGAAGTACCCTTTTATTACTAGTGTTTTACTTATACAACGAAAAGGGGTTGGATTTTATTAAAAGTGAAGGGGAGGGGAGGGAAGGGAAGGGAAGGGAAGGGAAGGGAAGGGAAGGGAAGGGAAACTTGCCCAACTTGGGGGGAAAAGAAAAGGCAACTGGAAGACATGACTTACCAGAAGATGGCAAGAGCACTGAGGAATTATGGAAGAACTAGAGGAATCACCAAGATTCTGAGAAAACTAACTTACCAAGTTAGTGAGGCCATTCTCCAAAGACTCTCTTCATCTTCTTAGAAAAAGATATCTTCTACTCACAATATGTTCAACTTGAGTAAGGACATCTCAGCTTGAGTAACTGGAATGCAAATTTGATGTGAGATTAGTAGCAATGTCCTTCTTTCATGTCTGATTCTAGTGTACAGTTGACTCTTGAACAGTATGAATTTGAGTGGGCATGGTTCACTTATAAACAAATTTTTCAATATAGTACAGTACCATAAACATGTTTTCTCTTATGATCTTAAAATTTTCTCTTCTCTAGCTTACTTTAAGAACACAGTATATAATACATATAACACAAAAAATATGTGTTCATCAACAGTTATCAATAAGGCTTCTGGTCAATAGTAGGCGATTAGTAAATTTTTGGAGAGTCAAAAAGTTTTATTTTTGGAAGTGTGTGTGGGGAGTGGGAGGGAGAAGGTGGTTTGGTGCTCCTAATCCCATGCTATTCAAAGGCCAATTGTATTCTCTATTCCAGTATATTCTTTTTTTCTTGGTTAAACTAGCCAAAGTTTGGTCAATTTTGTTGATCTTTTAAAAAAACCAACTTCGGGTTTCATTACTTTTTTCTTGTATTTCTAGTCTTTATTTCATACTCTTCACTTCCACCCTAACCTTTATTTTCTTCTTGCTTACTTTTAGTTTTCTCCTCCTTTAAGGTAAAAGATTAGGTTATTGATTTGAGATCTTTTCCCTTTCTTAGTCATTTACAGCTGTAAGTTATCCTCGAAGCACGCTTTAGCTGCATCTCATAAGTTCTGGTCTATTGTGTGTTTTCACTCATCTCAAAATATTTCATGAATTTTTTTTTTACCCATTGGTTATCTAGGAGTGTCTTAATTTCCCCATATTTGTGAGGCTCCCAAAGTTTTCTGTTAATTTCAAACTGGATGCATTGTGATCAGAGAACGTAACTTTATGTCTGTTCTTTGACATTTATTAAGATTTGGTTTATGCTAGTATCTAGTCTTATGGTTGGTATGGGAAATATTCCTTGTGTACTTGAGACGAATACATATTGTTGTTGGGTGCAATTTCTTTATGTCTGTTAAGTCAAGTTGGTATATAGTGTTCAAGTCTTCTACTGTGTTTGCTATCACTGTTTTATCCATTATTGAAAACAGGGTTCATGGTCTCCAACTACCATTGCTGAATTCTTTCATTTGTCAGTTTGTGTTTCATGTATTTTGGTGCTGTCACTAGATACATGTATGTTTATAATTGTTATATCTCCCCGATTCACCTTTTTATGATAAAATGCTTTTATCTCTAATAACACGTTTCAAAGTCAGTTTTGTCTGATACTAATATCATCACTTCCGATTTCCTGTGATTTAACTGTTTGTGTATCTTTTTCCATCCTTTTAATCTATTTATGCTTTTGAATCTAATGTGTCTTGTAAATAACGTGTATGTAAATGTTTCACTCAGCATGTTACTCATTAAATGGTAGCTATTATCTTCTTCCACAGGTCAGACACACTGGTTTGCAAATGCAGGTGGAGGTACTTGCTGAATTAATGAATTTATAAATGTTGCAGTAAAATCATACTGGGGCGCCTGCATGGTTCAGTTGGTTAAGTGTCTTGCCTTCGGCTCAGGTCATGATCTCATGGGCCTTGAGTTCGAGCACCATGTCAGGCTCTCCTACTGTCAGCAAAGAGCCTGCTTCAGATCCTCTGTCCCCATCTCTCTCTGCCTTTCACTAGCTTGTGCTTTCTCTCTCAAAAATAAACATTAAAAAAAAAAAAAAAAGTAAAACTTATTCTGTATTTCAGACAATGAAGTCCAAATTTTGGTTTTACATTTTGTAGCATCTCAGTAATCATTATTTATAAATGTCTTATGAAATTGGTATTCTAACCAATAATCTAAATTCTCTTAAATAAAACATTAGGAAATTTACACATGAATATTTCATACAAATGTAGCCAAGATTCAATATATTATTCCTTTTAAGCATATCTGATTGGTTTGATTCTTTTGACTTTTCATTAGTATTTGTGTAAAGAGATCCATGGTTGACTTGTCAGCAGTTCTTCAAAGAGGTAATTCAGAACTCTGCAGTAGTTCTCTGCAGAACTACTGAAGAGAAATATGCCATAAGTTTAACAAATCAAAACATAATTCTGGTATATGAAAGCATGGAAATAAATTTTTTCCACTAAATTGGTTGACCACTTATCATTAAATATATCACAGAATATCTAAATGATATAAGAATACAAAGATCCGGGGCGCCTGGGTGGCGCAGTCGGTTGAGCGTCTGACTTCAGCCAGGTCACGATCTTGTGGTCCGTGAGTTCGAGACCCGGGTCAGGCTCTGGGCTGATGGCTCGGAGACTGGAGCCTGTTTCCGATTCTGTGTCTCCCTCTCTCTCTCTGCCCCTCCCCCGTTCATGCTCTGTCTCTCTCTGTTCCCAAAATAAATAAACGCTGAAAAAAAAAAATTTAATAAAAAAAAAAAAAAAAGAATACAAAGATCCTTCTAGCCCTTAAATATTCCCCTATAATTCTAGCACAACATAAGTAATGGTCTCATTCTATATTGGTTTTTGTTCTTGCTATTTTCAAGTAGAATACTGAATTCCAATTACATTTAAGTAATAAAAAATTAAAAACTTGGGACACCTGAGTGGCTCAGTCGGTTGAGGATTTGACTCTTGATTTTGGCTCAGGTCATGATCCAGGGTTGTAAGGTTGACGCCTGTGTTGGGCTCTGTGCTGAGTGTGAAGCCTGCTTAAGATTCTCTCTCTTCCCCAGCCCCTCTCCCCAACTAATGCTCTAAAATTAAAAAAACAAACAAAAAAATCTTGCCCAATGGACTATCAAGTAAATAACTTTCAAGGCACACAATTCTTTATTCCTACTAAAATAAAAATGTAGAAAAATGAAATGCAATGTTCCATTTCTCTCAAAAATTAAAAAATAAAATTAAGAGTAGCTGTAGGAGAGAAACATGAGAAAAGTAGATGTAAGCAAATGCTATTAGCAAAGATTTAAATACAGTACTTTATAGAGATATAATTACTAATATTTTCTATTCCATATGTTTATTGGAGCATGGTCTAAAGAATCAGAATACTAGGAATCTATACTATTGGACATTATTTTACCTTAAATTTAACCTTCCTAACATAAAGATATTATGTCTGTCTATACTATGAATTGCTTGACACTGAGATAGGTGATTCTTTAACACCAATTTGATTACTCTCCAAAAGGGAATTAATTTTAAACAGGAAAATATCTTCAGACACTTAGGTTATTGATGAATCCATTAATACCTGCTTACACAAAGCCAGATTTGGAGAAACTTTACCTTATATTTAAGATAATGTTTTAAGGCCAGATGTCCTATAATGAATTTTAATGTTGCTACCTATCTATCCCTAAATCTAAGCATATACATGCTAATAACAAGTACCAACTTAAATTTTGAAGTCATAAGAAACACTGTCCAACAGACATGCAAAAAAAAAAATGAACATGTATAAATATAATTACATAGTCATGAAGTCCTAGGAAGAGATGATTCCATGAAAATGTTTAGCTAATATAACTGAAGACATTTCTGACAGTATAAAATGGATACAAATACAAACTTGTTACTAACAAGTATTATTTGAAAATTATACAAAGTATTATAGAATTTATCTCACCCATTTCATGATTAAGTAACCAAGTCATACATACAGTCAAAAGTATAAAAAATTTAGAAGATGGAGCTTTTAGCTAACATCTAACTAGTAAGAAATAGTGTCATTTGAAAGGAATCCAATTTTCCTAAATTATTGCCATTTTGTTTCCTTCTTCAACAAAAGTTAAATCACTTCCAATTATAAAGATAAATACCCTAACAGTTTTTACCAAGGTAACTTTTTTTGTATTTTTCTTTGTTCTCAAATTAATTGAATTCTAGTCAGTTAACATGTAATAGTACATTATTGGTTTTAGAATTCAGTGATTTGTCACAACATCCAGTGCTCATCACAAGTATCCATCACCGATCTAACCCACTTCCCACCTACTTCCCTCCATCTGCCCTGTTTGTTCTCTAGAGTCCATTATGGTTTGTTTCCCTCTCCCCCTGACCCGTATGTTTATCTGTTTTCTTTCTTAAATTCCACGAGTGAAATCATATGGTATTTGTATTTGACTTATTTCGCTTAGCATAAAACACTCCAGCTCCATGATTGTTATTGTAAATGGCAAGACTTCATTCTTCTTGGTGGCTAATATTCCATTGTCTATATATACCACAACTTCTTTAAAAAAAAAACTTTTTTTAATACTTAATTTTGAGACAGAGACACAATGTCTCACAGGGAGGAAGACACAGAATCATAAGTGGGTTCCAGGCTCTGAGCTGTCAGCACAGAGCCTGATGCAGGGCTCAGATTCATGAATGATGAGGTCAGGCCTGAGCTGAAGTCGGACACTTAACCGACTGAGCCACCCAGACGTCCCTATACCACATCTTATTTATCAGTTGATGGACACTTGGGCTCTCTCAATAGTTTGGCTATTGTTGATAATGCTGCTATAAGCATCGGGGTGCATACGTCCCCTTGAATCTGTATTTTGTAGCCTTTGTATACATTAAAACCTTGAGTTGAATTTATTTGTCACTAAGGCTAATGATTCTTACACAAACTAAATATCCTATTCCTCAGAGCATTGTAAAGTATGTTGAGTTTGGGGGAAAAAAAAGTTACGAACTGTCACATGCATTCAGTGGTGCTGTGTCCTTAAAAGAGGTGAGCCTCTTTCTGTCCCCTCTGCATCTTCACCAACATCTGTTGGTTCTTGTGTTAATTCTGGCCATTCTGATAGGTGGGAGGTGTTATCTCATCATGGTTTTATCTATATTTCCCTGATGATCAGTGTTGTTTAGCATCTTTTCAGGTATGTTAACCATCTGGAGGTGTTCTTTGGAAAAAATCTCTATTCATGTCTTCTGTCCGTTTTTTAACTGGATTATTTATTTTTGGGTATTGAGCTTGATAAGTTCTTTACAAATTTTGAATACTAACCCTTTATCAGATATGTTGTTTGCAAATATCTTCTCCCATTCCATAGGCTGCCTTTTAGTTTTGTTGATTGTTTCCTTCAATGCACAGAAGGTTTTTTATCTTTTTTTGAAGTCCCGGTGGTTCGTTTTTTCCCGCTTGCCTTTGGTGATCTGTCTAGTAAGAATTTGCTCTGGCCAAGGTCAGAGGTTGCTGCCTGTGTTCTCCTCTAGGTTTTGTTGGTTTCCTGTCTCACATTTAGGCCTTTCAACCATTTTGATTTTTGTGTACATTGTAAGAAAGTGGTCCAGTTTCATTCTTCTACATGTTGCTGTCCAGTTTTCACAACACCATTTGTTGAAGAGACAGTCTTTTTCCCACTGGATATTCTTTCCTACTTTGTCAAAGATTAATTAACCATATAGTTTTGAGTCCATTTCTAGGTTTTCCATTCTCTTCCATTGATCTATGTGTCTGTTTTTGTGCCAGCACCATACAGTTGTGATGACCATAGCTTTGTAACATAGCTTGAAGTCCAAAATCATGATGCCTCTAGCTTTGTTTTACCAACTTAACTTTTATAGAGCTTTCAATGTTAAAAAAGGAAAACACTTATCTAATAGGGAAGAAACAATCCTCTTTATTAACCTTACTGTATACTCAGAAAGGATTAAAAAACACACACATTTCCTGGGACACAAAACTGTACCAAAAGCATTTCCTTACAAAATAACTTCACAGAACAATAGTCCTGGACTTACACAAAGACATATATATTGACATACATTAGCTTGAATTAAAACACAATTTGAACATTTTTGCAGCAACTTTCTAGTAGACTATTACATTAATGTGGGAGTGTACGACTTCTTTAACCCTTTAAAAATAGTAATAAAAAATTACAAAATAATGAAAATGTAGAATTAAGGCTGAGACTATATCATCTAGTATTAATAAAGTCAAACAATACTTATAAAAATTGATGCCGCTGCATATCTTATATATATACAGGATAAGTCTTTAGAAATTTAAAATGCTACTGCTGTCACAAGTTCACTCATCAACTGAACGTTTTTCCATGTATCTTAATATCTGAATTTCCAGATACCTGTGCTTTTTCTATTTTTATTCTGAATTCTTCATTAAGAGTTCCCTCACATATTTACAATTAAATACCTAACCTCTAGAACTTTCCTTAGACACAACAGACAAAACAGTTTTGTTAAATAAATTCACATAAAAGTATTAAAAAGGTTTTTTTTTCAAGAAATAGTTCTAGCATATCCATGATAATCATACTGAAAAATAGTACATATACTTTTCTTCAGGATTAATAAATGCTATGTGCCAGTTCTATAGTCACTGCCATATTTGCATATTTTCCTGACACATTTGCAAGATAATAACAACCAAAGGGCATGATGACTGCAATAATTCCAGTAAATCCATACTGTCCAGTGAGTTTCAAAAAACTGAATGGCTATTTCCAGTCCCATCTGGATTGACATCAAAATGCATGCCCAGATAGTTGTATCGTCCCCCAGAAATATTCAGTCTGGTAAGTCACTCTCTTGGTCTTCTGAAAGAGAGCTGCAGAAGGCAGGACATTCTCAGTGAGACCAATGGTTCCCTCTTCTCTGTAATTGTTCACACATCTGATTTGGTTATAATCCTAGTCAAAGCGGGGGAAAAAAAAAAAAAAGTAATAAATTTTAGGTACCACAGTTTTCCTTTCCTAAACTCCCACATCAGACATAGATGGTTAAGTACCCAATGGAACTATGTTCCATTAATTATGTTAATTCTTGGTATAAACATATTTAATTGAATCCTTGTATATAATTACTTCTTTCACATGTATGCCAAGAAAGAGAGAAATCCTCCAAAATAAAAGCAGTACTTAACATATAGAGTAACAGGTAATTTGTATTATAGTTCTTTGATTGGCATATCTCAGACCTCAAAACTTAAGATTTTTGCTTTTCTTTTCCCCTTTTCCTTAAATTAGATTACTGCTTTAGAAATAAACAAGAATTATAACGCTTATTATAGATAAGTCACAAAATACCAGCAAAAGGAAAAACATTTAAAAATACCGATAATCCCATTCACACAGACATGAACACAATGAACACTTTGATATGTATATATGTATGCCAGTATTTTTTTTGTCAGATATATCTAAATACTTTATTTCCTAAAGAGAGTTCCCTGAACTGCCATCTCCAAACAGAAGACACACATTTTTGATAAACAGCTAATTTTTAACTCTATGAGTAGAAAACGAATTAGGAAACTGAAGCCTCTACTGAAGAAAATGAGCCTACCGCACACTATCATACATGGCCAAACATATTTTGTGGATTCTAAGATCCACATTTAACATCTTGGAAGCCTACCTTTTAATGTCATGAGTAAATCTGCAATGTTTTAACATCTCATAAAATAATGCTGATTCTTATAATATCATCTTAGAGTTGACAAAATATAGTATGTAATCTCTATAAAAGTTAACATACCGAAGTATGTAATATACATACAAATAAAAATAAAAACGTAAATACAAAGTTATGCTATTTACTACTTAATAGTAAATTTGTTTCCAACTGTATGGATGAAATATATCAGTATTTCAATACTGTTAAGATATATATTTTTTAATGTTTGACAGAAAGCGCACACATGTGAGTGGGGGAGGGGCAGACAAAGAGGGAGGGATGGAGGGAGAGACAGAGAATCCCAAGCAGGCTCTGCATTGTCAGCAGAGGGCCTGACATGGAGGCTCGATCTCACAACCATGAGATCAGGACCTGAGCTGAAACCAAGAGTCAGATGCTTAACTGAATGAGCCACCCAGGTACCCCAAGATATTTTCATTTCAAATGCTCTGAAGTTTTTTTTTTTTTTAATTTTTTTTTTTTCAACGTTTATTTATTTTTGGGACAGAGAGAGACAGAGCATGAACGGGCGAGGGGCAGAGAGAGAGGGAGACACAGAATCGGAAACAGGCTCCAGGCTCCGAGCCATCAGCCCAGAGCCTGACGCGGGGCTCGAACTCACGGACCGCGAGATCGTGACCTGGCTGAAGTCGGACGCTTAACCGACTGCGCCACCCAGGTGCCCCTGAAGTTTTTGAGATTGTGCAAGAATTACTGGTTCAAGATCTATGGAGAACTGGCAGAGATTAGGGATGAGGAAATTACTAAACAGTAATTTAAATTAAAAATTTTTTTAACGTTTATTTACTTTTGAGACAGAGAGCATGAATGGGGGGAGGGTCAGAGAGACAGGGAGACACAGAATCAGAAGCAGGCTCCAGGCTCTGAGCTGTCAGCACAGAGCCCGACGCGGGGCTCGAACTCGTGAACCACGAGATAATGACCTGAGCCGAAGTCGGACACTTAACCGACTGAGCCACCCAGGTGCCCCAGTAATTTAAGTTTTAAATGGAAGCTTAAACATTTTAAATCTTCCAAAGATAAACAGGATGCAAAAGGGGAGAAAGCGATGGGATAGAATGTATCACATTTTCAACCTTAAACTTCTAACACTGCTATCACAAAGCTAAACAACAATGCTTTGTTTTCTGTGTGTCAAAAGCTGTACAGACAATATGGTTCTGTTTTGCTTTCTGGAAACATTTATGCTCTTCCCCTCTCCCTTGATACTCTAAAATTTTACTATGAAATATATTCTGGTACATCAGTCATTGTGCCGTTATGGTCAGTCAGTGTGCTGGGCCTTCAGTGGGCCCTTTCATGTATTAATAATCCCTGGGAAATTCTCTTTCACATATTTTTGCCTCTCCATTTTCTTCATTCTAGGATTCCCAATAGTCAGAATTGGTTTTTTGTGTCTCCTTTGTTGTCTTCATGTATTTTTTCTATTTTTCTGTGAAGTTTGACTTTAGTTTTTTCAGTAACAGTATTTGTAATCTGTTACCTTATCCTGGCTCTATCCTTCTCCTAATAATATATTCTGATTTTTGTAACTATAACTCCTTCTGCATCATGATGGAAAGTTCTAGAACACCTCCAAACAATTCAGTCCAAAAGTCATTAGGTGGGCCAAGCAATATGGACTTCCACACTAAGGGGCCAGGTGAGTTGTACTGTCTTAAAGCTGGTACAACAAGACAGACACAGTATATAAAAAATAGGGAAGCAGCAACAGAATAACTAAAACTAAGTTGCCTCTGGGAATGGGATGGGTGAGAACGCATAGGATACATGATTTCATCATCATAAGCCCCTTTTTATACCTGTGCTCTCCAATATGGTAGCCGCCAGCCACGTGTGGCTCAGAGCACTTGCAATGTAACTAGTTCTTAGAGATTTACAGTCTCCTGATTTTCAAAGACTTTGTATGAAAAAAAGAATTTAAAGTATCTCAAAACTTTTTTACACTATTTACATGTTACAGTGATAACATTTTATATACTAGATTCAAAAAAATCAATTATTAAGGGGTGCCTGGGTGGCTCAGTCTGTAAAGCAACTGACTTTTGGTTTCATTTCAGATCATGGTATCACAGTTTCTTGAGTTCAAACCCCTGTGCTGGCTCTGCGCTGGCAGCGTGGAGCCTGCTTGGGATTCTCTCTCCCTCTCTTTCTGACCCTCCCCCCACTTGTGCTGTCACTGTCTCTCTCAAATAAACTTAAAAAAATCTATTAATGTTTCTTCTTTTTTTTTAAAGTTTATTCATTTATGTTGAGAGACAGAGAGAGAGAGAGAGAGCGCGCGCACTCTCAGGTGCAAGCGAGCGCCCCAGTGGCGGCCCCCCGGGGGGGAGGGGCTAGGCCAGAGGATCTGAAGTGGGATCTGCACTGACAGAAGAGAACCCTACCCAGGCTTGAACCCATGAACCATGAGATCATGACCTGAATCCAAGCTGGACACTTAACTGACTGAACCACCCAGGTGCCTCTGTTTCTTTTTAACACAACTCCTAGAAAACTTAAAAAATTAAACATGTGGCTCACATTACAGAACATTAAATCTTATATGGCATTTGATTTATATACATGTATGACTTTAATGAAAATGATACTACCACTACTAACAACATAATGATAAACTAAAAAATCAGGGCACTTGGGTGGCTCAGTTAAGCATCTGATTCTTGATTTTGGCTCAGGTCATGATCTTGCGGTCCTTGGGATCAAGCCCCGAGTCACGCTCTGCAATGAACAGTGTGGAGACTGACAGGGATTCTAGAGAGTCTGTACCTCTCCTGCTCATGCTCCTCAAAATAAGTAAACATAAAAAAAAAAAAAAAAATCAACTCTAGCCCATGCCACCTCTGAATTGCTACAAAATCTTAATTAATTAAAATCTTAATTAAGATCCAAATCAGTGACATGTATAGTTGTACTTTAGTAAGTACAAGGTCTGGGGCTATGGTGCAACTTTAAAAATGTGTACTTTACTCTAGAACTGCTTGGCAGGAATTTCCTCCTTGGTCTCTTAGAAAACTGGAAATATGGTCCCCATAATAAATTAAAAGATAGAACACTTCTTTAAAAATTATAGTAGGGGTGCCTATATGCCTCAGTCAGAAGAGCATTTGACTCTTGTTATCACGGTTGAGTTTGAGCCCCTTACTCGGTATAGATATTACTGAAATAAATTAAAAAAAAAAAAACTGCCAAGAAAAAAAAAACATTATAGTAAACCTACATGAAAAAAGAGGGAATAATATAATGAATTCCCATTTCAAGCTGCAATAATTTTATAATATGTTGCCCAATCTTCTTTTGATATTCTGTCACTTTTTCCCCCCTCCTGCAGTATTTTAGAGTATACCTCTGACATGAGGTTATTTAACCAATACCTCAGTACACATTTCTAATATATTTATTTTAATGTAAATACTATATAATGTTATACAGAAAATAATTCCTTAATGTATCTAGTATCTAGGAGACACTAAAATTTCTCCAAATTTTTCCAAAGTTGTCATATTAAAGATTCAAATCTGGATTCAGACAAGGATTTCACATTGCATTTGATTCTTACAACTTTCAAACACTTTTATCCTACAAAAGTTAACTCATCCTTCTTCCTATCCTTCTTTTATGGGACCAATTAACAAAACCAGTCATTTGCCCTGTACAATGTCCCATTCTTGACATTCTGGATTGGCTGATTACTTCCTGATGGTACCATTTAACTTGTTCCTAAATTCCCCTTATTTCCTGTACACTGGTAGTTAAATCAAACTGTTCTCAGTTTGTGAGAATTAAGGTCTTATGTTGGAAGGTATCGATTGGATGCAATGAATTAACCTCCTTCCCAAACCATCTAGAAGGTTATTATTTACATACCATCCTAGGGAAAATAATTTTCTCGAGTGCTTAATTCTTCCACAGAGCTTCAGTCAGGAAGCACTAACTAGAAGCTTCATTGGATTCAGATTACTTCCTACTCAATCACACAATTGCAAATGTCCTGCTTTTAGTGTTGCTAAGATCAATCAGTGGCTTCAGGTGTATCAATCTGATCTTTCCATTATTAAGTTTTCCCATTAACTTTTTACCTAATCATTTGGGTATCTATTATTATTGCCTGGATCTATTATGTATTAGTGGTGGCAAAATCATGATGTTACAATTTGAAGATTTTTTAAGTAGGCTCCACACATAGTGTAGAGTCCAATGTGGTACTTGAACTCACGACCCTGAGATCAACACCTGAGCTGAGATCAAGATCACTTAAACAACTGAACCACTCAGGTGCACCTATATAAATAATATTTTAAAGAAGAATTAAAAAAAATTTTTTTTTAATGTTATTTTTGGAAAGAGAGACAGAGTGCGAGCAGGGGAGGTGCAGAGAGAGAGGGAGGGAGACACAGAATCTGAAGCAGGCTCCAGGCTCTGAGCTGTCAGCACAGAGCCTGATGTGGGGCTTGAATCCAAAAACCGTGAGATCATGACCTGGGCCAAAGTCAGACGCTTCACTGACTGAGCCACACAGGCACCCCTAAAGAATTTCTATGAAAACTTTTTTTTTCTATTTGGTTACCCTGAAACACAGTTCATATAAGAAAGAACACATATATCTTTATGAATATGTCTATCTTTATAGCAATGAGTCAGCACCCTAGCAATTACCAATGATCATCAGTGAGGATTCTTTTGCATTTTGAACTTGTGATTTATAAAAACTGTATGTGTTTAAATCCATTGCAAATATTCTTTCCGATGCTGTACTGTCCCAACACACTTTCAGTGGTCAGAATAATTTCTATATATCGTGTATCCATAACAAATACACATCATTCATATACCCATGTGTGGAAACACCTCTCTCATATTGATGAGAACTGTATTCTTAAAATCTCATCACTTCAGTAGCTCTCCTTCTCAATTTACTTTAAAGGAAGCTATTCTAAGAGACCCTTCCCCTTGTTAGCACACAATATTAGGTACTCAAAACATAGAATGGACATAAAATATAAGGTATTTTCTCTCACAATTTTTTGCAACACAGATTTATCTTTGCGGGGAGAGGGGAGGCAGATAATCTGGCTTTTGGCTACTTCTCCAAACACTCTTCCTTCTTTCCACCATGCCTCAGCCACACAAAAGCATCTTTTCAGTTCCTCAAACATGCTACACTTGTTACTTTCTCTGAGCTTCCATGCCTGTTTTCCCTCTGACTGAAACCAATCCCTATATGGCTGGCAGCTTCTTTCCCTTCAGTTCTCTGCTAAAATGATCTTTCCTGAGAATCAAGTTTCCCCACTCTCTATCATTTAATCCTTTTTTCTTTCATAGACCTTAACATTATTTTATATATAGGAAAATGTTTACTTTTTGGAACTATGTTTCTGCACAGGATTGTAGAGCTCCATGAGGGGGAAAGAACCATGCCATTTTTACTCACCCAGCAACATACAGCACAAAATAAGCATTCACACAGTTACTGAATAAATGGAGAATATGTACATGAAAGGGCATGGAATACCAATCCCAAACACCAGAGTCTCAAAGAAATTCCTCTAAGGTCAATATGAGACATTTATTCAGGCAGAGTCCATATTTAAACCTTTTGAAATAATGTACAAGAAACCCCAGTACCATACATAGTATCTCACTACGGGATGGCCTTACTAACACCTAATCTAAAAAAGGACAGTTTTCTTACCACTGAGTTAGGCTGCAGATGGCTTTGCTGGGATTTTGGGGAGCTATCTAAGTGGTATCTGATTTTCCCAACCAACCATTATAAGCACTTTTTAAGTAAATAACATACAAATGGTTCTGTATATTCTAACTTAGCAAGCTACTGATCCTATGAAGCAGAATGTAGTGTATCTACAAAGTAGGTCAAACAACAGAAATGCAATTTAAATCTTAACACTGATTTTAGGAATGCCAGGGTGGCTCAGTTGGTTAAGCGTCCCACTCTTGGTTTTGGCTTGAGTCATGATCTTATGGTTTCATGGATTCGAGCCCCACATAGAGCTCTGGGCTGGCAGCACACAGCCTGCTTGGGATTCTCTCTCTCCCTTTCTCACTGCCCCTCCTCCACTCATGCTCTCTCTCAAAAATAAATAAACTTAAAAAAATTCTTAACACTGAATTTAAACAAAATAGCTTAAACTATAAACACTTCTAAATAATTAGCAAAAATCATTTAGAAAACTGCAGTATCCTAGGACAATATAATAATTATGTTTTATCTTCATTTTTCATCACTTATTTTTCAAACAAAACAAAAACAAAACCCTAATTCTGGCTCAAGGGGGAAATCAGAAATAATTCATGCTGTTTTTTTAATTTTTTTTTTTTAATGTTTATGTATTTATTCATTTTGAGAGAGAATCCCAAGTAGGCTACATGCTGCCAGCATAGAGCCCAAAGTGGAGCTCGAACTCACTAACTCTGAGATCATGACTTAAACCAAAATCAAGAGTCGAACACTTAGCCAACTGAGCCACCTAGGCACCCCTGTGCTGGTTTTTAAGTATGATGACCCAAGAGCTTTGATAAACTAACCAATAATAACTCTCAGATAACAATAAACTCACCTATTTTGTCTTGAAGCTTCTCTTCTCATTCTTTTAGGAGGAATTGGACAATCTGTCATTTCAACCTTTGCTGGATGGCGCAATGAGTCATTACCCTTACGCGTGGGAGTCATACCTGTAAAGATAGAAAGTGTAGAA
The DNA here is from genome assembly GCF_014898765.1 of Herpailurus yagouaroundi. Lineage (NCBI taxonomy): Eukaryota > Metazoa > Chordata > Mammalia > Carnivora > Felidae > Herpailurus > Herpailurus yagouaroundi. Next base: position 53,806,842 of record NW_024412397.1, on the reverse strand, counting down.
AATGAACTTATGTATATCTTAATTTATAAAAAGAACTAATAAACAATACTGAGAATGCTTCTTACTATTCCTGCTAAGAAAACAGCTTACAATCATTTATCAAAGGACTTGGAGAACAAGAGCATCAACTTAAGTTATGAATCATTCACCTTCTTTCTTCTTATAGTTGAACTCTCTCTAATCATAAATATTTATCTTCATGCAGAGAAAGTAGAAGTTAACAAAAAACAAGCACAAACCTAGTTTCTGCTCAATTAGTTTCAGATTTTTCTCTTGTTCATCAAGTTCTTGTTTTTTCTTCTTCATATCAGGAGTGTGAAGGTACTCTAACTGACGGTTAAGGTCCTCAATCACATTGTTCAACTTGTTCACAGCAGTACGATACTGTTGAAGAAGATCTGCAAAGAAACCAAAGATAACTGATTAAAACTACTGATATATCAAGTCAATGTTTTAGGAAAGAAGAATTAGCAACACTGGGCATTTTATTATAGTAGCATGTGGGAACTTCTTTTAAAGCCACAAAACTTTGTTCAGTGTAAACAAAATATAGTTTAGACCCAGCACAAGACTGGTGCTTATTACATTTTAATTTTCTTCAATTGCTTGACTTTAATAAATTTATTTCTGTGTCAGGAAAGAGTTTTCTATGTAAAAGTGCTCTGTGAATTGGATCACTCTCACAGTCAATGTTTATATTATGTCTGATAGTCAGTATTCATTCTAATTCCACATAGAGAAATTCAGGGGGAAGGGAGCAAATGCATTAAATATAGTATGGCTATGAGCACCTGGTTGGTTCAGTGGGTGAAGCATGTGACTTTTGATCTGGGAATACTGCATTTGAGTCCCACACTGGACAGAGAAATTACTTAAAGAAAAATAGTACCGCTAGAAAAATCACTACTTCCAGATATGACCCTTATCTTAAACATAGCTTTCAAAAATGCACTCTTGATACTTTATTTTCAAAAAGCTTAACTTTCTAAAACTTACTATGCCTAAAAATGTATTACAGTATTCAGGTTTGAGACTATTTTTTTTGCCTGTATGATTTATTAGACACTAAATATTAATATTATTAAATACAATCTGGTTCCCAATTCAGAGGCCAGAAGATTACAGCCAAGAGACAAGAATGCTTTATATAGTTTTAAATTGTTACAGTCTAAATGGTTATATAAATACCTCAGTAATACCCTCAATTTTGCCTCTTGGTTCACAAACCCTAAAATATTTACTATCTGGCCTTTGACACTCTGGTCACACAAAATGATGATCAATACGCATGGGAATGGACACACAAATGCCCAAACACTTAATATATAAACTAGTTTACATATAAAATTATGGAAAAATTATTTAAGAGTCAGATATAAGATGAAATATTCTGTACTTTAGGGGGCAAGAACAGTGTCTGGAAAAGAAACCTAGCATTCTGATGAAGAAGCAAAAAAATACACATGCATATGTGTATGCTTATGAATATATTCATATATTTACTTTTAAAATCTTTATTTTCAGACGGAGAGTGTATGTGGGGGGGGGGGGGTGGGCAGAGAGAGACAATCTCTGCTCTGAGTGCAGAGCCCGACATGAGACTTGATCTCATGACCTGAGCCGAAAGAGTCAGACACTTAACCCACTGAGCCACCCAGGTGCCCCAGTATGTTCATACATTTAAATACATATTCTATACAAAACTGAGTAATGACAAGGTCCTGATGATCCTTAATTCTTTATGACATATGGGGAACTTTTAAAGGTGTCTAGAAAAAAGATTGGTTTTCTAGTCTGATAGTACTTTTAATTTCCTAGTAATGTTATGTTTTCTTACTTTACATAGTATATTCTTTACATGGCAAAGTGCATTCTTTACACAGTAAGATACTGTAAAAATGTTCGTATTTTGGATGTGACTGAATTACAAAATTATGTTCCAGATCTGTACACATCAGAATGCTGCCCTTTAGAAGAAGATACACAAAACTTCAGGCCATTAGGGCTTGATATTCTATTTATTTTTTATTTAAATTCCAATTAACACACAGTGTTCTGTTAGTTTCAGGTGTACAAGTGATTCAACACTTCCATATAAATACATGGTGTTCATTATAAAAAAGCAGACTCCTTAATCCCCATTACCTATTTCACCTATCCCTTCACCCACCTCCCTTCTGGAAGGTAACCATCAGTTTGTTTTCTATACTTAAGAGTCTGATATCCTATTTCTTGAGAAGTTAGTTATGAGGTTCTTGTATTTTTATATTCCTTTACTTTTTTTTTTTTTTTAACGTTTATGCATTTTTGAGACAGAGAGAGACAGAGCATGAATGGGGGGAAGGTCAGAGAGAGGGACACACAGAATCCGAAGCAGGCTCCAGGCTCTGAGCTGTCAGCACAGAGCCCGATGCGGGCTCGAACTCACAAACCGCGAGATCATGACCTGAGCCGAAGCCGACCGCTTAACTGACTGAGCCACCCAGGCGCCCCTTCTTTACCTTTTTTTAAAGTCTATTTATTTTGAGAGAGAGAGAGAGAGAGAAAGAGAGAGAAACTATGAGCAGGGGAGGGGCAGTGAGAGAGAAGAGAATTCCAAGCAGGCTCTGCACTCTCAGTGCAGAGCACCAACCATCATAACCTGAGTTGAAACTAAGAGATGCTTAACAGACTGAGCCACCCAGGTGCCCCCTCTTTCATTTTTAAATACTCAAGAAATTAGTATATTCAAACACTTTAAGAGAATAGGGTTCCTTTTATTTATAAGCAGAGAGATGGAATATTAGTTAATATTTCTCATTAAATGCAGCACTAACAGTTGGTTCATATTTTATGAATAAGATGGACAGTAGCAGTTTTTTTTTTTTAAGTAATCGCTAAGCCTAACATGGGGCTCAAACTCACAACCCCAAGATCAAGAGTATGCTCCACCAACTTGAGTCAGCCAGGCACCCCTTAGCAGCTTAATTTAATATGCCTTAACACCCAATTTTTTGTTCATGAAATGTAACTTCTATTTACCATGGGGTCTATAAAAGTCTTTCTAACTCACTAAAAAGAATTTTGCCAAAGAGAAACGTTCAAAATTCACATTTAATTCTGTTTATAAATGATTTGTTAGTCTTTGTATGTTGTCTGAAACTTTCAATTATCTAGGGAATCCACTGATGAAATTTTATTGTGAAAACAGCAAAATTCTAAAAAAAAAATTACTTCATATAAAGGGAACAAAGCTCAAAATACAATGCATTCATTTATATATGAAACATATTAAAGAAATATATAGATTGTTTCAATGTACCCTGAGGAATGACCATGTAAGCAGTTACTAAAAATAATATAAAGGAATTGAAAGTATATGTGAATGGCTGGTATTAGGCAAATATTTAAAGTCTGCTTAGAAGGCAAAAGCAACTTTTTTACTACTAGAAGATTCAAGCAGGTAGACGGGCATGTAGACTTTACTAAATAATATTTAGGTCTCCTCAAACTTTTATGTTCTATATGATTCTAAGAACTTTATTGGCAAAAACCTGATCAGCACTTATGACTGGGTGAGAAAAAAAATAGAAGCTCTGTTTTGATTTGCTCCAAAATAATATACCTGGAGAGAGGAGAACAGAGCAAGTTCTGAGATAAGAGGGTTATGAATGAAATAAGAGTGACTAGATGACAGGTCCGTGGAAGTTCATTGTTACTGCTCTATTTATTTTCATAATAGAACAAAATGTCCTTGCCCTGAAAACCACAGCACTTAAATAATCTTGGTCACTACTTCTAAAAACATTAAGAATGGTTTTACTTAAAACGACAACAAAATAAATGGACAGCAGTAACTGAGAGGTTAAATATTAGACTAAATTAAACATGATATAACAATGTCTAAGCTGTTCAGACATAGAATACATATGTCTGTATGTTGGCTTCTACAATGTCCACAGTTATTAATACTTTTTTAAGAGGTATTTCTATTTATGAGATCTCTATAAAAAACGTGGAATACAGAAAAGGTCAGAAAAAAAAATCAGTAGGTGTATCATCTTACCTTTTTCTTGTTTTTCATTCCATGAAGTTTGCATGTTTAATTTTTATCATGTATGATATTTGCATTTGTATGTTCTAACCATTTTCCTTCTAACATTATATCAGGCATTTCCCAGGTTCTAAATTCAATTAAAGCATTTAACATTTCTAATATTTAGCTTGAAAAATGTGCTATTTTTAATATTCACCTGAGTGAAAGAAAAGCCTTGTGTATATGTGGGATGGTTTATGTAAGCATATTCCCTAGAAGATCATTTACTGCTTCAAAGAACTTCAGTATTAAGAACAATGAGAACCTTTTCTAATTATAAAAGTGACACACAGATCTGGAAAAATATATAGAAAAGGATAGTGGAAAAGAAAATCATCTTAATTATGTAATCCAGAAATAAAACAATTTTCTTTCTATTCTTTCACTTCACTGTGAAAATGAAAACAAATACTGTTCTGAACTTGGGAAAGTTATCTAACCTTTTTGAGCCTCTACATTCTCATCTATCCAGTGAAAGCAGCAGTAAATGAAATCATTCCAGTGACAAGCTTAACAAAGGATCCAATATCTAAGTAAGCCTTCAAATATTAACTATTATTATTCCACTGAAAATTGCTGATTTATATTATCCATCCATTTTCCTATAATCTTTCCTCTTTTTTTAAAGGTTGTTTTAAAATTTTTTTTAATGTTTTTCTTTGAGACAGAGAGACAGCATAAGTGGGGGAAGGGCAGAGAGAGAGAGACAGACAGAGAGACAGACAGAGATCCGAAGCACGCTCCAGGCTCTGAGCTGTCAGCACACAGCCCCATGCGGGTCTTGAACTCATCAATTGAGAGATCGTGACCTGAGCCGAAGTTGGATGCTCAACCAGCTGAGCCACCCAGGCACCCCTAAAGGTTGTTTTTAATAATAGGGCTATAATACCTTTTCCTAGCAGATGTTGCAATCCCCCCCTCCAAGTTTATCATTTGCCTTTCTGTTTTCTCCAGTGATTTAAAATTTTCTGCAAACTTAGAAAAAAAAAAATTAACTATAGGGCACATGGGTGGCTCAGTCAGTTAAGCAACATTCTTGATTTCGGCTCAGATCATGATCTCATGGTTCGTGGGTTCGAGCCCTGCATCAGGCTCTGCAGTGACAGAGCCTGCTTGGAATTCTCTGTCCCTTCCTCACTTGTGGGTGTGCACACTCTTTCTCTCTCAAAATAAATAAACTTAAAAAAAATTTTTTTTAATTAACTGAGAAATACTTCTCATTTCTTTCAGTACTTCTACAAAAAATCCCTTCTAATTTCAGATAGGGTCATCAAGGAAGTTCTTTCTGAAGGTGTAACATGAAGGTACAGACTGGTAAGAAAGAAGCCAACCATGCATGTATCTGGGGCAAAATCACTGTAGGTATTTTTTTCCTGTCATTTGACTTGAATATTTTCTTTCTCATTTAACAATAAAAGCATTCAGCCTGTAGATTTGATCTATATGTGATGTTGGCTATCTTCATGTCTCCTAAGTCTAATTCATAACACTTAAACTTTATCTTTTTTTTTTTTTTTAAACGTTTATTTATTTTGGGGACAGAGAGAGACAGAGCATGAACGGGCGAGGGGCAGAGAGAGAGGGAGACACAGAATCGGAAACAGGCTCCAGGCTCCGAGCCATCAGCCCAGAGCCTGACGCGGGGCTCGAACTCCCGGACCGCGAGCTCGTGACCTGGCTGAAGTCGGACGCTTAACCGACTGCGCCACCCAGGAGCCCCTAAACTTTATCTTTTTTGATGAAATACTGATTTCTAAATGTAGACTCTCTGGGGTAGTTACTGTGGGAGAAAAGGAATAGTTACTTTTAGAGTTCTATTACCTTATGCCACAAAACGTACCCTAAGTAAAATTTGCTTTTTTAACATTTGTAGTCTCACTGTAGCTGAGTGGCAATTTGATCCACTGAAAGTATGACCAATTTTTGTGACATAGTCTATAAATATCTAAGAAGATACTGGTAATGCAACTTATTAGGTGGTAATTTCTTATTTTTTTTGACTAATAATTTGTCATGTAATAATGGCTCCTCAAAATGTTTCTATCTTTATTATTAACAGTTTAAAAATTTTGGTTCTGTATTTATTGTATCAAGTTTATTAAGTTTTATACCTCTAGTATAGAATATATCTTTTATGAAAATCAATTTATGTTTGTCCTTTTAGTGTCTTTGCCTTAAGGTTAACTTTGGCATCAATAATACCTGTTATTGGGGACTTCTATTCAACGTTTACATGGCATTTTTGTTAATTCTTTAATTTTACCTTATATTTTGTTAGATTTCTTATAAAGAACATAAAGCAGTGTCATAGACACAGCCTTTACATAACAGATTCCTGTTTTATAGTTTACTAATCATGTGGCACTGTGTTTGTCATTTAAATTTTCTCAAGTTTCTCTTTACTCACTTCCTCTTCCTTTATTATAACTTCTTTATATCTATTAAGCACCCAACAAATGACAATTTTTATATATTCTGGGATTAGATTTTTAAAATCTAAGTGTCTTTGCTTTTTAATGAAAAAAATTCATGTACTTACATGTTATTCAAGATCTCATTTTTAATCACTTTATTTTACAACATGTAAGTACCAATTTTTTATGTTTTATGCTGATTTTACTTGCTCTTATCTCTTATCAAATACTGTGATGCAAAACACTGTGAGGGAAAATTACTTAGAAGACAAACACTCTGTTTTTCATTGTGCTAGTAGGAGACAATTTTTGTGGTGATGGTCGAGTTCAAAATTGCTTTTTCTCTGTGAATCTCTCAAAGCTCTGTTTGTTCTATCTGATCTGATCAGCTAACTATGGCCAGCTGATTAAGGAGGGAATATCTCTCTCCTAGGAGTTTTAGAGTCTGAGTCATGTTTTTTGGGGTTTTGTTTTGTTTTGAAGTAGGCTCCATGCCCAACGTGGGGCTCCAACTCACGACCCTGAGGTCAAGCATCGCATGCTCTACTGACTGAGCCAGCCAGGTACCTCTCTGAGTCATGTTAAAAAATGCAAACTGAGGTCTGGGTGCAAGGAACTCAAGGATGCTGAATGTCAGAGTCATCCTTGATTTTGTCTTGGCTGTTTCCAATCTCCTCTGAATCCGTGATTTCTTCCAATTTCCTTCCAGTATATTCTTGTTTGTTTAAAGTGGTCATGGCTGATTACTATTGGTTACAACCAAAAGTATCTTATATCAACAATATTAAATTATCTTATTTCATTTTTTAAACTGTTTAACGAGTTCTTACTGCTGAATCATTAGTGTGCAGGTGGAGTGTATTTTTGAAGATATTTAACAAGAAAGGTATGTAACATATTTTTGAAATCCTTGCATTATCTGTTAACTTTACATATTTGACAGCCCAACAAGGGCACAACAATCTTGAATTAAATGCTTTTTTCCCAAAGATCTAGATAATGCTTTATGCTGTTATACTGACATTAAGATGCCCATGTAAACTGAAAACTGTCAGTACCACACCTGTGCATTTTTAAAGTTCCACAGGTAATTCTTTCTGGCTTGGGAACCACTGCCATAAACCGTAGTGCTAGAGTGATATGAGTTGAGACTTTTTATGTTGCTTCATTGGCCCTGACTGACCTGTTTTTTCTGATGTTTTTCTTTTAAGTTTATTTATCTTTATTGCTGAGAGAGATAGAGAGCAGAAGCATGGGAGGGGCAGAGAGAGCGGGAGACACAGAATCCAAAACAGGCTTTAGGCTCCGGGCTGTCAGTGCACAGCCCGACGTGGGGATCAAATCTACAAACCATGATATCATGACCTGAGCTGAAGTCGGACGCTTAACTGACTGAGCCAACCAGGTGCCCCTCTGATTTTTAAAATCAGTTTATTTAGATGTTCACTTATTGTCTACAGAGACGATTTTTGCACACATTCACTGCCACCATACACAGAAGTATGACTCTTTGTATCATGTACAATTTTAATTTTCTGTATGATGTTTTGACATCTTAAAAAACCTTTCTGGCTTGGTAAAGACTTCCCCCTATGGAGCTAGACAATTCTTAGATAGCAAAAGGCCCAACATGCTTTGATATGCAAACTAACCAATCCAGAGTCAAACCTCTTCTATCTAGTCTGTGCACCCCAGGAAGCAGTATTGCTTTGCCTTAATCATTTCAGGGCCAGGTACCAGGCAACCAGCTAGAGACCATACCTATAGCCCAAAGCCCACTGAAATTACTCAAACTAGTCAACCCTAAACTATTTTCACCCTGTCATGCCTTGCCTTTCCTGTGGAAAGCCTCATCAAGGCTGCAGCCTAAGCATTCTCCTTGCTCTTGTCTTCTGCCTCCTCACCACCCTCATGTTTTTTCCGTATTTTTCCATGGCCTTAAGTGGTGTTGTATGCCTCCTGTCTCTAGGACCTGTGAGTATAATACACTTTGTTTTCCCAAGCCTCTCCTGTGTCTCCTCTTATATACCTGCACCTGACTGACCATCTCATAAAAGAACACAAGACAACCTTCTTCCCACCATCTTTTCCAACTATTATTTTAAATATTGCTAGTGGCTGAAGTATTAATCCCAGTCTGAACACTATCCAAGTTCCTCAACAGTAGAATAAAGAAATAAACTACAGTATATTTACACAATGGACTACTATCCTGGCATGAAAAGGAACAACTATATACACAGTGTTGCATGAACAAAGCCAGACACACAAAAAAGTATGCACTGTATGATTCCATTTATATAAGGTATGAAAACAGATGTGCAGTTTTAAGTCAAGGTACTTGTTACCTTTCAAGAGGGGGTTAGTCAGTGACTGGAGTACACGAGAGACTTTCTGTGATGTGACAATGTTTTATTCCTTAATACAGGGCAGTGCTCATTTTGTGAAAATCTATCAAGCTGTGTTCATCAAGTGTGCACTTTTCTATATGTATATTATACTTTAATAAAAGTTAACAAGAAAACATGGTATATAGATACAAGAGAATATTACTCAGCTTAAAAATAAAGGAAATTCTGACACATGCTACAACATGGATGCACCTGGGAGCCATTAAGCTAAGTAAATAAGCCAGGCACGAAAGGACAAGTACTGTATGATTCCACTTTTATGAGGCCTTACAGTAGTCAGATTCACAGACAGAAACCCTGGTAGTTGCCATGCGGATGGGGGAAGGGAAAGTGAGACATTGCTGTTCAAATACACAGAGTTTCAGTTTTGCAAAATAAAAAGATTTCTGGAAATTGGTTGCACAGCAATGTGAATGTACTTAACACTACTGAACCACACAATAATGGTCAAGATGGTATCATATAATGTGTATTCTATCATAATTTACTGTATTTTTTAAAGCTAATAATGACAGCACACTACTTTCTTGCTGCAAAAGTAGATACCCAAGCATATTAGAACTATGTAAAAGTAAGAGCAAACAGGCTCTAAGGCAACAGCCTCTATAGGGGACTCCAGTAAAGTATACACACTTCAAAGTACAGATGTAGAGGCAATTATATCAGCTGCCTAGAAACAAGGGGACAGACCTGCAGAAGGGAAAATGGGGGAGGAAGGTCACATGTCATACATTCTCAAGTTCTTAATTGTAATCGAGATAGTTACCAATTTTAATATAAAAAGAAGTATGATGATTAGATGAAATACTAATTTCTTCAATAAGGACAATATTTTCTTGATTTCAAAACAAGAGGAATGAAAATGAAGGAAAACCTACCTTCTATGTAATTCAAAACTACCTGATATAAGATAGTTGAAAGTACTAGACAAAAACATTATATTCAGATTTTTACTGGTTCACTTTTCATGTCAGAGTATTATTAGTACACAAGCCTCAAAGGATCGAAATCAAATGAGAAATTTTTAAGTACTTATTCAACCTACCTATTTGTTCCCCTAAGACCAGGCATTGTTTTGGTATTGGAGCTCCAAATACCATTCCCCGAAGTTTATCCATTGGAGGAGCTTTATTCTGAAGGCCCCCAAACTTTCCGTTACTTCGAATGCGATCTCCATCTCTGGTGAGCAGTGTAGGGCAGTGTGTAATTTTAACAACCTATTGTAAGCAAATGAATATTAATTAGTGAGCCTATAAAATGTACCTCAATTGTTCTAATAAAGAGGAAATCACTTAAGGGTTCTGAGATTAGAAATGACATGATCACGCTAGTATTTTCACAAAATAAGTTAGTGAAGTTTAAGATGAACTGGGGTAAAAACCCAGAGGCACTGAGATGAATTCGATTACTTCTCAAGTGTCAGCCTAAGCTGGAATAGTGACACAGCACATGGAAAAAGTGAAACTGATGGCTTGACTGATAAGAGGAAGGAAGAGAGGGGGCACTTGCTTCTGAAAGCCACGGCAGTACCAGGGCAGCATCACTAGCTCTGTTTTCTTCTGTTAGATAGAAGTTTTCCAGATGACCAAAGGATACCAAGAGCATGACACCAAAGACTACAGACAGAAAAGCACAGGGTTGAATCATTAGAGGACAAAACTGTAATTTCAACTATGGGAAGAAAAAGAGCTAGTAATGTCAGAGTTGGGAGGACTAGAATTATGTAGTAAAGCCAAGTCATGGAATGGAAGTAGGAAGGGTTAGTGAAGAATTCTAATGCTTCAGAGAAGTCAGAATAAAAGAAAGACACTGGGTTTAGTATTTCATGATTTTTAAAAATGTTTTTTCAAAAAAGGTCTAGAAAACAGACAAAAAATAAAATGAAAAATGAGAGAAGTGGAATTCAGGTAACATCTTTTCACTACTCAAAATGTTAACACACACCACACACCACACACCACTTTGAATGTTGGGAGAGCTATGTAGAAAGGTCCTCTTGTACTAATCTGTTCTGGACAGCCATTCTCAAAGGAAATGTAACAAGTATTACAAAGCTTAATGTTTTGCATGAGCCAGCAATTCCACTTGTAAGAATTTATTCTGAAGAAAAATCACAGATGTGAACAATGTGCACTAAAACATTGTTTTAATAAAAGATATGAAACTTGCATGTCTCAACAAGTTACATAAATTATGGTACATATACACAGTGAAATAAAATGCATACTTTAAAAAAATGACTGAAGAACACAACTTAACAATATGTAAAAATGCCTAATTCAATCTAATATTGGGGTTAAAGAGTCTCTGAATTATAAAAATAAAATATTAAATAAAATTTGACTTTTTTAAAAATGAAAAATAGCAACAAATGAAAAACGTAATATAAAATCATGACTAGTATTTATTCTTTTAATATTAATTCTATGGGTACTTTACAAATGTTTTCCCACTGAGGTGGATACTTTTTAAAAAATTTAAATGCAGGGGGGTGTCTGGGTAGCTCAGTCAGGTAAGCATCTGACTTTGGCTCAGGTTATGATCTCATGGTTTGTGGGTTCGAGCCCCGCACTGTTAGTGCAGAGCCCTCCTGGGATTCTTTCTTCTCTCTCTGTCCATCCCCAGCTTGTGAGTGCATGCAAGCTCTCTCTCAAAATAAATAAATAAATAAAAATAATAAATAAGCAAATAACTTAAAAAAAAATTAAATGCAGGGGTGCCTGGCTCAGTAGAGCATGCAACTCTTGATCTCTGGGTTTTAAGTCTGAGCCCCACACTGGGTGTAGAAATTACTTAACAGTAAAAAATCTCAAAAAAAATTTAAACGCAGTAAGAAGAAAATCTGTGGTAAACTCTGGTCAAATAAATCTTTTTGTTTTACTACAAACAGGCACAACTTTCTTAGTTTTGGTTTGAATTTGCAGATTTCTTTTCTTCTTTTTTTTTTTAAGTTTTATTTATTTATTTTGAGACAGAGAGTGTGAGAGCAGGGGAGGGGCAGAGAGAAAATCCCAAGTAGGCCCCATAATGTCAGCGTGGAGCCCCACACGGGGCTTGATCCCACAAACTCCGAGATCATGACCGGAGCCTAAATGAAGAGTCAGATGCTTAACCAAGTCACCCAAGCGTCCCTGGATTTATGTTTTCTTTAAGTGAACATTAAAAATACAAACTGTATTCATGCACTATCCATTTATCAGGATTCATGCAATGTTTTTAAGAATTTGATACCATCTTAAATAACACACACACTCAAATTTATTTACAGACTTGTCCATTCTCTTGTCAGTAGAATGACAATATGAGTTTATAAGCCTCCAGGAAAAAGGACAGTTTGGCTCCCTTTCAGAACAGTTCTGCAAATACTACTTTCATGGACAGTTTCAACTCTTAAAGTATCCTTCAATCTTACGGTTCTACCCCCTAAGCACTGAATTTGGACAAAAAAGATGACAACACCTTTTGCCAATTCAGTGAGTGAGCAAAAGCCGTATAGCTCTGGGAAACTACCTGCCCTGGGGACTAGGAAGGGGTGAAATAAAAACAAGGGGTTGACTCTGCAGAAATTGCATAAAGCATTCAGGAAGAGAAAACAGTGACAAACTACCAAAAACAATGTTACAAAGGGATGCCATAAATGCCTTTTCTCATAAGAGCTTTAGAACAGTACTTAACTGGTGGAATTATAAGACCTGATTCAAAACTTTGGAAGCAAAGCAATCAGTATTTGCTATACTAGTTATGAGGAAGGTAAAAAAATTTCAGCCATTAGATTCTTCAAATATTGCCTTATGATCTTTTTCTCCCTCCACTCTGGCACTGTAATTAGACTTTTTTTTTTTTTAGATTTTCTCATTCTGTCCTCCATGACTCTCAACTTCCTCCTCCTCTTACAGTCATTCCTTCCCCATAGGCTGCAGTCTGCACAATTTTTCTGACCTATTTTCCGAATCACTAATTCTCTATTATACTGTTTAACCTTCCCAGTATTTCATGTTTATGTGTATTTTCTAGTTTTAGAAGCTCGTTTGATTTTCTCAAGTCAACTTGCTCTTTTCTTATTTTTGGCACTTTTCTTGAATTGTATTAAACATATTTAAGAAAAATATTTGCTTTTACGTTCACTATGGAAATTATTTCAGGTTTGAGATAAAGGTGAATTCTTCCAGAGACAATCTGTTTCCTCCAATCAGATATCTAAGGACACAGAGGCCAATTTATTTATATTGATGAATTCTCAGGAAAATGGTTTGATTTTGTTTTTTTCCCTTTTCCACCTATTGCCAAGGTTCAAAAGAGGTAATTTTCTTGCAGTCTCCAGAGGCACTTGGAGTTGAGATCAAAGTGGCAGTTTTTTCTGTTCAACTTACACTAAGGTTTAGCCCTTTGGGGGATCCAGTTTATTGGGAAAGGGATCTTTTATCATATTCCCCACTCTGGTTAAAGCCCTGGGTTTTGCCTCTTACCCTCTGAGTCTCTCAAAGGAATGAAAAATGATGCTCTAGTTCAATTACTTTGACAAATGTTCTCTAGGCAAATCCTGGCTTTAGAGTTCTGTTTATCTGAGTTCCACCTTCACTTAGAAATCTTACTTTCTTGACAGTTCATACCTTAAGATATATAACCTACGTACCCAGAAACAGCCTTTTAGTTTATCTTTGTAGGAATTTCCTCTGAGTTGTCTCTGATAGCCCTCAGTGCCTAGCACTGTGCCTGGTGGTATGCTGGAGTCAGTGTTTATCAGGTCAAGAGAGCAAACTCTCCTGAGCGTCTCATTCAGTGGCTACACATAGGCCACTGGAAATCAGCCATGATAGGAGGATTTACACCTTGGGCAAAAGCTACAAACCAGGGTCCTATCACCTCACTCACCAGAGAGCCAGTTGTTCAACATTTAATAGCATCCACTATGTCTCATACACAGTTAAGTGTCTAAATACTGACTGAACTAGAATCTTCCAGTTATTCTCCAATTTGTTACTTCTATTCTCACTAGTAAGCTTTCATGTTGTCATGACATTTAATGGGTATGACTTCTACTCTATAATTTAGGATATATACACATTCTAACCACTACCAGAATATAGTACCTTCTCCATCCACAAGTGTTCGCTGGTACAGTATGTTACAAGTCATTATTGGGCTCCCATGGAAACATTCATCAATATGCCAAATACTACTCCCCAGTTAGTTGCGTAATTTTCAGTAATCTCGCTAACTTAGCTCTCCTAAATCAGAGTACACTTACTATTTCTTCTTAACTGGGTGCAAAGAAAAACTTCTCGGTTCTAGTTCTGCCATAAGTGGATGTGATTTGGTACACATCCATGATTTTTCCTGAGCTTAAGAAGAGCCCTTTGAAAAGCCATCCTTCAGAGACTTCTCATTTAGAAAGTGAGAGCATATCATCTCTAAGGTACCCATGATTCTAGAATACACTATTTGTAGATACTGGCTAGTATTTTAAACTGGCCTCTGTTTTCTCTTACATAATTGCAAATATTCTTACTCATTTTCAGTTATAGTAATCTGAGAGCCTATAATGTTTTTCATACATGTTTACTACCTGGTATTTCCGAACTCCTAACACTATACTTACTAAACTTAATACTTCTTTTGTATCAAAGAATTCAAGACCTCTGGATCTCAGATACAGACAGAACTTTCCTTTACTGGAATTTTACCATATTCCAGGCTCTTAGCTTAATGCTTTATGTGCATTATTTTATTCAATCTCTGGAAGTGCCCTTTGAAAAGCCATCCTTCAGAGGTTTCCTTTTTTATAAGTAAAACTTAAAAGTAATATAGAAGTGATAATCCTTAGCACATCCAACAGTAGACAACATATTCTTTCAGTTTGTTTAAAGTAACACAAGAATATTTTTAAATTAACTAAAACATTTTTTGAGTATAGCTGACACATATTACATTAGTTTCAAGCTACAACATAGTGATTTGACATCTCTATATGTTATGCTGTGCTAACCATAAGTGTAGCTACCATCTGTCATCATACATCGCTATCACAGTATAACAGACTAAATTCCCTATGATGTCTTTTAATCCCATAGTTTATTCATTCCATAACTGGAAGTCTGTATCTCCCACTCCTCTCTACTCATTTTTCCCTTCCCCTCACCACCATAAGCTTATTCTTTAAGACAGTAACATCTTACACATAATTTTGCAACTTTCCAACAAAATATATTTTATACATCTTCCTTGTTAGGAGAAGGAAATTTATTATATTCTTTTTAACAGCAACATATACTCTACTGTATACATTACTATAATGGAATTGCCCAATTTTAAATGATGGACATTTAAGACTGTTTCCAAAGTTTCCCGTTTTAAATTCTTTTAATACCCTAATAGATATTCTTGTGCACATCTTCATATACTTGTGGGAGTGTGTCTGTAAGATAAATTATTTTAACACTTTGTGATGGTATAAAGATGGCTGCAAATTCTTTGCCCCTTCTCCCATGGAGAAGGGAGAGTCTATTCCCACCTCCCCACCTACCCCCTTGGATCTGGGCTGGCCAGATTGAGCTATGAAATGTACTTTCTGAGGATGGGACTTAAGAGACCTACAGCTTCTGTCTTAACTGCTTGGAACACCCCTTCTTGGAACCCAGATGCCATTTGAAAAAACCCAAGCAGTCACAAGAAGAGACGCACATGAAAAGACCCACGTGTGTCAGCCTACAGCCCCAGCTGAGTGCCCAGCCAGCAGCCAGTATCAACTAGTCAGTATGAGTAGGAGATAAAGTAGGAACTAATTTCAAGGAAATTAATAATAATAAGGGAAATAAGAAAATAAAAATAATGTCAATGAAATATTTCTAACCCTGGACATGCTAGGTGATTTTTCATCTCCAGCCTGCTCAGTAACCAAAATGTTCTTCAAAAAGAAATGAAGAACCTCAGAACAAAGATCAAACCCAGTGCCTCGCCAGTAAAATGTATCCTAAGGGTCAAAATGAAATTAAAGATGTTCCTTTGTTAAGACCTCAGATATAAGGCCCTGCTTCCTAGATTCTTAGGTAGACAAAAGGGTTTCTTAAAAAAAAAAAAAATTTTTTTTAAATAGGTCCACGTCCAGCATGGAGCCCAATGTGGGGCTTGAACTCACAACCCTGAGATCAAGACCTGAGCTGAGATTGAGAGTTGGATGGCTAACTGACTGAGCCACCCAGACACCCCTAAAAATTCTTAATGCATTATACCACAACACCCTGGGGTGGCAGTTTGAGAACAGTGACAACAGAAGATAGTGCCAGCTGAGCCTCTGACCAGACTCGGCTGAATTCCCAGAAAGTAACCAGCACCAAATGCCAGCTGTGTGAGTGAGGCACTCTGGAGTTCCCACCATCCCAAGTGTAACTAGACAACACTCCAACTAGCTAACACTATTTGGAGACACCCACAGAGACCTGAAAACTAATATGCTGTTATTGTTTAAAGCTACTAACCTTTGCAGTGCTTGCTAGGAAGCAATAGATAACTGAAACATTTATATTGCCAAACTGCCCTTCAAACGTGTTATGGATTGAATTGTGTCCCTCAAAGTTCCTATGTTAATGTCTTAACCCCTCAGGTCCTCAAATGTGATCTTACTTGAAGATAGCGTCTTTATAGAAGTCATCAAATTAAAATGAGGTTATAAGGTTGGGCCCATAATCCAACAAGTGGTGTCTCTATAAGAAGGGGACATAGATACGCATGGATGTGAAGAGACACAGGGAGGACTATCCACAAACCAAGGAAGGAGGCCTGGAATAGATCCTTTCCTCACAGCCCTCACAAAGAATTGATACTGCCCACACTTTGAATTTGGATTTCAAGCCTCTGGAAGTGTAAGTCAATGAATTTCTATTGTTTAAGCTTCTTAGTCTGTGGTACTTTGTCAAAGCAGCCCTAACAATAAGAGCTCCATCAAATTACATTTCCACAAACATTATCTGAGAATACTCTTTTTCCAATACCATCATCAACAACAATAGATACTAGTTTTGAGATAATTTCAAATCCCCCAAACATGTCTCATTTTAATTTGTATCCTGGCCCATTCATTCACATACTGTGTCCAGTTTTATGCTGCTTGTCAATTTGCAGGATTTAAATTGGTTTTGAAAAGGTTAGTCATCTGAACATTATCACAAAATTATTCCTATATAGGGCTTTAAAATGTAAAACTTTAAAAACACACATTAAAAGTAGAGCTAGAAATTAAAAAAAAATTCAAATACATACCTCTTTTCTGTAATGATTGGCAGCATCCAAATTATCCAAAATAATGGTGTCTCCTAACAGCATACCGAATACTAAAAAAGTTCAATAAATTTTTTAAATTATGATATCTTTGGTCATATTAAAATGTTGGCATACAAAATTTTCTTAGAATGCTGACATCAAAATTTTACCCCTCTAACAAGAAAAAAAAAGAGAATTAAATATTAATAAAACTAGAACTTATAAAAAAAATAAATAACGTAAATTTCCATAACCAGTAATTTGTATATCTGGATCATAAGTCTTAACATCTGTATTATAAAGTCACTATAGGAGCACCTGGGTGGCTCAGTCAGTTGAGTGTCCAACCTCAGATCAGGTCATGATCTCACAGTTTGTGAGTTAGAGCCCCACGCTCGGCTCTTTGCTGATGGTGTGGAGCCTACTACCTTGGATTCTCTATCTTCCTCTCTGTGCCTACCACCCCCCTCGCCCCCCACTCTCTCTCAAAAATAAATAAAGTTAAAAAAAAAATTCACAATTTCCTTTACCTGTTTCACAATGTTCTACGTTGTCTGGAAATGTTAACAAATCTCGGGCAAAGACTGGATCTCCAATGGGTTTAAAATACAATTTTCCATTTCGGTAATGAGGTAGAGGTCTGAATGAAAAGAAATTAAATACTAAAGCAAATATAAGTTTTTAATTAAAAAACATAATATGAAAAGCATATGTATACGTTGCTTATCATTATTGTGGTCATTTAAATCAATTCCTTATCCACAAGTGACACTCCTAAATGATTAACTATGAAAATAATATATACTATATAAAAATATCTGTTTAGTTTTATCGGTGCTATTAAAATCAATATAAACTGCTGTTGGGTTTAACAAGGAAAAAAGAAAAGCAGCCTCAAAAGTTGCCCCTAAATGAGATGACTATTTCATGTGGAGAGTGGCCCTAGCACGGATGGGGAAAGAGGCAAGGCCCAAGACAGAGACCCATGTGAGGGAGGGAGATGGAGTACTCTGGCTCCCTGTCCTTTCCATACAGGGTACAGAATGAGCAACGGCAGCCCAGAGAGAACAATGAGATTCAAGAGATGGAGGCTAACTAGACTGTCATGACCTTTCCCTTACACATGGTGCTGGTTTTCTCAAATGTTGAAAGTAGGAGCACTGCAGGGTAGGGGTGGCTCTAGGAGCTAGTTATTAACTCAATCTGAGTAAGAAGCACAATACCAGGAATGGAGAGAATAACTAGCTTCTAATGCAAACATTAGCCGCAAATACCAAATTCATACTTTCCCCTAAGTCAAATATTAACTTGGTCTTCACAGATTCTGCAGACAAAAGAGGCCCTCCTAAAGGAAAAACTATTCATACAAAAAGTATTACCCTCAATGAACACAGGAATTACTGGATTTCCTGTGTTGTTTAAAATGAGTACTGACTAGTAGCGAAGTGGGAGATTTTAAAAGCAGACAGATTTGAGTTCAAATTCTGGTTGTTTCCTGAAACCATTTTTAGATTACAAAATGAAATTAATGTTAGTTTAATAACATTCATATATAATATTAATAGAGGTCCCATTCTCCGTCAAGTCCCTATTCCTACCCAATTGTACAACTTTGTTTATAAGTCTGAGAAAATTATTCATTAATACTCCATTATACATTTTACTTTGTTTTGTTACCATTTCCTTCTAGTCTTTTAAGCTCAAAATCAGAGTACACATAAAGTATTTTTTAGATAAAAAATGCCTAATTGGTTTGCATAGTTATTCCTTAAAAACATACTTTGAAAAGTAAATGGGGAAGTAATTAAAAAAACTAGATTTATATTAAAATAATAATACAACATTCTAACTAGTCTTTTACATTTCAGCTTTGCTATTGGCAGTTCCAATGCAGACCTTCTCTACCTAAATGATGACTGCTTATCTTCACAGGACATAAACAGGACAAAAGACATGAATCTACACTCCTACTCCAAATAAAAGAGTTTTGTATTTCATCAATGATATTGACATCCTTCCTGTTACAAAAGCCAAAAACTTGCTTTGGATTTGTGTGTGCATGTGTGACTTATATACAAATAACATTTAATTGGCAAATTAAACATGCCTGGCATATTTGATTAAATTCACTGCAATACTCATCTTAATGAAGTATACTCATTTGTAAAGAAGGTAAAGATAACCTAGTTAATGTGGGTCACTGCTCAGTTTGTTTTAGGCATCTTTTACAGAAACCATTTCAAAATTAAGCACTTTGATAACAGAAAAGTGATTTCAGAAAAAAATCATTACTCCCACTTTTTTCTAACCTTTTCCAATCTGGAAGAGTCTTCTTATAAATAGAATCAAGGGGCAACACCTGCTGACGACCTTGGGTTTCATCATAGATACGACGTGCAGCATCGGTGGTCAGGGTGACAACACAGTCCATGTCACTCGCCAGATGCCAAGAAATAACCATTGCGGCTCTGTCATCTTCAATTTGTGCCAGGTGTGCAATCTACAACCCATTTTTTAAAAATCAGGTAAAAAACTTTTAAATATATAAAAATTTGATATTAAGTATTTTAAAAACCCACATCTAAACAGCAAAAACTTTTCTGAAATACTCACATGAAAATTCTCAAACTATTAAAGCTTACTGGCTTAAATAGTTAACGGTCTATTTTGCTATTAAATTTTGGAAAAACTGTTTCACAGAGTAAACTCCTGTAAACTTGGCAAATGAGCAAGGAAAAAATACTTAGAATGTTATTAGCTAATTAATGATATATATGATACCTTCACTACTGGGATAGATCTTAATTGATAAAATAACCATAAAATAATATACACATACGAAGGATTAAGATTCAACTAAACATAAATATAGTTATACATCACACACCCGTCTAAGTAGACACCTCACTCCAGTATACAGTATTTCTTTCAGAAAACAAATCTAAATGTCACAAATAAGAATCGTTTCTTCTGCTTATAAGAACACACTGGAACTTAGAATAAACTTACTTTCCTATTTACAAATACTTCAGTATTTGTACATTCTTCTTTTTTAACTTTTTTTTAAAATGTTTTTATTTATTTTTGAAGGAGAGAGAGAGAGAGACTGAGCATGAACGGGGGAGGAGCAGAGAGAGAGAGGGAGACACAGAATTCGAAGCAGGCTCCAGGCTCTAAGCTGTCAGCACAAAGACCGATGCGGGGCTCGAACCCATAAACTGTGAGATCATTATCTGAGCCAAGCCAGACGCTCAACTGACTGAGCCACCCAGGCGCCCCTAGTTACAAACATTCTTGCTCAAAGTCCAACAAGATTGAAATTTTGAGGCCAGTTTCAAAACCTCGTTCACTGCATCGTTATGGTAGCATCTATCCTTTACTCTTACCTGACCAGGTTGCAAAAACATGCCCTAGCAATGAAAATGTCCTGTCATTGTTAGAAACATCACAATGTCTACTCTTGTATTCCAATCCTCTAAGTTAGTGGAATAAAGGTAAGAGAGATATGCAAAGAAACTAGTACATGTAAATGAAGATTTAAAAAAATGTTCTAACAAACAAAGGAAGGATTAGAAGAGGCAAATCAAAGTAAGTGACCTCATTCTACTTGTGACCACATGTGTGAGGACAGGTGCCCATTCTGTGGTTGTTCTACAAGTGCCCTGATCTTATAATTGGGTTATTTCTTAATAAAGATATAATTGGAAGTTCTCACTAGGCTCCTTAACATTACACTTTCTTCTTAAACTTTCAGGTGATGTGAAGTATATATAGGATTTTCTTTTCCAAAAACACGATCCTGTAGAAAACACGAACCATTTTTACTTGTGTACCATATACAGTGTTCTGTTCATTCAAGCTTTAACTATTTTTCAGCTCTTTTAAGCCCACCCTAGCCATTTTTCATGGATGTCATGACTTCTTTCTCAGGAATGGGAGATGAATGGCACTTAAAAGAAAGAAATGCAGACGGGATTTCAAGGTATTTGGAATTCAGGAGAGGAAGACTAAAACATCCAAGTTAACTAAGGTATTCAAAATTACAAAAATAAACACATTATAAAGTCTAGGTGAAAAATCTCCTCTTGTCCCTTACTATATTCCATAATTATTAATTCTAATTTAGAATTATACCAGAATAAATACAAGAATTTTTTTTTTTTTCCTAGAGGAATCAAGGAAGATTAAGCATGATATGGAGGGAGTAGAAATTTTTCTCTTGATGGTTAGGAGAGGACTTGTATTCTGAGAAGCCAAAGGAGAAATTACGTAAAATGAGATTTCAAAGGTTCTCCCAGATTTTTAAGATCTGTGATGAGAAATATTTGAACGGAAGACTACAATATATTTATTCTGTTGAAATTTATTTTATGCTTTGGTAAAAATCTTACCTACTGAGCAAGAATTTTGTATCAAATAACCACTGAATGTGTGGACTGTTAGCCTAACATTTAGACTAAGCTTAAATTGTAGGACTGCTTCTTCTACAAAGACTACCTCTTTCTATAAATTCTTTAAATGGGTTCTGAGGAATAACAACTTTAAAAAATATAAATCAGAATCTTGTTTTCTAATCTATGAATTTATAACTTAGTTTTTCAATTTTCATATTTTGGATTTAAGTAATAATGCAACACATTAATGGCAGTGCTACCATTATTGGTTTAGGTAGTACACACAGCTACACACTTTGAGAGTAACCATCACCCTTTCTTTTCACTGTGTAGTTGGCTTGTGGTGCTAGGAAACTGTTTATAAAGAAACTACAATGGGCTTTGGAGTCAGAAAAACCTTGGTTTATGTCTAAGTTCTGCATCTTACTAACTATATATTGACAATTAAATTCCTGAACTTCAATATCCTCATGCAAAACCTAGAAATACTATAAAAAACTCATATAGTGGTTGTAAAAGTAGTATGATGCACATAGGCATAAAGAACACTGATTAACATCCAGACTTTGGAGACAGACTCTGCTTGGATTTGAGCCCATGCTCTGCCGCTTACCCACATGTAATGTAACCTTGAGCAAGTTTTTTTTTAATCTCTCTACCTCAGTTTCAGTTTCCTCAATTTTATTTATTTATTTATTTTTTAACGTTTATTTATTTTTGAGAGACAGAAAAAGACAGAGCATGAATGGGGGAGGAGCAGAGAAGAGAGGGAGACACAGAATCTGAAGTAGGCTCCAGGCTCTGAGCTATTAGCACAGAGCCTGATGTGGAGCTCAAACCCACGAACTGCAAGGTCATGACCCAAGCCGAAGTAGGACGCCTAACCAACTGAGCCCACTCAGGTGCCCCTCAGTTTCCTCACTTTTAAAACAGAGGTAAAAGCAGAAAGGAGAGATGCATATGAAATGGAAAAGTTCAACAAGTAAAACACAAATACGTAATAACCCCACAAACCTTAACATCATTAAAAACTAAAGGTGTTGGGGACATCTACAAGAAAAACTTTCTATAAAACAGAATGTTCAGGATTGAATAATCAAAAGATAAAAATGAAAATACAATTCATTTGACAAAAGGAAAAACCAAAGAGGCAAAGAATTAAAGAAGGATGGAACTCTTTTGGCAGCAATTATGTATGAAATTTTCTGCTATTGTTTTTTAAATTCTAGGAGCACCCCAGAACTCGCTAACATTATTAGACTGAGAGAAATTCTTACCTTTTTCTTTTGTTGTCTCACTGAGGTTTGAGTCACATGAAAAGGTCTTGGCTACCTATAAAGTCATCTGACATGAAAGCGTCTCTAAGCAGGTAACAAGCCTCGGACTGAGACATACTAATTTCTGCCACAGCCCTCAAAAGTAAGAATTATGGAATTCCACAATTAGGAATTATGCCAGTTTTGAATTCCGCCAAATCACTATTATGGTAACGAGAACAAGTAATTTATGGGAACACATTAAAAAGTACAAAAAAACCTGACACTTTTTATTATGTTACTTTAAAACACATTTTAAACATAACATAATAAAATGTACTGCCTCTTAAAAGGCTTAAACACAAACCTTTCCCAAAACATCTCCAGTGGCTTTAGTATAGTTTGGAAGAGTACATGATCTTCTAGGTTTTTTCCTCAGTTCTTCCTGTTCTGATAGTTTTCTTTTCAAAAGTGCTTCAATGTGCGGCATCTGTAATTTGTAAAGAAAAATTAACTGTAAGACCAATTACTCCCGTACCAGACATTCCAGAATGACAGCAGAAAAAAATCAACAATCTGGACAACTCAAGAGCATAAAGTCATTAAACAGGCATTACTTTAAAAGAATGTGGCTCAATCCCAGACTTTAGCCTCTACTACAAAGCTGTAATCATCAAGACAGCATGGTATTGGCACAAAAACAGACACATAGACCAATGGAATAGAACAGAAACCCCAGAACTAGACCCACAAACGTATGGCCAACTAATCTTTGACAAAGCAGGAAAGAATATCCAATGGAAAAAAGACAGTCTCTTTAACAAATGGTGCTGGGAGAACTGGACAGCAACATGCAGAAGATTGAAACTAGACCACTTTCTCACACCATTCACAAAAACAAACTCAAAATGGATAAAGGACCTGAATGTGAGACAGGAAACCATCAAAACCCTAGAGAAGAAAGCAGGAAAAGACCTCTCTGACCTCAGCCGTAGCAATCTCTTACTTGACACATCCCCAAAGGCAAGGGAATTAAAAGCAAAAATGAACTACTGGGACCTTATGAAGATAAAAAGCTTCTGCAAAGCAAACAACCAACAAAACTAAAAGGCAACCAACGGAATGGGAAAAGATATTTGCAAATGACATATCGGACAAAGGGCTAGTATCCAAAATCTATAAAGAGCTCACCAAACTCCACACCTGAAAAACAAATAACCCAGTGAAGAAATGGGCAGAAAATATGAATAGACACTTCTCTAAAGAAGACATCCGGATGGCCAACAGGCACATGAACAGATGCTCAACATCGCTCCTCATCAGGGAAATACAAATCAAAACCACACTCAGATATCACCTCACGCCAGTCAGAGTGGCCAAAATGAACAAATCAGGAGACTATAGATGCTGGAGAGGACGTGGAGAAATGGGAACCCTCTTGCACTGTTGGTGGGAATGCAAACTGGTGCAGCCACTCTGGAAAACAGTGTGGAGGTTCCTCAGAAAATTAAAAATAGACCTACCCTATGACCCAGCAATAGCACTACTAGGAATTTACCCAAGGGATACAGGAGTACTGATGCATAGGGGCACTTGTACCCCAATGTTTATAGCAGCACTCTCAACAATAGCCAAATTGTGGAAAGAGCCTAAATGTCCATCAACTGATGAATGCATAAAGAAATTGTGGTTAATATACATAATGGAGTACTACGTGGCAATGAGAAAGAACGAAATACGGCCCTTTGTGGCAACGTGGATGGAACTGGAGAGTGTGATGCTAAGTGAAATAAGCCATACAGAGAAAGACAGATACCATATGGTTTCACTCTTATGTGGATCCTGAGAAACTTAACAGAAACCCATGGGGGAGAGGAAGGAAAAAAAAAAAAAAAGAGGTTAGAGTGGAAGAGAGCAAAAGAATAAGAGACTCTAAAAAACTTATAACAAACTGAGGGTTGATGGGGGGTGGGAGGGAGAGGAGGGCACCTTTTGGGATGAGCACTGGGTGTTGTATGGAAACCAATATGACAATAAACTTCATATATTGAAAAAAAAAAAAGAATGTGGCTACAGAAATGTAAAGCTTCCACTTCACTGACTTTTATCTTAGTTAAGAAATATATAACCTACAATAGGATTTCTCTTTTGTTACACACAAAGAAACAGAAGTTTAAAAAAAAACCCTATTGTCATGTTCTCTCATTTTCTTTGCCACCACATATACTGGTTATAACTTATGCAGCCCCTTCAATGCAGTTCCCAAATTGGTGGATTATTAATTTCACTTATTGGGGTCATTACATTAGAAATACAAGTTGCAATTTCTTTGAAAAAAGCACTCTATCATTTTGTTAGTCCTTTTAATGGTTAGTAAGTGATTAGACTGCAATCCACATGTCTTGGTACCCCTGCAACAAGAGTGCCTACAACATTCTAAATAAAAATGGATGGCAAAAAAAAAAAAAAAAAAAAAAATTATAGACTAGAATTTAATTAAAAAATTTTTTTTACATATACTTGGAAACTGTACCTGCTGTGTTGTAGGAATGTCAATATTATGTGTTTTTAGTTCAGTTTGCAACTGAGCCTCTTTTAATTTTGCTTCTTCAACTCGGCCTAAAATTAAAAACAAACAAACCTGTATCAATTTGTAATAACCCCCAAAAGACAGTTTTTGAAAAATATTTTCAATCTCGTTTTTTTCCTTTTTGATTGATGCTAAAGTAAAATATATAGTAACTATTTTAGAAATTCAAAATGAAACGAAGTCTAAAATTAAGATCTGGATCTAATACACAAAAATAAAAAACAAATTCAATAGGGTTATGGAAGATATTATATACTACACAAAAATAAAAAATACACAAAATAAAAAACAAATTCAATACAGTTAAGGAAGATATTATATACTAATACTGCAAACTCCAAGTAATCTTAGATAAATCATTTAATTCTAATCCACATGACTATACATAACTTATACATAATTGCCTAAAGGTTGTGACAAGAACCAAATAAGACTTTATAAAAAGAATTTTTACTGCTACTACTGACGTATTATCATCATCCTATTTAGCTCTAAATATCATTCATCTTAGATATACAAAAGTGTGTACTCTGAGGCAGGCAGAACAAATTTGTTGGTTAATGGTTCAACATTTTAATTATGTAACACAAAGCCAAAAGCCATAGTGAAAAAATAAGACAAATGGAAAAACATAAATGATTCAGCAAATGCCTTATCTTAACAATATTCAAAATTTATTAAAAATTGCAGCAAACGTTGTGTGCACTGACTTATAAGTAACTTATGTATTTCTATACAAGTGTGTGCTGCCCTGTACACCTCCATGGTGTGACATACTTCAGGTATTTTAAGTAAAATACAAGACTCAATACATGACTCAAACTAAAAATTAAAATACCTATCACTTCCGCAGTAATAATGTCTTTCGATATCTTTTGCCAGAACCTGAAGCTGGATATAAACATCATTATCACGTCAAAAGCCTTAAACTTATACAGATTTCTAATAAAGAAAAAAAATTACAAATTTTTATAGGTAAGCAGAATATAAATTTATTTAAAATGATGGAATACATCATCCTAAGACCAAATAACTAATAAGGTATTATTGCCTCACTTACACCATTGTTGCAGTGTTCTGCAGTTTACTTGTAGTTCAGGAAAGCAAACAATTTTTGTTTCTCATGGTCTCAACTTTCTGCCTTACATTCCCCCAAACCAATTTCTTTTTTATTACCTTTGAATACAAAATGACTTACACTTCATTTCATCAAGAAGCTGTTTGCTGGCTTCAAATAAACTTCTGTACATTATAATATTCTTAGATACCTGGTCCTTTTCTTTTGTAAGTGCTGCCATTTGTTGCTGCTTCTTAACATCTAAGAAAAACATTCAGATGATTTACTTCAAACAATCCTAAAATTGTGACTTTTCCAAAATATGTCATAATTAGAGAACTAAAAAGCACCAGGTTAATGGAAAGCAAAACAAGGTTATCTGAAGAACCACAAGAATAAGAAAAATCCTCTATTTTCCTAAAATCTTACCATTGTAAAACATAAAGGGTAGGATATATGGTTCTAATGTTCTTGATAGAGCAGGTAGCTGAGGCTCAAATATAATAAAATATTCAGTACTATCCCTTCCAGGACTACTTTCTGCCAGCACTAGATTCTGTAAAAAGAAAAAAAAAAAAAAGCAGTAAGGAAAAACAAGATTTAAGAATGTATTTGTCAACGTATAAATGTTATGTATCTCACGGTCTTCTATTTCCAAGTGGTAAACGTTCAAGGCAAAAGGCACTGACTGATCCTTAAGATCCATTAAACATTCACTAAAACATCAGCACCACCCAAGACATAAAACTTTTTACCTTTTGGTACTGGTTTGAAAGTCAAATGATCTTATCAATAAATACATTATACAAAAATTATATAATAGATAATTATAAGAAAAAGTATCTTTTCTTTCAGAACGCAAGTATCAATGGCCACTTACTGTCTTGACCTGCAAAGTCGTCTTGATGCCAACCTTTAAGAAGTTGAAGCAGTGTGAAACAGTCGATGGCATGAAAGTTATAAAAACAATCACAAAGACATGCCCAAAGCCCAATGCTGAGTTTAAGTTACAGCTGTTACCATGGAAGTAGACCCACTAGTCCCAGGTGACCAAACAAAAGATCCTAAAAAGCTTGAAAGATTTGTTTTCTTTTTAATTATATTTTCATTAATGCACACAAACACTTCTGATATATTTTAGCTTAAGACCATAGCACATAACAATACTGCAAATTATAGTTACCTCCTAAATTATTTATTACATTCTTATAGGAAACAAGGATACTAGCTGTTTCACTAGTAGTTTTACACTACTAGTACAATTCACTGATAGAGAAGTAGAATTTTTAAAAGTTTACATTGGTAAAAATAGTGTAGAAAAATCCATGAAATAAAATTACAAATAAACTACAGATAACAATTTTCTTTCCAAGGAATACAGAATACAAGCCCACCATTAAACCAAGGCGCAATCACACATAATTTCTGAAAATTGTTTTCAATGTATTTACATGAATAGTCGCACAAAAAGAAAATACAAGTCACATTTTAAAAATATATAAACTGAACTTCATAGTTCAGCAGTTGGCTTTTAGCAAGGAGTCTGACTTGTTGATCAATGCAAGTGAATGTCTAGATAGCACTTCGTAAAATTTATGGAATAGTATAGGTATACTACACTATATCCTCTCATCAGGTGAACAATTAATTTGCTTACAAATTTTAAACTAGTATTTATAAATACAGCAAAGAAAATATCTTTCAGTATTTCTATGTATGTTCTCTAGAATAATGAGAAACAGAACTCATTAAAAACACTATTTTAATAGGTACTATCAAATTTCCCTTCAAAAAGCCCATCAATTTATCCTCTCATCATTAGAGTGTAAAAATACCTAGTTTCCCTGAGGCTGGCCAACACTTAATTATCAAGTTTCCACCCTCCACCCAATGAAATGGATTAAAAAGAACCAGTCATTATTGGTTAGCATGTCTCTGACTGGTGTTAAGGTTATGCTTCTTGTTTATTGGCCCTTTATATTTCCTCTTCCATTAACTGCCTGCTCATATTCTTCAGTGATTTATTTTTCTACTAGATTGTCTTTTTTCTTATTGATTTGTAGGAAGTTCTTAAGGAGATTTAGAAATATGTTTAATATACCTAACCCAATACTGGTGTGAGTGCACTGCAGTATTTCTACACAATTAAAAACATTTTTATTGTACAGTCATATAATGAATCTCTACATGCCCACCCTTCAGGGTCAATAATTATCAGTATGTTGCCACTATTCTTTTAATTCTGTTCAAGATAAGATTATGGTACATAAAGTTTTAACTTTTTATGTAGTTAAATATAAAATCTTTTCTTTTATGTATTACTACGGAGGCCCTTCCTGGAGCACCTGGGTGGTCAGTCAGTTATGCATTCAACTTCAGCTCAGGTTGTGACCTCAGGTTGTGACCTCACAGTTCGTGAGTTTGAGCACCGCATCGGGTTCTCTACTGTCAGCTTGGAGCCTGGAGCTGTGTCTCCTGCTCTCAAAAATAAATAAACATAAAAAAAAAAAAAAAAAAAGAAGGCCCTTCCTATTTCTTTTTTAAAAAAAATTTTTTTTTTCAACGTTTATTTATTTTTGGGACAGAGAGAGACACAGCATGAACGGGGGAGGGGCAGAGAGAGAGGGAGACACAGAATCGGAAACAGGCTCCAGGCTCTGAGCCATCAGCCCAGAGCCCGACGCGGGGCTCGAACCCACGGTCCGCGAGATCGTGACCTGGCTGAAGTCGGACGCTTAACCGACTGCGCCACCCAGGCGCCCCGGCCCTTCCTATTTCAAAGTTTTATGGTTTGTAACCTCTGATGTACAGCTTAGCAAGAGAAAAGGATACAAAGAATAATGGAAATGAAGAGAACTGAAGAGTCCATTAGTGGATCCAAGCATAAATGGGAATTTGGAATATGGGGAATGAACAAATCCATAGCAGAATAAAAGTTAGAAATCTTTTTCAGAAATTTCTAGGGGCACCTAGGTGGCTCAGTCAGTTAAGCGTCCAACTCTTGATTTTGGCTCAGGTCATGATCTTATAGTTTGTGTGTTTGAGCCCTGCGTTAGGCTCTGCACTGATAGTGTGGAGCCTACTTGGGATTCTCTCTCTCTGCCCCTACCCCTGCTGTGCTCTGTCTCTCTCTCTCTAAATAAATAAACTTTAAAAATTTTCTTAATGTTTACTTTTAGGAGAGAGAGAGAAAGAGAGAGACAGAAACAGAGACAGAGTGTGAAGCAGGCTCCAGGCTCCGAGCTGTCAGTACAGACCCTGATGCAGGGCTTGAAACCATGAACTGTGAGATCATGACCTGAGCTTAAGTCAGACACTTAACCCAGGCACCCAAAAATAAGCTTAAAAAAAAGAAAGTCTTAAAAAAAAAAAAGAAACTTCTAGATCATACCTCAAGATCATAAAAGCCATATATGAATGACCCAATGCAAATATCATCCTCAATGGGGAAAAACTGAGAGCTTTATCCCTAAGGTCAGCAACAAGACAGGGATGTCCACTCTCACCACTGTTATTCAACATAGTATTGGAAGTCTTAGCCTCTGCAATCAGACAACACAAAGAAATAAAAGGCATCCAAATCAGCCAGTAGGAGGTCAAACTTTTGCTCTTCACAGATGACGTGATCTATATCGAAAACCCAAACATTCCACCAAAAAACTGCTAGAACTGATTTATGAATTCAGCAAAGTTTTAGGATAGAAAATCAATGCACAGAAATCAGCTGCATTCCTATACACAATAGTGAAGCAACAGAAAGAGAAATCAAGAAATAGATCCCATTTACAATCGCCAAAACCCATAAAATACCCAGGAATAAATCTAACTTAAAGAGGTGAAAAATCTATACGCTGAAAACTATACAAAGCTTATGAAAGAAATTGAAGAAGACACAAAAAAATGGAAAAAGATTCCATGCTCCTGGATAGGAACAACAAATATTGTTAAAAATGTCGATACTACCGAAAGCAATCTACATATTCAATGCAATCCCTATTAAATAACACCAGCATTCTTCACAGAGCTAGAACAAATAATCCTAAAATCTGTATGGAACCAGAAAAGACCCCGAATAGCCAAAGCAATCTTGAAAAAGAAAACCAAAGCAGGAGGCATCACAATCCCAGACTTTATTCAAGTTATACTGCAAAGCTGTAATCATCAAGACAGTATGGTACTGGCATAAGAACACACACTCAGATCAGTGCAACAGAATAGAGAACTCAGAAATGGACCCATAAATGTATGGCCAACTAATCTTTGACAAAGCACGAAAGAATGTCCAATGGAATAAAGACAGTCTCTTCAACAAGTAGTGCTGGGAAAACTGGACAGCGACATGCAAAAGAATGAACCTAGACCACTTTCTTACACCGTACACAAAAATAAACTCAAAATGGATGAAAGACCTAAATTAAGACAAAGAGCCATCAAAATCCTCGAGGAGAAAGCAGGCAAAAACCTCTTTGATCTTGGCTGCAGCAACTTCTTACTCAACACGTCTCTGGAGGCAAGGGAAACAAAAGCAAAAATGAACTACTGGGACCTCATCAAAATAAAAAGCTTCTGTACAGCAAAGCAAACAATCAGCAAAACTAAAAGGCAACCGACAGAAAGGGAGAAGATATTTGCAAACAACATATCAGACAAAGGGTTAGTATCCAAAATCTATAAAGAACTTATCAAACTCAACACCAAGAAAGTAAATAATCCAGTGAAGAAATGGGCAAAAGACATAGACACTTCTCCAAACAAGTCATCCACATGGCCAACTGACACACGAAAAAATGCTCAACATCATTCATCATCAGGGAAATACAAATCAAAACCACAATGAGATACCACCCTACACCTGTCAGAATGGCTAACATTAACAACTCAGGCAACAACAGATGTTGGTGAGTGTGCAAAAAAAAGAGAATCTCTTTTGCATTGCTGGTGGGAATGCAAGCTGGTGCAGCCACTCTGGAAAACAGTATGGGGGTTCCTCAAAAAATTAAAAATAGAACTACCCTATGACCCAGCAATTGCACTACTAGGTATTTATCCAAGGGATACAGGTGTGCTGTTTCAAAGAGACACATGCACCCCCATGTTTATAGCAGCGCTATCAACAATAGCCAAAGTATGGAAAGAGCCCAAATGTCCATTGATGGATGAATGGATAAAAAAGATGTGGTGTGTATATATACATATATACACACGCACATATATATATACATACACACACACACACACACACACACACACACACACACACACACACACACACACAATGGAGTATTACTCGGCAATCCAAAAGAATGAAATCTTGCCATTTGCAACTACGTGGATGGAACTGGAGGGTAATATGCTAAGTGAAACTAGTCAGCCAGAGAAAAACAAATATCATATGACTTCACTCATATGAGGACTTTAAGAGATGAGACAGATGAACATAGGGAAGGGATACAAAAATAATATAAAAACAGGGAGGGGGACAAAACATAAGAGACTCTTAAATATGGAGAACAGAGGGTTACTGGAGAGGGTGTGGAAGGGTGGATGGGCTAAATGGGTAAGGGGCACTAAGGAATCTACTCCTGAAATCATTGTTGCACTATGTGCTAACTCATTTGGATGTAAATTTAAATAAATAAATAAATAAATAAATAAATAAATAAATAAGAAATTTCTAGATGACATAAGCAATAAAGAGAATTAGAAAACAACTTGAACAATAGGCTTAGATTATAACCTGAATTAAACAATACACATTCTTTTCAATCAAATGTGGAACATTTAATTATAATTAACCATTATATTATTGTTATGTTAACAAATAACTAGTCTTGTTCTGAGCCA
Source organism: Herpailurus yagouaroundi (assembly GCF_014898765.1). Lineage (NCBI taxonomy): Eukaryota > Metazoa > Chordata > Mammalia > Carnivora > Felidae > Herpailurus > Herpailurus yagouaroundi. The sequence continues at coordinate 53,774,545 of NW_024412397.1, read as the reverse complement.
GTATTTCCTAAATGTCCATATTGATGAGAACTACCTGCTTGTTACATCAGATTCCAGAGCCCCTATCTTAGACCTAATAAATCAACAGCTGGGCCAGAAGCCAAGAAGGACTTGAGAATTTTCTGCTTATTCAGTGGGATATTAGGAACCTCTAGTGGAAAGTCATATGAATGACATGAAGCTTAGATTCTATATATGCAGCTGCAAGGGAATAGCTTAAGTCACCATCTTAACCTCATAAATGTGTACAGCCAGAGTAGCAACTTCAAATGCCTACAAGGGGAGGGGAGGTCAAGGAAACAAGACAAAGGTAAGTGGGCTAGGTGTATTCTTCCAACACAAACCTACTTTGCACATTCAAAATGTTTTCTTTGTCTTTCAACATGTGCCTTTCATTACCTAATTTGTGTTAGGGTACAAGAAAATTTCACTTTTACTCTCTACTATAACAAAAATAAAAGAACAAGTGTGAATATAAGTAACAAATGACAACTGCCCTCAATGTCAAGAGATATTGAGGTGGCATGAATACAAGGGACTGGAAAATCCTTCTGCCCTAAGAGAATCATAGTCCAATATTGCCAGATCTTTAGAATTCTCCACATAAATCAGAGATGCAGATCATTATGTAAAACCTCCAGAACTTCAAATACTGGAAACTAATTAAGATGGAAATGCTGTAATGGTCTGTCACCGACAGACTAACCAATACATTTACTGCAGGCCAGGTGCAAGCAGGCAGGCTCCCCAATTTTAAGCCTAATGTTATTAAAACAATGTAGTATTGGCACTGGATTAGATAAAAAGATGAACACTGGCAACAATAAAAAAAATACCAGAAAGATGGGGTGCCTGGGTGGGTCAGTCAACTGAGCATCCAACTCTTGATTTCAGCTCAGGTCATAATCCCAGGGATGTGGAATCAAGCCCTGCATATTGGGCTCCACACTGAGCATGGAGCCTACTTAAGATTCTCTCTACCTCTTCCCCTCCATGCTGTGTGCATGCGCATCCTCTCTCTCTCTCTCAAAAATAGATATAGGGGCACCTGGGTGGCTCAGTCAGTTAGCGTCTAAATCTTGATTTAGACTCAGGTCATGATCTCTTGTGGGATCCAGCCCTCCTGCATCAGGCTCTGCACTGACACTGCAGAGGCTGCTTGAGATTCTTTCTCCCTCTCTTTCTGCCCCACCCTGCCGCTTGCTCTTTCTCTCTCAAAATAAACAAACATTAAAAAATAAATAAATATAAGAAAGGTGACATTTCAGATTTACAGGTACAGGAAGAATTATTCAATAAATGATACCAAGAAATTTAATGAATTTGAAAAATGTTAAAAATAATCAAAAGATTAATGGCATAAGAGTACTAGGGCAGGAATTGTGGACATAATCCTTTCTGCACTCCAGTATAAACAAAGCTAAAATCTAAAAAACAAAATCAGGAAACAATCCTTATATACAAAAGAACATGATTATCTGTAATATAAAATTATGAAAATGATGAATATTCCAAAAGACAAAGCATCAAGGGACAATCCTAAAAAGATCAAGAACAAGAAAAATATTCAACCTCACTAATAACAAAATATTTTTTTAAATATAGGAAACTTGGGTTAGAGTTCCAAAAATCATTCATATTTAGGGCTGGTAATATTATGAAGGTAAATACACATTATTTCTGGTGGGAATGTAAACTAAACAGCAATTGGCAATATCTACCTACCAAAAGGCTTAAAATTCTGCCTCCAATTCTACTTCTAGCAATTTCTAAAACAAATAATCAGACATGGAAAAGGATGTACACAGAAGAAACCTGATGAAAGCATTGTTGATAACAAGCTTTGGAAAGCAACTAAATTTCCACTTAGGACTGATTAAATTATGATCATAATACAATGACGTATGTTTATACATACTGATAAAATATGCCATGGGTGTGTTAAATAAAATTTTTATAAAAGCACAGTTTTATATTAATGAAATTTTATACCCTACTCACGTATATAAATAATATACACATGGGGTATCTGTGCAGTGTTTGTGTATATACAGAAAGTCTGTAAGGTAAGTCTCACTAAATTGCTAATCAACATTATCTCTGAAGGGTGATAAAATAGTGATTGTTTTTGAAGTTTCTGAACTGTGTATTTTTTACACAAGTAAAAGTATTTCCATTTTGAAAAATAAAAGTAACAAAGATAAGCTTTTTATAAAATTTTTTCTAGATATGTATACATTTTTTTAATTTATTTTGAGAGAAAGAGAGAGAGCACAAGCAGGGGAGGGACAGAGATAGAGAATCCCAAGCAGACTCCATGCTGTCAGTCCAGAGTCCAACTTGGGTTCCATCTCAGCAACCGTGAGATCATGACCTGAGCCAAAATCAAGATTCAGATGCTTAACTGACTGAGCCCCTCAGGTGCCTTGATATATGTATATATTTTACCTGGGCTGTATTATATTCTATTTCTATCCACAGAATGGTAACTTTTCAATGAAACACGAATATATTATCACCAAAGCTAAAAATCACTACAATCAGAGGAAAGAGTCATCCATAGGGAAAAAGAGGTTCTTGCTTATAGTAAGAATGATCCTGGGTCCAATGTGTAATAGCTTACAGCAAAATCACAAAGTATTTCCACTGACTTTGCAATTTAATGCTATACTTAGCACATCTTCATAGTTATATACACAAAAGAATGGGTATTTAACTCTGTGGTTTATAATATTAAATACAGAAATATTATCTACCAGAAGACATAAAAATTACCGTGATTTCAGCTGAGCCTTTCACAAAGGGAAATTCCAGCGTTCTAACTTTCCCAATAAAGAGTGGTGTATCTGTATCTTCCTCATTAGAACCTTTAATTGTAGCTACTACAGTGCCAACCAAATCAATTCCAGTTTGATTATTGTAGTCATCCTTCAAGTAAACAAAAGATAAATTAGAAGAACTGGTAAGGAGATTAAATCCAGAAAAGGAAATGAATGTATCAGAAATATAATATAAACTCTAAATATCTAATTATCATCATCCTTCTTACTCCAAACACAGAATTCAGTTCTGGGATTAAGAGCTCCACAGGCAGAAAATAATCTGAGAAACTGTAAAAGAACCAGAGGCTTCCATCTAATATAATGATTTGTAACATATTAAAAGGACTCCCATTTTAAAATTTCACCTTGTCTTTTACTTTTATTCATCTATTGATCTAGGAAGAGAAGAATGATTCACCCGTCTAAAACAGCAAAAAACTTTCTGAAAGGAGTTAAGTATCCCACCAGCAAAATTTTCCATAAAGGTGAAGTCGGCTACTGTGTTTTACGTATTTTTGTTAATATTCTCAGCAGCTCTATTGCTGCTTACTCTCTCGGTAATAAGAAGCTTTAAAGAGCTCATTGTGATCAATCATCAGAGCAGATCTCTCAAAAATAATTACTTCCTTCTGTCCCAATAGTGAAATGGACACTGAGGAATCAATTTACTTCACACATATTCATAATAAATACATGAAAGAAAGGTATGTATTAGGAAAGGTAGGCAAATGCCTGCATTTTTGAGTCAGTCCTACTTAGTATATCTGGATATATTTTATGTATAATGTTACACATTCTCTGTATTCAAATACAAAGGTGTTTATAAACATTTCATTCACCCACACAAATTTTCCATATTATCTTAAACTGAATAATTAAGGTCTAACTCTATAAATAACTATTCTGTACACTAAAACTAGAAATAATTTTTCTTATTCTTTGCAATTTTGGAAGTAAATAAACATTACCGTAATAATAAGATGTAAATCTTTGGCCAAGGTCCTACTGGCAACTGAACGAACATTTGAAACAGCTGGTGTAGCTGGCTGGATTTTAGGAACTAACTTCACAGGTTCATTAGGTAGAACATCAACTATAATCTTACAAAACAAAAGCAGCATTGTGATGAATAATATATTGATGGTTTAGTATTTAAGAGTAAGACAAGAAATAATGCTAGCATATACTAAATAAAATGAAATGTCACCTTCTAAAATAGATCTTAATCTCCTAAACTTGGAATCAACTTACTTTTTAAATTCAGAAAAGATAAATTCAGAGATAAATTTTTGCATGTTAACAGTCATCTAAGAACAAATTTAGAGGGATTTAAAAATACAGACAATTTTGGGGGCACCTGGGTGGCTCAGTTAAGCGTCTGATTCTAGATTTCGGTTCAGGTCATGATCTCAGGGTTTCATGAATTTAAGCCCTGCATGGGGTCTGTGCTGACAGCGTGGAGCCTGCTTGAGATTCTCCCTCTTTCTCTGCTCCTCCCTCACTCAACTCTCTCACAATAAATAAATAAACTTTAAAAAAAAATGATTTTTAAAAATTTAGTACACTAAGATATTGAATGGAGATGATGTATATCAAAATTACTTTAAATTTCATTATTCAGAATTACTAGTATCTAAAATGTTATTAACTGAAAAATTTTCATGTATGGTTGACAGAAGTAACCTTATCATGATATACACTAAAATGCCTTCTGGAGTCTTTGAAATAAAGAGAAATGGGAAAAGTAATTTCTACATCAGGTCATATTATTGAACATAATTTAAATATATTCTTTTCTAAGTCCTGAAAATTGCACTATTTATACTTTGCATCCAATAATTCACTTTTAAAACAAAACCTTTTCATTCCTACACTAGGCAAGAAAATGTAAAGCTAACTATAGTATATAAAAAGAGTAAGCAAACCTGTTCACTGTTAAGAATATTTGCTTTATCCATCATAAAACCAAACTGGACACAATAGGTCCCCACTTTGTTAGGAATTGCTTTATCCCTAAGTTAGAAAGAAAGAGAAGATCACTGACAACTTTTAATTAAAAAGATAAGGAATTCAAAGCATCAACATATTCCGTTCCTTCCACAAAATGCATACAAAAACAATTACTATTACTAAATTTGCCTTCATTCAACAAATATTTCCCATAATATCAAGCTTTACTCCAGGTCTGTCTTACCTGGATATTCTTTCTCAAAATACCCAGAAACGAAGCTCTGGATATGGCAAAAGTTCACAAGAACAGGAATATAAAGCTGACAAACTAGTAAACACAAAAATGCTGAGTTATGTGTCAAGTGAATTTTGCCTTGTTTCTACAAAATAAATATCCAACTCACAGTTTTATTTTTCAAAATTATAGGATATCCTGATCTTTTTATATTACTGTTTTCCTTTCAAGCACCATTCTAAATATTTAAGTTTACATATAACACAAGGCATTCACTATGACTTACTCATCAATAAAGAGCTCAGTACTTAATAAGAGGAACACATACTAGTATGCTTTGATCACACCTAATGAAAGCAAAAACATGAATAACATTTTCTGGTATAACTTGCATGATATGTGCAACACGGCTCTAGATCTCTAAGGTGGCTTTTGCATGTCATTCACATTCTCAAAATACTGGATAACGGAGTAAAAAAGAACAAAGGCTTTGAATATGTATCTGTATTGACATCCAGAACTGCAATATATATGAAAACTTGGAGAAAATAATCTATGTCATGTTTCTCCAAGAGAAGAATTCCTAATAAAGTCATAGTAAGACTGAAACAAGACCTCTGCTTCCAAATGGAAGGCAAACTCTTCCTGATGAAGACAAGCATATTTTATTTTTTAAAGTTATTTTTTAATTCCAGTATAGTTAACACACAGTGTTGTATTAGTTTCAGGTGTACAATATAGTGATTCAAAATTCAACACATTATGGGGCGCCTGGGTGGCGCAGTCGGTTAAGCGTCCGACTTCAGCCAGGTCACGATCTCACGGTCCGTGAGTTCGAGCCCCGCGTCGGGCTCTGGGCTGATGGCTCGGAGCCTGGAGCCTGTTTCCGATTCTGTGTCTCCCTCTCTCTCTGCCCCTCCCCCGTTCGTGCTCTGTCTCTCTCTGTCCCAAAAATAAATAAAAAAACGTTGAAAAAAAAATTTTTTTTTTAAAAATAAAAAAAAATTAAAAATTCAACACATTACTCAGTGCTCATCATGGTTAGTGTACTCTTAATCCCCTTTAACTATTTCACCCATACTCCCCACCTGCCTCCCCTCTGGTAACCACCTGTTTGTTCTCTATGCTTAAAGGTCTGTTTTTTCGTTTGACCCTTTTCCCCCTTTTCTTCATTTGTTTTGTTTCTTAAATTCCACATATGAGTGAAATCATATGGTATTTGTCTTCCTTTGACTTATTTCACTTAGCATTATACTCTCTAGATCCATATGTCTTGATATTTAAACAAGTGTATTTTAAAAGCCATTTGCTTGAAGATGTTAAAGAGATAACAAAAGTGAAAAATAACTCAACAGGATATAAGATAGCGTGGAGATCCTGGGAAGGGAGTTTCACATTTAAGGCTGCTTTAATCAATCCTGGGAACACATCCTAGGCATAGAGGTGAACCTAGTCAGATAGGCTTCCAAGGGAAAAACAACTCAGCTTTGAATCATGTCAATCTCTGAATGTGGACTTAAACGATAAAAAGACTGCTACTGGCCCAAATAACAGAAGCAAATGTAAACCCAACCTGGAGAAAGAAAGTGCCTGACACTTCAAATTATTTCCATAAATATTCATAAACAAAATGTATGGTAAACAATAAAAAACAGGTACATAAAGAGGCAAGAAAACTAGAATGAAAACCGACAGAAGCAAAAGACCCCTGAAACAGACCAAAAGGAACTTGAGACAGACTTTTAATAAACTCTGGTTACTGCTTCTTAGGGTAATAAAAGACAAGACTGGGAATTCCAACATAGAACTGGACTTTAAAAAGCAAAAGCAAAAACAAAACTAAACTAATAATGCCAAACAGAAATTGTTTATTCAAAGATGGGTTTAATAGCAAACTGGATACACTGAAGGTATTTCAGAAGAAAATATCTAGAATGAAGGGAGACAAAAAAAAGAGTGGCAAATAGAGAAAAGAGGATGAAAGACTGAGAATGATGTAAGGACTAATATGCCAGAAAAAGAAGAAGGAAAGAATGAACAGAAGCCCTATTTGATGAAATGGCTGATAGTTTTTATAGGCTTTGATTTTATGGTCTTTGAGTTTGAAAAATTAAGTAGAATAAATAAAAAGAAATCCATGAATAGGCATGTCATAGTAAAATTGTTGAAAACCAAACTTAAGGCAACCAAAGAAGAGTGGAAATGATTACTTTTCAAGATAAAAATAAGGCTGACAGCTTAACTCCTCAACGTAAACAACAGGACAGTGAAGGCTGGCTTGAAAGTACTGCAAGAAAGAACTGCCAATCTAGAATATCATTTCTAAGAAAAATACTGATCTAGTATGAAGGTGGAGTAAATATATTTTCAGGTAAAAAAGAGACAATTCATCGCCAGCAGATGTACACTAGAGGAAATACTAAAGGAACTTCCTCAGATGCAAAACCTGAGTGGAAGATTAACAGAATAAATGAGTTAGTAAATCTAAATGAACACTATATAAACCAATAATGTATTCATAGGCTTGACATATACAATAATGAAGGCATTTAAGTTGAGAGAAATGGTGTTTAAGTGTTCTAAGATCCATGCAGGCCAAAGAGAGGGCAAAAAATGCAAAGTGTCGTCACACATTGCTATAGGATGCCAACTATGCATGCTGAAATCTCTTTTAAAAAACTCACTTACAGAATAGTAAGATCGTATAACTACCAAGTTAATGAGAAAAAACAATAACTAAAAACAATAAATTCTAAAGAAAAAGGAACAAAGAGTAGGAGGATCAAATAAACAGGTTGAGTCAAAAGCAAGTGCTTTCAGTTCTTATTTGTAAGATCTAAACTTTTCATTTAAAAGATTATTTTATTTTTTTATTTTATTTATTTAAAAAAAAAATTTTTTTTTTCAACGTTTATTTATTTTTGGGACAGAGAGAGACAGAGCATGAACGGGGGAGGGGCAGAGAGAGAGGGAGACACAGAATCAGAAACAGGCTCCAGGCTCTGAGCCATCAGCCCAGAGCCTGATGCGGGGCTCGAACTCACGGACCGCGAGATCGTGACCTGGCTGAAGTCGGACGCTTAACCGACTGCGCCACCCAGGCGCCCCGTAAAAGATTATTTTAGAAAACAACTATAATGCCATCTATAAAAGATCACTTAAAATATAAAGATACAAAAGTAATGAAAAAAGATATTTATCCAAAAACTCTCATGATCCCTAAGGTGGCTTTTGCAGGTGACTTATATGGAAAGTTGGTATACTGTTATCAAAGTAGATTTCCAAGCAAAAAGCATCACTAGAGAAAAAAGGTGAATACTTCACATAATGTTAGCCAATTCAATTGGCCAAAAAAAATAATAATGTAAATCTATATGTAAATATTAACATAGCCTAATAAAATGTGTAAACACTAACAGAACTAGGAGGCAAAGTAATTCTGTACTCATAATGGGAGATTTGCAACACTGCTTAAAAAATACACCTTATACAGGGGTGCCTGGGGGACTCAGTTGGTTAAGCGACCGACCCTTGATTTCGGCTCAGGTCATGATCTCACAGTTTGTGAGATCAAGCCCTGTGTTGGGTTCTATACTGACAGCAAGGAGCCTGCTCAGGATTCTCTCTCTTTCCTCTCTCTCTCTGTTCCTCCCCCACTCGTGCTATCAAAATAAACATTTAAAAATATATATACAGTAAAACCTTGCTTTGTGAACATAATTCATTCCAGAAACATGCTTGCAACCCAAAGCACTCGTATATCAAAGCGAATTTCAAGAACCATTGGCTCAGTTGTGATCATTCGGCATCACGTACTACTTGTATTGCAAAACATCACCTGTTTATCAAGTTAAAACTTATTAGAAATGTTTGTTTGTCTTGCAGAACACTCTCCAAAAAAGTTACTTGCAATCCCAGGTTTTACTGTATATAGAAAAATTAAAAATATAGAAAAAAATTAAACGTAGAAAAATGAAACACAAGGATTACCAAATTTTGAATGAACATAACACTGTACTTCACATGCAGTGTTTAATATTTTCTAGTGTACATATTTACCAAAATTGACCATATGCACATACTACAAAAACAATTATCAATTAGTTTCAAAGAAATGAAATTATATAAGGTAGGCTCTCTGATTACAGTGGAATTAAGCCAGAAATCAGCGACAGAAAAAGAATAAGAAAATCCCAAAATTCAGAAATTAAACAATATACTTCTAAAGAATAGCCACGGGTAGAAGATGAAATCACAATCGAAATTAGAAAATACCTCGATCCAAATAATAATGAAAATACAATGTAAAAAAACTTGCAAAATTTATACCTCTACATGTATAAACACATATATTTAAACATAAGTATTTATAGTCACATATATGTATATACAGGCTGAAAATAAGCATGTTAAGCAGCAATCCTAAGAAGTTTTAAAAAGGCAAAAGTTGGTTCTTCAAAAACACCTACAATATTTACATCTCCTGGTAAGATTAGCTGAGTAACAAAAAATAATGTGAACAATGGGAGATCACTATAGATCCTACAGGCATTAAAATTAAATTATGAATGAATTTTTAAATTAACATAAAGAATGACAAATTGAAAACTGTAAGTTACCAAAACTGACCAAAGGCAACAAGGAAATACAAATACTCATATAACTGCTGAATTTGAAGAAATTGAATCCATACTACAACCTTCCTCCCCAAAACTACAGGCACAGATGTCTACACTAATGAAATCTACCAAACATTTAAGGAAGAAATAATGACTCTCACACAAGATCCAGAAAATAAACCAAGACTTAGGGCCCACTTCTCCCTGTTACTTTAGTGAGGCATTCATGACCTAGATACTAAACCTAAAAAGAACGTTTAAGAAAGCGTAGGCAACCCTGACTCATTAATGTAGATGAAAAAATTCCAATCAAAATATTAGCAAAACAAAACAGTCAATACATAAAAGAGGTTATGCATCATGATGAAAATGGATTTACTCCAGTGATACAAGACTGGCTGAATGAACATTCAGAAAATTAATGTTCTGTAAAATTCAGCACATTAAAAAAGAAAGGAAAAATATCACATATTACCTCAATAGATGATAAAATCTAATGTCAATCCATAATAAATAGAAATTCTCTTACCAATGATTAGAAATGAACAGACTGATAAATATATCTACCAATGAAATTAGGAACTGGGGATGAATTAGAATGACCACTCTCATCATCTCTAAAATTTTACTGTAAGTCCAAGCCAGTTAAATATGGCAAGAAAAAGAAAATGCACAATGACTGAAAAGTAATAAACCTATCATTATTCACAGGCGTTGATGTGCATCTATTCTGAAATCCCAAAGAATCTATAAACAAAACTGGAGATTAAGGAAGTGAGGAGAGATGTTGGCTACAATGTCAATAAACACAAGTGAACTGGATTTCTGTAACCAACAACAAAGGTAAAAAACTTTAAAGGATGTTGTCTACAATAGCATCCAAAATATCAACGATCTTTATCTAGACATTATGCGAAATGAAATAAATCAGACAATTACATATACTCTATTATTTCACTTATATGTAGAATCTAAAAAACTCAAACTCGTAGATACAAAGAACAGATTGGTTGTTGCCAAAGGTAGGAGCTGGGAGATGGAGGAAATGGATCAAGGTGGTCAAAAGGCACAAAGTTTCAGTTAAAAGATAAGTAAATCCTTGGGAAGAAATGTGTAGCATGGTGGCTACAGTTAACAATACTGTAGCGTATATTTGAAAGTTGCTAAGAGAGTAAATCTTAAAAGTTTCCACCACAAGAAAAAAACTTTGTAGTTATTTAAGGTAATGCATGTTAACCGAACTACCATGGGAAACATTTGGGTGGAGATATATATCTATCTTGAATCAGTGTTATATACCTTAAACTAATACAATGCTATATGTTAATTATATCTCAATAAAACTGAAAAAAATCACCTATTTAGGTATTCATCTAAGTAAAGATGTAGGACACTTTGATTCAAAATAGTGCAAAATGATACAGAGAAACTAAAGAAAAAATAGAGGAATATGACATATTAGTAGACTGCAAGATGTTCCCAAATTTCTACCAAAACATCCCAACAGCTTTTGTTATTAAAATTGTATTTGGTATTTGAACTTGGTAATATGATTCTGAAATTTATATGGAAAATTAAGGGCCAAGATATTCAAAAAGAACAAAGTTACAGGGCTTGTTCTAGAAGATATCAAACTTATCAAGAAGTACGGTATGGTAAAATATAGACAAACAGGTGAAGAAATCAAAATAGGGGGTCAGATGCACACAAATATGGACATATGATTTAAAATAAAGATGGCACAGTGGAACAATGATCTCAATAAAAAATACAGACACAACTATATATGCATACATAAATTAAAAAAAAAAACCTGACCTGTACTTATACCTCATACATTAAAAATATTAATTCCAAGAATAACTGTACAAAATTATAATAAAAAAGAGCGGACAAAGTTGGGGCACTTGGCTGGCTCAGTCAGAAGAGCATGCAACTCTTGATCTCAGGATCATGAGTTCAAGCTACACATTGGGTGAAGAGAAGGCTTAAATGAATTAAAAACAAAACAAGGAAAGAGTCAGTGTTCCCAAGACCACCCCCAGGTTTGATGATTAAGAGAACTCACAGGACTCTGTTAATAGTCATACTCACAGCTATGATTTATTACAGTAAAAGGATACAAAGCAATATCAGGAAAGGGAAAAGATGAATAGGCAACATCCAAGAGAGAACATACACAAACTTTCAAGGGTTCTTTTGCAGTGGAGTCACAAAGGACTTGCTTAATTGCCCAGCAACAAGTTATGATAACACACACAAAATGCTGTTAACCAAAGTAATCTTATTAGAGACTCATCAACCACAGTTTTTTATTGGGGGCTGGTCACCTAAGGGTCCTCTGCTTAGTACATCTAAAACTTCCATATTCCCAGAAGGAAAGCAAAGGTTTAGCATAAACCGTATTTGGAGAAGTAATCACCACCACAATAAATCTTGCTACCATCACTTACCATGCAATATTGCTACATATTAACTACATCCTCCTAAATTATAGATTGTATCCTCATGTTTTTGTAACTGGAAGTCTGCATCTTTTAATCACTTTTCCCTATTTTGCCCATTCCCCTATATAGCTAAGACTTCTTTTTATTGAGATGAAATTCATTTCAAACAAAATCAACCATTTTAAGTGTACAATTGATTGGCATTTAGTACATTCCCATTGTTGTGCAAATACCATATGCAGTTTTTTGTTTTTTTTTTTTTAATGTGTGACTATATTTAAAAGAATTACTAAAACTTTCCTTCTGATACCCTGGAATGCTAAAATAAGATTCAATTAAAACAAATTATTTAAATATTTTGGAATACAAATAGCCCAATTACCACATATTTTAATAGATTCATACACTAAAAGATAATTTAGTAGTCTCAAAAGAAGGCAGTATGTGCTTTCTTGGATGTTTAAATGAGTCCCATGCATGAGTGTACCTTAAAGACTTAAAGTTACACAGTATAAGATAAAGACAGTGATGGTATATTTTGTTGTTTGTCACAACATAATAAGCAAACTCAAGACTATTTAGAAACATAGAGGGGCACCTGGGTGGCTCAGTCAGTTAAGCGGCCAACTCTTGATTTTGGCTCAAGTCACGGTCTCACAGTTCAGGAGATCAAGCCCCGCATCATGCTCCAGGCTGACACCTCAGAGCCTGCTTGGGATTCTTTTTTCCCCTCTCTCAGCCCTTTCTTGTCTCTCTCAAAATAAACATACATTAAAAGGGAGGGGGCACCTAGGTGGCTCAGTGGGTTATGCTTCTGACTTCAGCTCAGGTCATGATCTCACGGTTCATGGGTTCAAGCCTTGTGTCGGACTCTGTGCTGACAGCTCAAGAGCCTGGAGCCTGCTGCCGATTCTGTGTCTCTCTGTCTCTGCCCCTCCCTTACTCACAGTCTGTCTCTCTCTCTCTCTCTCAAAAATAAACATTAAAAAAAATTAAAAAAGAAACATACAGCAATCTAACATTGCCTTTACAACAAATGCACAGTCAGAAGATCTTTAACAAAAGTGGAGTGTCTACGAAAGATTTAAAAAAACAAAATGGTCCTTCAATACAGTTAGTTTGGACATATTAATATAATAATAATTTTGACTCTACTGATGATGAGTTAAGGAATTTTAAAAATAAACCTTTTCCAAATCCTTCTCAGGATTTTGAGAAGACAAGGGAAGTAGGAAGCACCAGGAATTGGTCTCCCCTTCCAGAAAACAACTGTACTAGCAGAATAGGTCTGATGTAAGTTTGGAACTCTCAAAGTTACTGAAGACTAAGATAGTAAATTACAGTGAATTTCGATCAATTTCAGCTCTTAGCACAGAAGTAACTATTCATTCCCCCCTTCCCAGCCCGATGGCAGGCAGATGTATGTCCTTGGAGCAGTCTATACACAGCTTTTAGGAGCCAGCGTGGGCAAAAAGGACCCTACCCCTCCAAATACTGGGGGATCTGTGCTCTGCTGCCTCTGATCACAGAGGAGCAGACAAAAATGCAGACAGCCATTGTTCCTGCCCCAGCCCATACTTTGCAAGCCCCTCATTCTCCAGTTTAAGTAATGTCCAAGGGACTTAAAGGGCCAGCACTCTTTCCCTCTCTTCACTTTCTTTTTCCCTTTTAGGGAACCAGACATTAAAGGACATTCATAAACAACTGCACATATGGGGAAAATTAGAAAGTGACCACACATGCCCAGGGAAAGAACCAGAAAAAGACATGACAAGACTTCAAGTATACACCTAAGACCGATCTGTGACAAACAGCCTGTAACAACTGAAAAAATAAACAAAAATAAAACCCAGCAAACCCCAGGTGAAGCAAAGAATATGAATTCCAGAGCTACCACATTATTAGCTTCAAATGTCTAGTTTTAACCAAAAAAACCACAAGGCAAAGAATCAAGAAAGTATGGGCCATTCAAAGGGAAAAAAATAAAAACAAAAACAAATGTTACTGAAAAATACCTGATGGCAAATATACTAGACAAGGACTTAAAAAACACCTGTCTTACAGATGCTCAAAGAACTGAAGGAAGACGTGGAGAAAATTCAGAAAGTGATATATGAATAAAATGGAAATATTGGTAAAGAAATAGAAAACCTAACAAGAAACCAAAAACAAATTCTGGAGCTAGAACAATAATGAAGTGAAAATTTCACTACAGGTATTCAAAGGCAGATTTGAGCAGGAAGAAGAATTAGTGAACTTGAAGACAATGGATATTAGAGTCTGAGGAACAGAAAGTCGAATGGATTGAATAAAAGTGAACAGAACCTAAGGGACCACTGGGACACTAGCAAGTGTCCTCTCTTTCACCAGAGGAAGAGAGAATATTTTGAAGACTGGCTGAAAACTTAACAAGTTTGATGAAAGACACAAATATATATATAGAATATGCTCAAGAGATTCTGCATAAAATGGACTCAAAGATACACACACCAAGACACATTATCATCAAACTTACAAAAGACAAAGAGAATACAAAATAGAATATGGAGAGCAGCAAGAAAGAAGCGAATCATTACATACAAGGGATCCTCAGTAACCTGATCAGATTTCTCATCAGAAAGTCTCCCCAGAGCCAAAGCATAAGAGACTCTTAAAAACTGAGAACAAACTGAGGGTTGATGGAGGGGTGGGAGGGAGAGGAGGGCATCTTTTGGGATGAGCACTGGGTATTGTATGGAAACCAATTTGACAATAAATTTCATATATTGAAAAAAAAACAAGAAAGAAAGTCTCCCCTTCCATTTTTCTCTTTGCATGGGATCAGGCTTTCCCCACTAACTCTTTTCCTTTTTTTCTAGGGTTACTTCAACAAACAAATCAAAAGCACACCTGGTGGAAGGGTTTGCAGAGGACTGACCAGTGTGACAGAGCAGCCAAAACGCAACAACAGATAGCATGCAACATACACCAGAAACGCTTCCTCAAGGGTCAGGCCCTGGACAATGTATGACCCCTTTTTAATATAGTACTTGCAGGTGCAGGACACATAACAAGCTATTAAAACACACAAAAGACACATACTTAGCCAAAATGATGAAAGGAAAGAATTCTCCCTTAAAGAAAAAGCAAGAAGAAATGACAGCCACAGAATTGTTCAAAACAGATATAAACAATGAATCTGAACAAAACTTTAGAATAACAGCCATAAGATTAATAGCTGGGCTTGAAAAAAGCATAGAAGATGGTAGAAAATCTATTGTTGCAGAGATCAAACAACTAAGACATAGTCACGATGAATTAAGAAATACTGTAAATGAGATGCAAAATAAACTAGCTACAGTGACAGTGAGGACAGAAGCAGCAGAGAGAATAGGTGAAATAGAAAATAAATGTATGGAAAAAGATGAAGCTGAAAAAAAGAGGGAAAGGAAATTACTAGACCACAAGAGAGAATTAGAGAGCTAAGTGATTCCATGAACAAAACACTATCCATATCATAGAAGTTCCAGAAGAGGAGCAGGAGAAAGGGGCAGAAGTTTTATTTGAACAAATTATAGCCGAGAACTTCCCTAATCCAGGGAAGGAAACAGGCATCCAAATCCAAGAGACACAGAGAACTCCCTTGAAAATCAACAAAAACAGGTCAACACCATGACATATAGCGAAACTGGCAAAACACAAAGATAAAGAGAGAATTCTGGAAGCAGCTAGGGACAAATGGGCCTTAACCTACAAGGGCAGACACATAAGGGTAGTTGCAGACTTGTCCAGTGAAACTTGGCAGGCCGGAAGGGAGTGGCATAAAATATTCAATGTGCTGAATAAGAAAAATATGCAGTCAAGAATCCATTATCCAGCAAGGCTGTCATTCAAAATAGAAGAGATAAAGGCTTTCCCGGATAAAAACTAAAGGATTTCATGACCACCAAACCAGCCCTGTAGGAGATCCTAAGGGGAATTCTGTGAGTGGAAAGCAGCAAAGACTACAAAGGACCAGAGACATCACCACAAACATGAAACCTACAGATAATTCAACAGCACTACATCCCTATCTTTCAATAATCACTGTGAATATAAATGGACTAATGCCCCAATCAAAAGACACAGGATATCAGAATGGATAAGAAAACGAGATCCATTTATGTGCTGCCTACAAGAGACTCATTTTAGGCATGAGGATACCTGAAGATTGAAAACGAGGATGGAGAACCATCTAAGAGCCACCCAGGAGCCCCAAACAAACTAGATTTTAAAACAGACTGTAACAAGAGATGAAAAAGGGCACTCTATCATAATTAAGGGTCTACCCATCAAGAAGAGCTGACATTTGTAAATGTTTATGCCCCCACTATGAAAGCACCCAAATATATAATTATCACAAACATAAATAAATGTATAGATAATAGGGAACTTTAATACTCCACTTACAACAATGTACAGATCATCTAGGCAGAAAATCAACAAGGAAACAATGGCTCTGAAGGACACATTGGACCAGATGGACTTAACAGATATATTCAGAACATTTCATTCAGAACACACTCTTCTCAAGTACACATGGAACATTCTCCAAAACAGATCACATACTGGGTCACAAAACAGTTCTCAACAGGTACAGAAAGACTGAGATCATACCATGCATATTTTCAGGTCACACTATGAAACTTGAAATCAACCACAAGAAAAAATTTGTAACGCCCCCAAAAACACAGAGGTTAAAAAACTAAAGAATGAATGGGTTAACAAGCAAATTAAAGAAGAAATTTAAAAATACATGGAAGCCAATGAAAATGAAACACAACAGTCCAAACACTTTGGGATGTAGAAAAGCACTTCTTAAGAGGAAAATACACTGCAATTCAGGCCTATCTTAAGAAGCAAGAAAGGTCCCAATACACAACCTAACCTTACACGTAAAGGAGCTAGAAAAGGAACAAAAATAGAGCCTAAAGCCGGCAAAAGAAGGGAAATAATAAAGATTAGAGCAGAAATAAACAATATAGAATCCAACAAAAACAAAAACAAAAACCCCCCAGCAGAATCAATGAAACTAAAAGCTGACTTTTTGAGAGAATAAACAAAATTGATAAACCACTAGCCAGACTTATCAAAAAGAGAAGAGAGGACCCAAATAGATAACATCATGAATGTAAGAGGAGAAGTAACAACCAATACCACAGAAATACAAACAATTATAAGAGAATACTATGAAAAATTCTATGCCAAAAAACTGAACAATCTGGAAGAAATGGCAACACTTACACACTACCAAAACGCAAATGGGAAGAAACAGAAAATTTGAACAGGCCCATAGCCAGTAAAGAAATTGAATCAGTTATCAAAAGTCTCCCAAAAAGTAAGAGTCCTGGGCCAGATGCTTCCCAGGGGAATTCTACCAGACATTTAAAGCAGAGTTAATACTTATTCTTCTCAAACTGTTCTAAAAATACAAATGGAAGTAAAGCTTCCAAACTCACTCTATGAAGCCAGCATTACCTTGATTCCAAAACCAGACAAAGACCCTAATAAAAAGGAGAATTACACGCCAACATCCCTGAGGAAGATATATGCAAAAATTCTCAAGGAGAACCTGGGTGGCTCAGTCAGTTAAGCATCCGAGTTCAGCTCAGGTCATATCTCGTGGTTCATGGGTTTGAGTCCTTCATTGGGCTCTGTGCTGACAGCTCAGAGCCTGGAGCCTGCTTCTGATTCTTTGTCACCCTCTCACTCTGCCCCTCCCCCACTCATGCTCTGTCTCTCTCTCTCTCTCTCTCTCTCTCAAAAATAAACATTTAAAAATGTTTTTAAAAAATTCCCAACAAGCTACTAGTAAATCGAATTCAACAGTAAATTAAAAGAATTATTTACTGTGATCAAATGGGATTTATTCCTGAGCTGCAGGGCTGGTTCAATATTCACAAATCCAAAAACGTGCACATTAATAAAGGATAAGAACCGTATGATCCTCTCAATAGATGCAGAAAAAGCATTTGACAAAATACAGCATCCTTTCTTGACAAAAACCCTCAAGAACGTAGGGATACAAGGAACATACTTAACATCATAAAAGCCATATGTGAAAGGCCCACAGCTAATTATCATCCTCAATGGGAACAACAGAGTGCTTTCCCCCTGAGATTAGGAACACAACAGGGATGTCCACTGTCACCACCGTTGTTTAGCATAGTGTTGGAAGTCTAGCCTCAGCAGACAACAAAGTGAAATACAAGGCATACAAATTGGAAAGGAAGAAGTCAAACTTTCACTCTTCCAAGATGACACAATACTTAGTCTACATGGAAAACCCAAAAGACTCCACCAAAAAAACTGCTAGAGCTGATCCATGAATTCAGCAAAGTCGCAGGATGTTAAAGTACAGAAATCGGTTGCATTTCTATACACCCAAAATGAAGAGAAAGAGAGATTACATTAGGTAATTGATCCCATTTACAATTGCACCAAAAAACGTAAAATACCTAGCAATAAACAATAGAAAGCTTATGAAAGAAATTGAAGAAGACACAAAGAAATGGAAAAACATTCCATGCTCATGGATTAGAAGAACAAATATCGTTAAAATGTTGATACTATCCAAAGCCATCTACACATTCAATACAATCCCTATCAAAATAACACCAGCATTCTTCTCAGAGCTAGAACAAACAATCCTAAAATTTGTATGGAACCACAAAAGACCCCGAATAGCCAAAGTAATGTTGAAAAAGAAAGCCAAAGCAGAAAGCATCACAAACCCAGACTTTAACTGGTATTACAAAGCTATAATCATAAGGACAGTTATGGTATTGGCACAAAAACAGACACATAGATCAATGGAATAGAGAACCCAGAAACAGACCCACAAATATGTGGCCAACTAATCTTTGACAAAGCAGGAAAGAATATTCAATGGAAAAAAAAGACAGTCTCTTTAGTAAATGGTGCTGGGAGAACTGGACAGCGACATGCAGAAGAATGAATATGGACCACTTTCTTACACCATATACAAAAATAATTCCAAAATGGATGAAAGACCTAAATGTGAAACAGGAAATAATCAAAATCCTAGAAGAGAAAACAGGCAACAACCTCTCTGACCTCAGCTGCAGCAATTTCTTATTGACAGGTCTCCAGAGTCAAAGGAAACAAAAGCAAAAATGAACTACTGAGACGTCATCAAGATAAAAAGGCTTCAGCACAGCAAAGGAAACAATCAGCAAAATTAAAAGGCAACCAATGGAACGGGAGAAGATATTTGGAAATGATGTATCAGATAAAGGATTAGTATCCAAAATCTATAAAGAACTTACCAAACTCAACATCCAAAAAACCCACAAATGATCCAGTGAAGAAATGGGCAAAAGACAGGAATAGACGCTTTTCGAAAGAAGACATCCAGATGGCACACAGACATATGAAAAGATGCTCGACACTGCTCATTATCAGAGAAATACAAATCAAAACCACAATGAGATACCAACTGACACCTGTCAGAATGGCTAAAATTAACTCAGGAAACAACAGATGTTGGCAAGATATGGAGAAAGAACACTTTTGCACTGTTGGTGGGAATGTAAACTGGTGCAGTCACTCTGGAAAACATGGGGAGGTTCCTCAAAAAATTAAATAGAACTACCCTATGACCCAGCAATTCCAGTACTAGGAATTTATTCAAAGGATACAAAAATGCTGATTCAAAGGGGCACATGAACATCACTGTTTATAGCAGCACTATCAACAATAGCCAAATTATGGAAAAAGCCCAAATGTCCATCAACATATATATCTATCTATCTATCTATCTGTACATGGAATACTACTCAGTGATGAAAAAAATGAAATCTTGCATTTGCAACAATGTGGATGGAACCATAGGATATTAGGCTAAGTGAAATAAGTTAGAGAAAGACAGGTATCACATGATTTCACTCATAGGTAAACTGGAGAAACTAAAAGATGATTATAGGGGAAGGGAAGCAAAAATAAGATATGAACAGAGAAGAAGGCAAACCATAAGAGACTGTTAAATACAGAGAATTGAGGTTTAATGGGGGTGTGGGGGTGAGGGGTGGGGAAAATGGGTGATGGACATTAAGGAGGGCACTTGCTGGGATGAGCACTGGGTGTTATATGTAAGTCATCAATCATTGGATTCTACACTGTATATTAACTAACTTGAGGAAAAAAAAAAAAAAGCAGACAATTTTCATATTTCACAGCAGAGGTCCAGAAAACAAAAGCAACAATTCAAGTGAATTCAATCCAAAATAATTTAGTAAAACTGTAAAAAAACAAAAAACAAAAAACAAAACAACACTAGTTCAGTTACCTATTTTACTTCATACCTTTTCAGTTTTCAACTATACAAATGTATATATTATAAAGTGCTCTGGCAACATAATGTAAATTTTTCTGATCCTAGTTTTGAAAGTTAATATAACCATCACAACAATCCTTCCCCAAACCATTTTACAAAGCTTACAAACAAAATACTTATTTTCTCAAAATAATTCCTGAGAAAAATTAAAACACTAACATTTTCTTTTCAATCATAAATTACTTTTTCCCCAGCTGAGCCAGACAAACATCAAGGCTGAAATCACTTTATAACAAATTATGCATAAAAATATGAAATGACTTGAGAAGTACCTGAAGTAGAAACAGCCATCTTCTTTGTCATTATCTTTTATTTTATTACAACTAAATGTTTCTGCCTAGAAAGGAAGTAGGAGAGAAGGAGGGGAGGGAGAAATCAGGATGAAACCTTTATATTTCCACTAAACGCAAATACACAGATCACATCTGGATTTATAAATACATACACACACAGCTATACATATATATCTTTACAATGCATTAAAATTAAAACAAATTTTTTTTACATTTATTTATTTTTGAGAGACAGAGCATGAGCAGGGGAAGGGCAGAGAGAAAGGGAAACAGAATCAGAAGCAGGCTCCAGGCTCCGAGCTGTCAGCACAGAGCCCAATGTGGGGCTTGAACTCACGAACCATGAAATCACAACTCAAGCCAAAGTCGGATGCTTAACCGACTGAGCCACCCAGGCGCCCCTACAATGCATTTAAGATTCAATAATGAGATTAATCATGGGGACAACCATTAAAAAAAATTTTTTTTTAATGTTTATTTTTGAGAAAGAAAGAGAGAGAAAGAGAGAGACAGAGTGTGAGCAGCGAAGGAGCATAGACAGAGGGAGACACAAAATCTGAAGCAGTCTCGAGCCTCTGAGCTGTCAGCACAGAGCCTGACTCAGGGCTTGAACCCATGAACCGTGAGATCATGACCTCAGCTGAAGTCGGACGCTTAACTGATTGAGCCAACCAGGCGCCCCTGTGACATACCATGTAAAAGGTACAAAATAGATCTCTGTGGGGGTGACATGGTAATAGCAGCCTGATGGGACTGACAGTATAAATTAAGGAACCTAGTTAAAGTTCCACGTGGCTACTAAGCACTTGAAATATATCTGGATCAAACTGAAAGGTGGTGTAAGCATAAAATACACATGAAATTTCAAAGACTGGTAACATAAAAGAATGTAAAATCTCATTAATAAACTTTAAATATTGAGTACATGTTTAAATGGTAACTTAATGTTAGGTTAAAACTACTTTAAAATTAATTTTACTTCTTTCTTTTTACTCTTTTAATGTATCCACTAGAAAAATATAAATATTATGTGTGACTTATATTATATTTCTATTGGACTGTGCTGCTTAGACCCTCAACTATTCTCACCACTCTACCCTCCCTCCTGTATCCTGTAAGTATATCATCACATCTCTTTACTGTCTCATTTTATATATTATCTCTTAGTGGTATTTAACAGTGCCACTGTCCTTTAGAATTTTTTTAAATGTTTATTTAATTTTGAGAGAGAGAGAGAGAGAGAGAGAGACAGAGAGAAGGAGAGGAAGGGAGGGAGGGAGACAGAGAGAGGGAGAGGGAGAGGGAGAGGGAGGGAGGTAGGGACGGATGGAGAGAGAGGGAGACACAGAATCCAAAGCAGGCTCCAGGCTTCAAGTTGTCAGCACAGAGCCTGACACAGGGCTCGAACTCACAAACTGCAAGATAATGACCTGAGCCGAAGTCGGCTGCTTAATTGACTGAGCCACCCTGGTGTCCCTCTCCTTTAGATAATTTTAAAGTGTAAAATATCTTAAAGTTCAAGGAATATCACAATGTAGGCTACTCTTTTTCAAAAGAATCAACACTTAATTTTGAAACATATTCTAATATACTCATATATACATACATATCTCAAGTGATGAAGTGGGTTAATGTGTAGTTCTTCAGTATATACAGACTGCATTCTTGCATTAAATTACATTTAAGGTAAATGTAAGAGTTAATTTTAACTTCTAAAAATGCTTCCCCAGAACTCACATTTGCTGGTGGTCGGTTCCCACTGTTAGACAGCTGCCACATTTTCATGGAAATACGTGCTGGATTAATATTTTTGATGATACTGTCATCTTCAGAAATAACAGTAATCATAAAATCTGTCATGGTGAATATTAAAAAATTATTTCCTAGTCCACTTAATGAATTTGGTTAAATAACCGTACGTCTTAAAGTGTACATTTTGTTTAAATGTTAATAATGAAATTCTGAAGAAAACAAAACCATTCTGTAATCAGCATTCCCCAATAATCTGTCTATAAAAATATACTAATCCTGACAGACAACTCTAATGCTAAATCTCTTCCAGAAATCTAACACATACATCTTTACTATTATTAATCCTTTGCCTTATTTTCACAATCTGCCTTGCTAGAAGTTCTACCATGCAAGACCAAAAAGGTTAGACTGTGGATACTCAGCAACACAGAATAAGGCAACTGGTCATAAATCCATGTGCTTTATGTATTGAGAATTCAGTGTATATTTTACGGTTTTATTCACTTGGCACCCATATGATGGGTATAATTTTTTAAAGTTTTGTTTACTTAGAGGGAGGGAGGGAAGGAGGGAGAGAGAGAGAAAGTTCAAGTGAGCACAAGCATGTGAGTGGGGGAGGGGCAGAGGGGGGAGAGTGACGGAGGGAGGGAGGGAGGGGGAGAGACGGGGGGGGAGGAGAGAGAGAGAGAGAGAGAATGAATGAATGAATGAATGAATCGCAAGCAGGCTCTGCACCAGCAGCTTAGAGACTAACGTGGGGCTAGAACCCAGAAACCGTGAGATCATAACCTGAGCTGAAACCAAGAGTAGGATGCTCAACTGACTGAGCCACCCAGGCACCCCTGATGGATATAGTTTTTTAATGACAGGAAATAGGTCTTACCTCTTGAAACAGACTTAAAATTATGAGTATAAAGGCTATGTATATATGTAACAATTATTAAAAATTATTAATTTTATAATCTAAACTTTTTGGTCTGCTTGTTTCTACTGCTTATAACTATGTATAGGAATTCATCCCTTTAAGAAAACAAAGTCTTCAAGAAAATTACCCATATAAAGTAAATACCATTTCCTATTGAAAATAGGAAGACTACACTGCCAGACTACACTGAAATTATCTGCTTAAGTGTTTTCTACAGTAGACAGAACTCATTGGCAACTGTTGTATTCATTATTGGAACCAAGAGCCCAATACAGTGTCTGGACATCGCAGGTATTTAGGAAATGTTTTTTGTTCTGAAATAGCTTTAATAATAAATTCTGATGTTTTCATCCAAATTAAGTTAAACAATCCTGGTTCTATTTGGTTGAAGATGACATTACAACCTATTTAATAGAACTGCCACAGTTCTTGCCATCCTTCTTTTGCAGAACTTCACAATCCAGTGAATGAACAAACACAAACTCCATTACCACAGGCTCTCAGCTTATGTACAAACTTTCCGTTCATTCTTGACCATTAAGGGAATGTACAATAGAGATGAAAGAAGATATAGTTAAATCAAACATTTTCTTTGCCATTTAAAATGCTATGCAGGCTTGTTTTTTATCATGTTGAATATCTAGAATAAATAATTTATTCCACTAGTGTAAAAAGCAATTATCATTACAAATCTATTTGAAATTTGTGACTTACTCACCAGTGAAAATACCCCCTGCTAAAAAGGAAGCATCTTTGTCATATTTAATATTGAGACGAATAGGTTTTTCAGGGTCCGGAAGAATCATTAACTTAATTATAGGTCCTTCTATGTTACTTTTGTTATAAATGGCTCTAACCTGCATCACATGTTCTCCTCTAACAGGAGGGAGAAAAAGAGAGACAAAGAGTTCTAGTTACATTATAGTTATAGCTTAAAAATTGAGACAACTTATACAAAGTTAAACTCATTTACAAAACCTCTCTACTCCTGTTCAGTTCCATCTACTACCTAACACTAAATAGAAGGCTAATTATTACTCTTAACTTCGGCAAGGAATAAGAAAACTCAATTTTTAGATGACTAATAACTATCAAACTTTTGGTTCTTACCTAGGGGCATAAACACTGAACACTCCCAAATTAGCCCTGCCCCTTTCATCTGTTTTATGTTGTTGGTTTGAAGGAGTAAGCTAAAAACAAAACAAAACAAAACGGTTAATTAGACAATTCTAGAGAACAAATTCTTTTCCCCTATTACAATGTTCTTTTCCTCCATTACTATTTTAAAATTTGTACTTGCACACACTTCTACAATCTTTGATTTCCTAATCTGAACTAGTAGAAATAATGTAATATATAATTACTTAACCCAAAGGACAACTTCTCATCTTGATCAATTAAACTATAATTTAGTGTATTTCAGTTACTAAGTTGCAGAATTCAATGCTCACTGCTTCAACAGCAATGATATTTCAAGTGAAGGTTGGTTATACAAACACTGAAGGTACATTCCAAAATAGGGGCTGTGGAGGTGGGGTGGGGGAATGGCACAGGTGAAATAAACATAAATATACCATAAATATACATTTAAGTCAAGGCATCAAGATAACATGTCCATTGTTACTCATCTTTCTCTTCATGTTTACTCAGACGTGTTCCTTAGACCTCTGTTGCAACACTACCTTCTTAGTGACAACCAAGCTTTCACTTTCCAATGAATAAAAATCAATGGTACTCATCACTGGTTAAAAGAATCTCTCAGCCTTCTACAAATACTTCTGTGAAACTAGACTAATATTCTTATTTGTGGTAGAAAATAATCAGTTTAACTCTCCTAAACGCAAACACTGACAACAAAAGTGAATTTGTAAACTGTTGTAGCAGAATATCAGACTCTTTCCTAAGCTCTGATATCCATTTCTGCTTAATGGAACCTAAAAATTAGGTAATATGGTAGGTACATGCAAAAAAGCAATAGGCAAAAATGAGAAGGCACAATCAAAATGACAAAACAAAATCCTTTATTTTACTTATCTCATTTACCCTTTGATCCATTTACCTCTCAACTCATCTTTCTCAAAGTATTTCTTCCATCTGGGTCCTAAATTCTTGTTGCTAAGCCCAAGAAGCATGTCTTCTACTTCCGGGTGTATAGCAGCAATACCACAGTCTTTCTTAACAGAAAGACTGACCCTGACTATTTTACTATGAAAATAAGTCTATGTGGATCCCAAGCCATTCTTGGCATTTTAATTTCCCATATGACTTTTAAGATCAACGTGTCAGGTCCTAGAAACCTGTTACGAGTTCTTATTGAATTAATGGATTATTTTTAAGACAACTGAATATTTACATAATCTCAACTGTTTTTATCCACTAAAATGATAAAATGTTCATAGAAGGATACTTAAGCCTGGCTGAAGACAACCCCAGGAATTGTCTCTGTGCTGCCTGGTAACAACCTGACTGGGACAAATTAATTGACTTCATTAGGAGGGACTATGTTACAATACAACTTTGCAAGGGACAAGCAGCTTCTCCCATTTCCCCTCACAGGAGGGCCTCCAACTCTGTACCAGGCACCCCAAGTTCCCACTAGAACCCAAGAAGCTGGCAATCCCAGTGCTCGTGTAAACAGGTGGTACCTAATCTAGGACTTCTTGGTATTAAGCACAATGTTTGCCCCCAAACATTACAAGGTGATACTCATGCTTGCCCCATATCCTAGAATATAACTCAGTATAAGTCTAGCAGCTATGCCCAGGCCCTGGTAGCACTCCATAAGGTATGGAGGACAGGTACTCACATGATGCTTTTTGATCACCTTTAGCTTAAGTTTCCCAAGTAATGCCTATTCCTTAACCCATATTGTAGGCCACTGTATTTGCCTTTACTCACTTTCTCAGTGTCATCTATTCATTCTAATCTGAAATCCAAATACATACTAGTATTGAAAGAATCATAACTGTAGAATACTGCCCCTTATTAC
Organism: Herpailurus yagouaroundi; assembly: GCF_014898765.1. Lineage (NCBI taxonomy): Eukaryota > Metazoa > Chordata > Mammalia > Carnivora > Felidae > Herpailurus > Herpailurus yagouaroundi. Next base: position 53,748,139 of record NW_024412397.1, on the reverse strand, counting down.
ATTGCTTGCAAGATATGAAGTTTAGTTCCTCAAAATAATTATGAAAAATCTTTAAGGTGATTTAAACTAAGCAATAATCAAGATTATGTAAGACTATGTTTTTAAAAATATGACATCTAATAACATTATGACAATGAAACCCAAAATTTTAAGTAGACGAAAATTATGTAAGGATGTTTTAAAACTTACCTTTAAATTGTTAGCTTTCACAAGATTTATTTTGACCTGTGGTACAGGTGCTGGATTGTCCCACTGATCACAAAGTTGAACAATGAGAGGATTCTGTAATTCTCTTCCATTAATCACTGGAATGGACTAAAACAGGTATAAATATTTTCAAAAGCATTAAAGCATATGTGCCAAATGATATAATTACTACTTGTACACTTATTAAATGATCACTTAATTTATCTTGGTTCTAGTCACAAATGGCTTCTTCATCTATTAAAATAAACTTCTGAAAGTGAATTATATTGTCACCAGTTATCATCATCTTATAGAAGTAATTAATTATAATAAAAGTTCAAAAAAAAAGCATTTGACATTATGGCTTTTAACACATCCTTAAAAGTTACATATTAGAATGACTTCAATGGGGGCATCTGGGTGGCTCAGTCAGTTGAGCGTCTGACCATTGATTTTGGCTCAGGTCATGATCTCATGGTTCATGAGATCAAGCCCCATGCTGGGCTCTGTGCTGACAGTGTGGAGCCTGCTTGGGATTCTCTCTCTCCCTCTATATTTCCCTCCTGCAACTCGTACACAGTCTCTCTCTCCCTTTTCCTCCTTCTCAAAAATAAATAAATAAGCATTTAAAAAAAAAGGAATTACTTAAAAGCTTATCTTAGGTTCTCAGATTTAGCACTGGCTGTCTATGGTTTAGCTCCTCTGTCAAGGACAAGCACTCAGGCACTTTACATGAAGCAGTAATACACAGCTTTCTACCACTCATTAAACAGGACTAGAAAAGAGAGGGAAACAAACAAGAGACTCTTAATGATAGAGAAAGGACATATATATGGGTTGACGGAGGGAGGTAGGTGGAAGATGGGCTAGAGTGGTACTTAATGAAGACACTTATGATGAGCACTGGGTGTTGTATGTAAGTGATGAATCACTGAATTTTACTCCTGAAACCAATATTGTACTGTATGTTAACTAAATAAAATTTAAATTAAAAAAAAGAAAATACATACAAACATACATACATAAATAGGACTAGTTGCTGATAATCTATACAAAAATGCTTGTTTTTTTCCTCCATGTAACGGCTATGTAATTCTGGGAATTTGCTTGTTGACCTATTTGTACTGAACATATCAAAGGAAACACACTGCCTAGCAAGAAACCTGATGAAGTTCCAATCTTATGTATCATATTTAAAAGCTGAAAAAAAGATTGGAGAGAACGGACTAGTGAAAAAGCAAAGGTGATTTATCATCTCTTTCCTATTAATAATGTTTCCTCTGCTTCCTCCAAGCCCCACTTTACTAGAGGTAGTTGGTTCAAATTAGGAGGTTGCTAAAAGTGGGGAAAATACTAATGTGTTTTGGATAGGATTTAATTTTTCTTAAAAAAAGAACTTTAAGACTAGTTTAGTTAAAATGCTTAACGATCACAAATTTTACATGGCTATAGTTGACTATATTCCATCTGCCAAAGTTTATTAAAAGCCTGAATTTAAAAAATCAATGACAGTTTCCAAATGCAAACATTATCATGGTACTTTATTCCTAAACACATTGTCTACCCATCACACAGTAATTACTTTTAAAGAATATTCTTTAATAAATGACTTGTAGCCTAAACTGTTAGTCACAGAGTTGTCTGAGAGAAGGGGGGGGGGGGGAGGAAGTATCCAAAATCTAATGTTCATAATTACAAACCTCTACCACTTTCTAATATTGGAATGTAACAATGTTTCAGGATTTCAGTTTCCTCATTTATAAAATAAGAATGTTAAGAAGTGCATAATGTTAAGACTAAATGAAAGAACATATGTGTATATTAATGTAACATTTATACCTTTTTTTCTATTTATCAGTTAGGTGTTAAATTAGTTCCCCTTTTCCACTTCAGATCCTATTAGGGGGAAGGTAGGGTCAAGAATTAATTAGGACCTAACAGATACATTCAGAACATTTCATCCTAAAACAGCAGAATACATATTCTTCTCTAGTGCATATGGAATATTCTCCAGAATAGATCACATCCTGGGTCACACAAATCAGTCCTCGATAGATATAAAAAGATCAAGATCATACCATGCATATTTTCAGATCACGCTATGAAACTTGAAATCAACCAAAGGAAAAAATACACGGAGGTTAAAGAACATCTTACTAAAGAATGAACGGGTTAACCAGGAAATTGAAAAAGAGATTGAAAAAAAAATACATGGAAGACAATGAAAATGAAAACACGACAGTTGAAACCCTGTGGGATACAGCAAAGGCAGTCCTAAGAGGAAAGTACATTGCTATTCAGGCCTATCTCGAGAAGCAAGAATGGTCTCAAATACACAACCAAACCTCACGCCTAAAGGAGCTACAAAAGCAGCAGCAAATAAAGTCTAAAACAAGCAGAAAAAGGAAAATAATAAGATAACAGCAGAAATAAATGATATAGAAACAAAAAAAACCCAGTAGACAGATCAATGAAATTGAAGACTAGTTCTTTGAAAGAATAAATAAAATTGATAAACCACTAGCCAGACGTATCAAAAAGACAGGACCCACAAAGATAAAAATCAGTAACGAAAGAGGAGAGATCACAACCAACACCACAGAAATACAAACAGTTGTTAATACTATGAAAAATTTTATGCCAACAAACTGGGCAATCTGGAAGAAATGGACACACACGACCAAAGTTCAAATGATAAGAAATAGAAAATTTGAACAGGCCCATAGCCAGCAAAGAAATTGAATCAGTTATCAAAAATCTCCCAACAAAAAGAGAGTCCTGGGCCAGATGGCTTCCCAGGGGAATCCTATCAGATGTTTAAAGCAGAGTTAATACCTATTCTTCTCAAACTGTTCCAGAAAATAGAAACAGAAGGAAAGCTTCCAAACTCATTCTACGAAGCCAGCATTACCTTGATTCCAAAAACAAAGACCCCAATAAAAAGGAAAGTTATAGGCCAATATCCCTGATGAACCTGGATGCAAAAATTCTCAACAAGATACTAGGCAAATCAAATTCAACAGTATGTTAAAAGATTTATTCATTGGGGTGCCTGGATGGCTCAGTTGGTTAAGCATCCAACTTCGAATCAGGTCATGATCTCACAGTTCATGGGTTCGAGCCCTGTGTCAGTCTCTGTGCTGACAGCTCAGAGTCTGGAGCCTGCTTGTGATTCTGTGTCTCCCTCTCTCGCTGCCCCTCTCCCACTTGTGCTCAGTCTCTCCCTCCCTCTCAAAAATAAACATTAAAAAAAAGAATTATTCATTATAATCAAATAGGATTTATTCCTGGGCTGCAGGACTGGTTCAATATTCACAAATCCAACAACCTGATACACAACATTAATAAAATAAAGGATAAGAAACCTATGATCCTCTCAATAGATACAGAAAATGCATCTGACAGGAGCGCCTGGGTCACTCAGTTGGTTAAGCGACCGACTTCGGCTCAGGTCATGATCTCGCAGTTTGTGAGTTTGAGCCCTGTGTCGGGCTCTGTGCTGACAGCTCAGAGCCTGGAGCCTACTTCAGATTCTGTCTCCCCCTCTCTCTACCCCTTCCCTGCTCACGCTCTGTGTCTCTCTGTCTCTTAATAATAAATAAACATTAAAAAAAAAAAAAAGAAAGAAAATGCATCTGACAAAATACAGCACCCTTTCTTGATAAAAACCCTCAAGAAAGTGGGATAGACAGAACATATCTCAACATCACAAGGCCTTATATGAAAGGCCCACAGCTAACTATCATCCTCAATGGGGAAAAACTGAGCGCTTTCCCCCTAAGGTCAGGAACACAACAAGGATGTCCACTGTCACCACTGTTGTTCAACATAGTACTGGAAGTCGTAGCCTCAGCAGTCAGACAACAAAATAAATAAAAGGCATACAAATTGGCAAGGAAGAAGTCAAACTTTCACTCTTCCAAGATGACAAGATACTTATTCTACATGGAAAACCTTAAAAACTCCACCAAAAAAACTGCTAGAGCTCATACATGAGTTTAGCAAAGTTGCAGGATATAAAATCAAAGAAATAGAAATTGGCTGCATTTCTATACACCAATAATGAAGCAACAGAAAGAGATATCAGGAAATTGATCCCATTTGTAACTGCAGCAAAAACCATAAGATACCTAAGAATCAACTTAACCAAAGAGGTTGATTTGGATCTGTACAGTGAAAACTACAGAAAGCTTATGTAAGAAACTGAAGAAGATGCAAAGAAATGGGAAAACATTCCACGCTCAAGCATCAGAAGAACAAATATTGCTAAATGTCGATTAAAGTAATCTACACATTCAATGCAATCCCTATCAAAATAATACCAGCATTCTTCACAGAGCTAGATTCACAGAGCTATAATTCTAAAACTTATAGGGAACCAGAGAAAATCCCAAACAGCCAAAGTAATGTTGGAAAAAGAAAATCAAAGATGGAGGCATCACAATTCCGGACTTCGAGCTGTATTACAAAGCTGTAATCATCAAGACAGTATGGTACTGGCACAAAAACATACAGATCAATTGAACAGAATAGAGAACCCAGAAAGGAACCCACAAATTTAAGACTAACTAATCTTTGACAAAGCAGGAAAGAGTATCCAATGGAAAAAAGACAGTCTCTTTAGCAAATGGTGCTGGGAAAACTGGACAGTGACATGAAAAATGAAACTGGACCACTTTCTTACACCATATACAAAATAAATCCAAAATGGATGAAAGACCTAAATATGAGACAGGAAATAATCAAAATCCTAGAGAAGAAAACAGGCAAAAACCTCTTTGACCTCGGCCAGAAGCAGCTTCTTACTAGACACGTCACCAAAGGCAAGGGAAACCGAAGCAAAAATGTACTGGGACCTCCTCAAGATAAAAAGCTTCTGCACAGCAAAGGAAACAGTCAACAAAACTAAAAAGCAACTGATGGAATGGGAGAAGATATTTATAAATGATGTACTGGATAAAGGGTTAGTATCAAAAATCTATAAAGAACTTACCCAACTCAACACCCCAAAAAACAAATAATCCAGTGAAAAAAATGGGCCAAAGACATGAATGGATACTTTTCCCAAGAAGACATCCAGATGGCACACAGACACATGAAAAGATGCTCAATCTCACTCATCATCACAGAACTACAAATCAAAACCACAATGAGATACCACCTCACACCTGTCAGAACGGCTAAAATAAACAACTCAGGATACAACAGATGTTGGTGAGGATGTGGAGAAAGGGGGACAGTTTGGCCCTGTTAGCAGGAATGCAAACTGATCCAGCCTCTCTGGAAAACAGTACAAAGGTTCATCAAAACATTAAAAATACAACTACCCTGTGACCCAGCAACTGCACTACTTGGTATTTATTCAAAGGATACAAAAATGCTGATTCTAAGGGGCACCTGCACTCCAATGTTTATAGCAGCACTATCGACAATAGCCAAAGTTTGGAAAGAGCCCAAATGTCCATTGACTGATGAATGGATAAGATGATGTGGTATATATACACTCTGGAATTATTACTTGGTGGTCAAAAAAAAAAAAAAAATGAAATCTTGCCATTTGCAACAACATGGCTTAGGCTAAGAGAAATAAGTCACTCAAAGAAAGACAAATATCACATGATTTCACTCATGTGGAATTTAAGAAACAAAACAGATGAACACAGGGGAAGGGAAGGAAAAATAAGATAAAAAAAAAAAAAGAGAGGGAGGCAAACAATAAGAGACTCTTAAATACAGAGCACAAACTGAGGGCTGCTGGAGGGGAGGTGGGTGAGGGGACAGCTAAGCAGATGATGGGAATTAAGGAGGGCACTTGCTGGGATGAGCACTGGGTGTTATATGTATGTAAGTGATGAATCACTGGATTCTACTCCTGAAATGAATTACTACACTGTACTGTTAACTAACTTGAGCTTAAATAAATTTTTTAAAAACAGAATTAGGAAATTTTAGGAATACCAGACATTCAGTGATTACTTTTACAGCCTTATCTACATATAACCATTTCTCTAACATAATGAGAAATCAGTTTTTTTTAAAGCTTCTGGATTTCTATGGTATCTGCAAATTAATCTTCTAAAAATCTTTTGAGTTAAACTGTTATTATTTTTGACATTCCCCAACACAAATCCATACAAAAAGATGAACATGTTAACATTTTTTCCACCTCAAAGGTAAACAATTATTTCATAATGTCATCAACCAACAAATCCTTTATTGACTTCATTAAACACAAAGTCTATTACTTATGTAGTATAAATGCTCCCAAATAAAAAAGCACTGGCTTTACACTAAAACTCCTCAATCAACACATTACAGAAAAAAATTTTAGAGCTCACTGTCACCACTTGTTTACCTATTTTAAATTCACAAACCAAAAAGAGCAATCTCAAACTAGACCACAGATAATGTACACTTTTCTTAGGTGATGTACACCTTTAAAAGTATTAATTTCATCCATAACCATGGTGATAAGCTCATCTTCCTTTAGAAAAGTATGTAAGCTGTCATACCAACAGGTAGAGCCCTGCTAGACCAAAACTGAAAACAAAAATCCAAATATTTTAAAACCAGAATTCTAAACATTTAGTAAAAACTCAACAGATTTAACAGAAATTTGCAAAGTTTATACTTAAGATTTAACTATTTGTAAAGGAAGGCATGCCAATGTTTTCATGTGTATAATGACTTGATATCTGATGTGCTTTGCCAAACTCCAGAGAAAACATTTTAAGACAGTAAGACAGAACGATGAAACAAAATTGGGAAAAAAACAGTAACTGTTAAACCTGGGGATTCATTATGCTATTTTCACTTGTATGCATGTTCGAAAATTTCTGTAATAAAATTTTAAGGTGTGATTACACTCTTAAAAATTTTTTTTTAGGGGCTCCTGGGTGGCGCAGTCGGTTAAGCGTCCAACTTCAGCCAGGTCACGATCTCGCGGTCCGTGAGTTCGAGCCCCGCGTCAGGCTCTGGGCTGATGGCTCAGAGCCTGGAGCCTGTTTCCGATTCTGTGTCTCCCTCTCTCTCTGCCCCTCCCCCGTTCATGCTCTGTCTCTCTCTATCCCAAAAATAAATAAACGTTGAAAAAAAAAAAAAATTAAAAAAAAAATTTTTTTTTAATTTAAATTCTAGCAAAAATAACATACTGTACATTTCTCAGTGTTCAAGTTATTTCCCTATTCTTTAACAAACGAGGACACAAGTGATGAATTAAATAACGAAGTATTTAGTATATTACTTTGCCCTTTTGTTATTGTTACCATTGCTATTTGCTGTTGCTTCAACAGTAAAATATATCTACCCACTCACAACCTGAAAGTAATAAGCCATGTGATAGTAAATTCTTTCCTTTAATCAAGGCAGTTACTTACCTCCTTTAATTCTGGCCAGTCTATAAGGAGAAGTTTTGCTGGTGGTCCAGAAATTAGCTGCACTCGAATAAAGTCAGAAAATTCACGCCAAGTAAAACAAAGATCCTTATTTCCAGGAGGGCCTGGAATAAATTTGATGCCTTTTACACTTATACTTTGTGTATTTTCCTAGTGAGGAAAGGTACATTGAAAAGAGGGATGTAATGTTTAGTTTTCAAAAAAAAAAAAAAAAAAGAAAATGTTGTCATTAACCCACTATGCATACAGATATGTTTCTGCGTATAACTAATGGCAAATAATTTGCACACATACCAATACTGGCATACTATCAAATTCACTTCCTTGAAAGGAGAAGCTGATTTCTTTTTTGTGAGAGAGAGATCTAAAAGGTGCTATGTCTTTTTATCTCCTCTTTTCCTAAATAACCTCTTATTTCCACCATCTCCTTTTTATTCCCAAAACAGCAAAGTGTGTGCTTGCCCAATAGTGTGCTGCCCAAAAAGTGTGCTTTGCACTTGGTTCTTTCCTGATGTTTGCAAAATTCTTTACCAATCTACATGGCCTTTCGTTAGGTTTCTGCATACAGGATACCTTAATCAGAGGGGTGTTCCCTGACTACCCTATATAATGGTACTGTTTCCACTACCCCATTTTATTTTTCTTATCCCTCATTTCCTACCTACTGCATGCTCTTCCCATTGTAAGGTGATCTCCAAGAAGGTAGGGGCTTTGATTTGTTACTACCCAATTTCAGGTTCACGGCATATTAATGGGAATCAATGAAACTAGTCTATAATTTCTGCTATGTGATGGAATGATATAAACTAATTCCACAGTGGCACAAGTACCCTAGTATTCATTTTAACAATGATCCTTAACAATTTTATCTCAAATTTGTGATGAACACAAATCTGTTCCATCAGATTGAAAAAAAATTTTTATGTTTATTTTTGAGAAAGAAAGAGAGAGGGGAAGGGGGAAGGGCAGAGGAAGGGAGGCACAGAATCCGAAGCAGGTTCCAGGCTCTGAGCTATCAGCACAGAGCTGATACAGCTCTGGAATTCACGGACTGTGAGATCATGACCTGAGCTGAAGTCGGACACTTAACCTACTGAGCCACCCAGGTGCCCCTACTCCATCAGATGTTAATAATCAGCGTTAAAATTTCATGTTTGACATTCTCAACTGTTAGTAGAACATTTTCTGTACAAAGACACTGCAAAATAATTAAACTTAATCAAACCCCAATGAGTTCAGAATTTTTCAATATCTGGAAAACAAATATTCATTAGTAAAACATACTGATAACTGAAAATATATGAAGAATAACCTAGAATTCGATACTTATTAGTGAATCATTAAAAGGCTTTTTGAAGACATGATTTCTTGTTTAAGTCCTGTTGGAAGTTATTCTGGTTTTACTTCCAATCTTGAAAAGGAAATTTGTATATGCATTTACAAACTGTAGATGAGTTCAAATAGAATTAAATATAAAATTCTGAAAGGTGCTATAGTCTAATGCTGAAATTATCAAAGGAATGTACTTCAGAATAGCAGTACATTTTATGCAAATGCAGAAATAATTTGAAGAATCAATAACATATTAAAACTACTTTTTATTTAGGAAAAAACCACTATTAAAAAAAATAGTTTTAAAACAGAAGCCTCTGATTTTTTCTCTGTAGAGACTGCGGGTAGACTCCTGATGCTTGAAAACAAGTCAAGATAGTATACCTCAGTTGTAAAATGACAACAGGAAGAAAGTAAGTCACCTTGGCTGAAGAATAATGAGCTATGGAGAAAGGTGGGAGATTATGCTGTGGTAGGATACTTTAAGGATATTTTAAGCCATACTAAGCAGATGAAGTCTAAATTTACAGTATAAAATGCTGATAGATCTAATAGGTGGCATAAAATGAGAAAGGAAAATGGACAATGGATTTGGTCAGGTGAAACGGAAAAAAAAATGATGAGTGCCTTGCCTTAGAATGACAAAAAAGGATGTGGAAACAGTATATACAACTCTTCCAAGGAGTTACACCATGGAAAGAAGAGAAAGAGAGCAACAGATGGAAAGGGAATTAGAGCCCAAGGATGTTTTGATTGGGGGGGGGGGGTATAATTTGTCTTTTAAGATGAGAGGTAGACAGGGGTATCTTGGGTAGTTAAGTATCCAACTCTTGATTTCTGCTCAGGCAATGATCTCACGGTTTGAGTTTGAGCCCTACACAGGCTCTGCACTGACAGCACAGAGCCTGCTTGGGATTCTCTCTCTCCCTTTCTCTGCCCCTCTCCCACTTGTACGTACTCCCTCAAAATAAATAAATACACTTAAAAAAAAAAAGATGAGAAATATGACAGCATGTTTACGTGCTGATGGGAATCTGATAGGGAAAACTGAAGAGGCAGGAAGGCAGGTTATAATTTAGGAGAAATTATTGAATGAAGATGGGTGTCTATGCATAAAGTGATAGGAGGCACAGGTTGCTCATGCATACAGCAGAAACATAGTTATCTTCTGATTTCATATATACATAGGGTGGAGATAAATAATGCAAAAACTTGAAAGTCAAACACTAAACTTTATCTTTGTAAAGTAAACAAAACATCATTAAAAGTTCTTTGGCACTAAGACATCGTGAGTTGTGTCCTGAGAACTAGAATACCATCAACAGATTAGTGAGAATAAGAAACTCTAGTAAGGAAGGGGAACAAAGAGACTACTCTTATGATTCCTTTGTCAGGTTAAAGACTGTAATGGAGACTCTAAAAGGAAGAAGAGTTTTTAAAAAGCATTAAATGCCCTAACTGGATTCAGCTTTACTTGGGCCTTAGAATTCCTTCTCACCTACTATGGCCTGGCAGGTTCCTTAAAGCCTGGACTCCCACATCTTTTTTTTCCCTGAGAGTTGTTTTTGATCTTTCCAAGCAGAATACATCATGTTTGCCTGTTTTAAACTGAAACGATTCCACTACAGTAATTTTTTTTCAAGCTAATCTCAAATAACTGCACAGCTGTAAATTTCCCCAATTTTTTCACTAGCATCCTGTTTAATGCAGGATGTAAGCACTAAAATTTTATTTATTTATGAAAAACTACCTTTACATACATATCAAAATATTTATGGATGACATTTCATGTATGACATACCAATGTATGGATGACATTATAACGTACGGAATTTGCTTCAAAATGATGGGGTGCCTGAGTGGCTCACTTGACTGGTTTCAGCTCAGGTCATGATCTCGCAGTTGGTAGGATAGAGCCCCACACTGGGCTCTGAGCAGAACCTATTTGGGATTCTCTTTCTCCCTCTTTCTCTATCCCTCCTCCACTTGTGCACGTGCTCCCTCTCAAAATAAACTTAAAAAAAAAAAAACAAAACACATGGCGAAGTGGAAAGTGGTGATTATTGAGGCTGAGTGATAGAAACATGGGGATTACCTCTGCTATTCTATTTTTTGCATATGTTTAAAGTTGATCATAACAAAACCGTCTTAATCCCTTTTGTGACTTTGCATTGTTAACACCAAAATCAAACTTCTTTCGGTTATTTTAGTTTTTCCCAAATGTTGTTAAATGTAAACCAATGGCATAAGCCAACTGCTATGAAAAGTAATCATACCTGAAAAGTAGTTTTCAAATGGGAGCTGTCAAGTCCAACCCCAGCAATTCCCAATGCAGATAAAGAACTTGGTGAAAATGCTTGAATCTGATTTCCATACTGATCTGTAACTATTACAACTATATAAAAAAGGAAAGTTTAATTTTAACACTTAAAATTATGCTTAGGAAAACCACTGTAACTTTGTTCTCTTATGTATTTTTTTGTAAAAAATAATACTTGTTTCTTATATAATCGCTACCAAAAAAAATCAACAATCTACTTAATTGTGCTTATATTTATTATATATAACACCATTTTGATGTTAATCTTACTACAAAATTTGAAGAAAATAATTCAATATTATTCTAATTCAGGTAATATTCTAAATGTAAGAAAAATAAACGTGAATCCACTGATACGTTTACTTTGCACTTTTAATGTAATAGTTTTAATGTTAACTATTATTATTCTAACAAAATTTCCCAAGAAACTATTTTTGCCAAAATGATTTAAAGTTATGTCAGCCTAGGCAAAGATAGTAAAAATACAGCAATCTTTTCTAACAATAGATTTTAAAACACCAAATGTATATAAAACCAAAGCTTTCCTTTCAGATCATGTATGCCAAAATGTGAATGTAGGTAAGCACATATTCTAAAAGTTATTTTAAAGAAAAAATGCAGACCATACTAACCTATTTCTCCTTGAAGCTCTTGGCCCATTTGTACTGTTTTTCCTCCTTTTAACTCACATTTTAAATGTTTAGGCTCATCAGGAAGTGGCCTGAAATTAGTTAAGAAAAGGCTTTAGTTCTACCTTTGACTGTAGAAAAAACTTAGTTTTAATATGCTAAAGAGTAGGCATATATATATCACTCACTTTCTAAATCTTAAATACAACACCCCTCCAAAAATACCTCAATTTATATAACATCACTATTAAACCAAATGGAAACAGAGAAAAGACAGCTTACAAACTGTTAAATCATAGCATCCATGCTGGATTAAAAGGAAATTATGACTAGAGAACTGAGAAAGAAAAGGTGGGTCAGTAAAAATAACTCATCAAGAGATCAGGTGGCAGGTGGAGAGCAGTATATCTAAAAATTTTATCTCAACTATGGAGCCTGGAAATACTATGAAAACGGATGGAGGAATTCAAGTGAATAAGGTTACTGGAAGAGGTGAGCAAGAAACTGAGGCCAGGGTAAAAGATTTTTCTATATATATTTACATAAGTCTTCCCTTTTCTATCAGCAATACATAGTGGTCTGGTAGGACTCAGCTTTAATCATGAAGCAATGAAAGAATTTTTCCTTCTGAGCAACACACTGATCACACTGTATCTTTTATATTTTTTAATATCTGTCATTTCACAGGTGTTTTCACTGCTGCTTGCACTAGGAGGGCTTTCCTTTAATGACAATTCTAGTTCTTACAGATACCAGAGGGTCATTAAGCACAGGGTATACTAAAGAATAAAATACTTAGGAATGGACTTAACCAAAGAGGTGAAAAGACTGATGAATTAATCACTATCTCCTGTGAAACTTTATTCCAAAGACAACCTACCTTCACAGAAATTGCAATCTTTTCTACATTAAAAATAACTTTCACTAGTGTGCTTTGGAGACAAGTATTTTTGTTATCATATGCTGAATTTTGAAATACCTCAAAATATAATATGCCCACAAACCTTACTGTAAATGCACTTTCCAAAGACACATGATCATCTTGGAATGAAACCTGGCAATAGCGCATATCTTTCACAGATGTCGGTACTTGTACATCAGGAAGCAGACCCTGTAGCAAGTGTTCTTTGTTAATCTCAGGAGTCCAATTAACCTAAAAGAGAAATTATATACCTAAGAATAATATAAAGCTTAGCCTAATGTACTCCTAATGCCACTTATCTTACTGAAGAATCAAAGTTAAATTATAACCCATCTTCACCACCTCCAAAGAAAAAGAAAGTCCCTTTATGACCATAAATGATGGTGGTTCATACATATATTAGTGACATTAAGGAGTTTCTTCCTCTTCTAAAGACTCCAACCAAAAAACTAGTACAAGTAATAAATTTAGTAAAGTGGCAGGATATACAATTAACACCCAGAAAACAGAAATGTTTCTATATGCTAAAAATGAAGTATAGAAAGAGAAATTAAAAAAAAAAAAAACCCTTTACAACTACACCAAAAAGAATAAAATACTTATGAATAAAGTTAACCAAAGAGGTGAAAGACCTGTACTCCAAAACCTAGAAAATACTGATGAAAGAAACTAAAGATGACAAAAACAAAGGGAAAGATATTCCATGCCCATGAACTGGAAGAATACTATTAAAATGTCCATATTATCCAAAACAATCTACATATTCAATGCACTCCCTATCAAAATACCAACAGTATTTTTCACAAAGGCAGAACACATAATACTAAAATTTGTATAGTACCACAGAGAGACCCAGAATAGGCAAAGAAATCCTAGGAAAGAACAACAGAGCTGGAGGTATCACAGTACCAGATTTTAAGACATACTACAAAGCTGCAGTAATCAAAACAGTATGATACTGGCATAAAAAATAAACACATAAATCAATGGAACAGAATAGAAAGCCAGAAACAAACCCACGATTATATAACCAATTAATCTAGGACAAAAGAGGAAAGAATATGCAAAGGGAAAAGCCAGTCTTTTCAATAAATGGTGCTGGGAAAACTGGACAGCTATGTGTAAAGGAATGAAACCAGACCAGTTTCTAACACAATACGCAAAAACAGACTCAAAATGGATTAAAGACCCAAATGTGAGTCCAGAAACCATAAAAATCATAGAAGAGAACAAAGGCAGTAATTTCTCTGACACTAGCCATAGCAACATTTTTCTAGATATGTCTCCTGAGACAAGAAAAACAAAAGCAAAAATAAACTACTGAGACCACATGAAAATAAAAAGATTTTGCACAGTAAAGGAAACCATCAACAAACCTAAAAGACAATCTATTGAATAGGAGAAAATACTCGCAAATGACGTATCTAATAAAGGGTTAGTATCCAAAATATATAAAGAACTCCTACACCTGAATACCAAAAAAAAAGAGTCCGATTAAAATATGGGCATAATACCTGAATACCTATTTCTCCAAAGAAGACATAAAGATGGCCAACAGACACATGAAAAGATACTCAACATCAGTAATCATCATGGAAATGCAAATCAAAGCTACACTGATATCACTCTATACCTGTCAGAATGACTAAATAAAAAAACACAAGAAATAACCAGTGTTGCCAACCATGTGGAGAAAAAGGAACCCTCGTGCACTGCTGGGAATATAAAGTGGTGCAGCCACCCTGGAAAACAGTATGAAGGTTCCTCAAAAAATTAAAAATAGAAATACCATATGATCCAATAATTCCACTATTCGGGTGGAATACCCAAAGAAAACAAAAACTTTGGGTATTTACCCAAAGAACACAAAACACTAGTTCAAAAAGATACACGCACCTTTATGTTTACTGCAACATTATTTACTATAGCCAAGACATAGAAGTAACCTAAGTGTCCATCAACAGACAAATGGATAAGGAAATGTGGTGTATATATACAGTGGAATATTATTATGCAGCTATAAAACACGTGGGATTGTGCCATATAAGACAACATGGGTGGACCTGGAGGATATTATACAAAGTAAAATAAGTTGGACAAATGCCATATAATTCCACTCATAAGTAGAATCTAAAAAACAAACAATAACGACCAAATGAATAAACAAAAAACAGAATCAGACATATAAATACAGAGAACAAACTAATGGTTGCCAGAGGGAAGGTGCGGGCAGGGGGGTGGGGAGTTCGGCAAAATGAGTCAAGGGGAGGGAGGTACAAGCTTCCAGTTATGGAATGAGTAAGTCATAGGAATAAAAGGCACAGCATAAAGAATACGGTCAATGATAGCGTAATAACTACATAACAGGACAGATGGTAGCTACAGTTGTGGTGAAGAGGCAAATTTGTCATCACTAGGTTGTGTGTAACCTAACTAATCTAACATAACATTGTATGTCAACTATACTCAAATTTTTAAATGCTTCCTTTGTCTTCACTGTTAATGTTACCATATCTTTCAGTGGAATAAAATTTTTTCAGTCATTTCTTTCACGTTGTGCCATAGGATTACCACTGTGGTTATTATAGCTTAAAATAACATACACATCAAATCAAATGATCAATTCTGAGAGTAATATTCAAATTTTTGTTAAAAGAAACCTCTTAATGGGGGCCTTGAATGAGATCTGGGTTAACTCCTATTCACTAAGATGAGAAAACAAATCATCTACCATTCTGGCTACCTTTGAGTCTTAATCCATTCTTGGATGCTTTTAGCTCTTTCATTTTATTTTATTTATTTTTTTTTTTTAATTTTTTTTTTTCAACGTTTATTTATTTTTGGAACAGAGAGAGACAGAGCATGTACGGGGGAGGGTCAGAGAGAGAGGGAGACACAGAATCAGAAACAGGCTCCAGTCTCCGAGCCATCAGCCCAGAGCCCGACGCGGGGCTCGAACTCACGGACCGCAAGATCGTGACCTGGCTGAAGTCGGACGCTTAACCGACTGCGCCACCCAGGCGCCCCAGCTCTTTCATTTTAAATCTCTTGCATTCCACATACTAATTTGTTACTTGATCCCTTTTTTAAGTTGAGCACTCTACTTCTATCCTACTTTTAAACGTCTAATCTTTTCTATGTAAGAATTTTTAGTTCAACTTTCTCTTTTAGCCTTCTATAGTTGTGATTCTTAAGGTTTCACAGTTTAAGCTGTTCTAATCTTCTTAGTCACCTTTTAAATTTTAATCTTTTATACTGTATCATATATATATGTAAATATATATGTAAGTCTGTACACACACCTTTTTTTTAATTTAAATAATGGAAAAAGCAGGAGTTATACTTTTCCAAAAGGCTTTCTTCCCCCCCACTCTAGCCGTGCTATCCCTTCAATAGATTCCCAGCTCAGGGCTAACTTTCCTCAATATTGGAGAACTCTCTGAAGACCACAGAAATCACTTTAAAAACTATACATATAATAAAATAACATTTGATATCTTTTATTGCCAATAAAGAGGTGCATGTTTTAAAATCTTTGGAACCCAAGAAGTATTTAACTACTAAATTTGAGCCAAAAGGTGTCAAATGCTGGTCACATGCTTATTGAACGGCAAAAAGAAGGTTATATACAGGTAGAGGCTCTCAAGTCAATGTTTCTTCTTAATCTTGATAAGAAACCACAATGTGGGAACCTAACTATGAGAAAGCAAGGAACCAGTTCAGAAGCCAGGTTCCTGGCACCACTATTAAATCACTCAACTTTAAGTCTACTGATATAGATAAAACACAAGTTGCCTCCCCTTCCAAGAAGGATCAGGATTATTTCTCTTTCAATTCTCTAGTCCTTCATTACGGAGGGGATGGGACAAGGGATATTTCAAGTAAGATTTAAAAGTAAAGGCAACTGAACCCCTACTGAACAATTCTTTTAAAATGTCAGATCCCAAGGGGGCACCCTGGATGGCTCAGTCAGTTAAGCATCTAATTGTTGGTTTTGGCTCAGGTCATGATCTCACAGTCAGGCTCTGCACTGGAAGTGGAGCCTGCTTGAGATTCTCTTTCCCTCTCCTTCTGCCCTCCTGCCACACGCCATACACAGGCTAAATATTAGATCCTATATCTGGAAACTCAAGATGACTATAGGATGAAATAGTAAAAAGAAATAATTACCTCCTATCCCACATAGTAACTCTCCACAAATTTAGTTAATTGGGACCCCTTATATAAGGGCCTGCAAATGTTGGCTTTCCAGAGAAAGGGGGAATTATTTGTCTCTAACTGCCTTAAAGAAAACTGGATTTTTAAAAATTATTTTCTCACACAAGATTTAAGGAGTTCTTTTCTTTATGGATGACAAGCGAAAAAGTACAATCAGTTCTGCTATAACGTTTGATTTGAAAATGCGTATTTGTTTCAATGATATTAAAAAATTAGGGAACAGTTTGAGAATAAAGCAAATTTTATGTCTTATGTACAATTTCATCCATGAAAACAATAGATGAACCCAGAAAACTGTCCCCAGCTAAACCAATCCATGCAGAAATACACAAGTAACATAACTCAAACCTGCCAGCCACCTCAGGTGATTATGTATATTGAGCCACACATGTCCACACTTAGTGGAGTTTCCACAACTTCACAGTAACCCACAAGCTGCAACCCTTCTTGCACTCAGTTCTACAAAGTAAACTGACATATTATTGTAGTGTTTGTGGACTTTTTAATCATTTAATGTGTTATTGTTACTAATGTATTGGGACTACTTTATTAGTTTCTTTTTTTTTTTAATTTTTAAGGCTGTATTCTTTTTTTTAATGTTTTCATTTAATGTTTATTTTGAGAGAGAGAGAGAGAGACAGTGGCACGTGAGCAGGGGAGGAGCAGAGAGAGAAAGAGAGAGAAAATCCCAAGCAGGCTCCATGCTGTCAGCATGGAGCCTGACTCAGGGCTCGATCTCATGAACCATGACCTGAGGTGAAACCAAGAATCAGACGCTTAACCAACTGAGCCACCCAGGCACCCCTTCTATCTTTTTTTAATGGGTGACTGATAAAATTTGAGTACTGTGCCTCTAATTTCCCCCATACACCCTGTGATTTTTATTGGTTTTTACCCTTTTATCTGGCACAGTGATTTTAAGAAATGCATGTGTTTTGGGGTGTCTGGGTGGCTCAGTTGTTTGAGCATCCGACTTTGGCTCAGGTCATGATCTCAAGGTTCATGGGTTCAAGTCCTACATTGGGCTCTGTGCTGACAGCTCTGAGCCTGGAGCCTGCTTTGGATTCTGCATCTCCCTCTCTCTCTGTCCCTCCCCAGCTTGTGCTGTTTTTCTCTCTCTCAAAAATAAACATTAAAAAAAGTTTTAAAAAATGCATGTGTTTCATTATAGCAGAACTGACTGTACCTTGAAAGGAGGAAGCACAGAATGCCCAGTAGTCTTACAATCAATCATAAGAGGAGTGCTACAGGTATCTACTATAGGTGACAACAATCTATTTTGATTTGGTTCTGTTAAATGAGATGTTAGGTTTCAACATACAGATTTACCCTAACAAGGTGCAAATGATAAATTTAGATTACAACAGATTGATGAGGACCATATGACGCTGAGAATCTACAAAACTGTTTTCTAAGATCAGGCTTTTAGAGAGTGATATGCCAATTTCAAATGGTCAAATCAGGGCCCTGTAGTTAAAACAGTAACAGTAATGTTTCACTGTCTGCCTTTAACAGACCTTTGGTTTAGTGCCTTTAGAGCAGCTACAAATACTATACATTGCTTTGGTATGGTAATCTTAACTGTGACTGCAGCAATACAGTTGGTCAGGAAGTATACAACTAAAAGAGAATTCCAATCTTTGGCATTTTGCTAAGCGTCCAAATCATTTCTCTAAGTATGCATTTGTCACATATGAATCATTCATATGAATGTGCATAAAAAAGTTTTTAGTGTGGAATTTTTGTTTGTTTTTTGTTTTGGAAAGAGAGAGAGAAAGACTGCACACACACATGGAAGAGGAGCAGAGAGAGGGGGAGAGAGATAATCACATACAAGCAGGCTCCGCACTGTTGGTATAGACCTGACATGGGGCTCAAACCCATGAACCATGAGATCCGAAATCAAGAATCATAAGCTTAACTGACTGAGCCACCCAGGTGTCCCTACCCTGAAATTTTAAATAATAGTACTATTTGTCTCTGATAAGCTTCTTAGAAGCTACCTGATAAAACTTCTTGTTCAGAGTCTTCCAATCATAAAATGAACAAAATTCTTGTGAATAACTATTGGGAGATACTTACTTTAATTTTATCTGCTAAAGCTGATGTTATGTGGATTTCTCTTTCTCCTTCATCATACATTTGAAAAATAAGATTATGCATAACATCGCCTGCTATCCAATTAACCTCATCCTGATGTTTGATCTGGATTGCCTTTTGTCCTTCCACACTGAATATCTGTAATCTCGCAACATGGCTACTAGGAAGCAACTTAATAGTCTTCTCCACGGGTGCCACATCTTTACAACTCTAGGAAAAGAGCACAGAAAGATATACTGAATGACATCTGCACTTTTTGAAAACCTATCTTTGGGCTTCAGTGGTGAGTCTTCTACATTGCTTAAGAATTTATGTCCAATATTATGGAAGATCATCTTATACACTGTTAATATCCATAAGTTTTGGCATTAAGATCACACTATACCATTAATAATTCCTATTTTATACCATCAAGTTATAAATAATGACAGTGGCCACATTCTTAAAGCCAAAAACTAGCATATTTGGATTTAAAAAGATTCACTCTCCCTTATTTGTAATCACATGACAGATTTGGTGACTATCGTCTATTAATAAGAATAAAAATGTGTGAAATTAGTAACTTCCCATAAAAACAGAAAATAGTTGCCATAAAATACACTATTTATATTGAAGCAATACATTGAATACACTGAAACTAAGTGAGTGAATAATGTTGTTTATAGCTAAATGAGAACTCTAGATGCCATGAAGGCTAAGCTGGCACATTTATATTATGGGCACAACAATTTTCCACATATCAGTACAGATAAACTGGATTACACTAAACTGATTTTAAAGGCATAAAAAATTAAAACATTACATTCATTATTTCATAATCTAGATCATAGTGCATTCCACAGGATATACAAAATTCAAAGTAAGCCTAAGCCTAAAATACTTTTACAATCTTATTTAGCCCATTTCTCCTTCCTCATCCAGTTGTAGTCATTCCTATCAAAGCCCAATCAAATGAATGATGATATATATAAAATTCCTACCTTAGAGAATTATCAGGGAAATAACAAATACATCTCTACTATAAGCATATTGCATTTATTTGATTCAAACTCAAGAGTTACTGCCTTTGGATAACATTTTCTAATTGCATATCTGATCTAGATTCTTGGTCTTCTGCCTGCTGCTGTTCTACAGTATTTATGTAATTCCTAATGTTTGTTACTCTTTGCTCCCAAACCCAGATTCCTCCCAAACTCCAAGTCTCTTCTTCCTGATCGATTGCAAGATAGTATGCTCAAAAGCCTGCTGCCCACATTACTGAATTTAAAAAACTGCGTAACAGTTATTTGAAGGTTATCAATATAATCAGCTTGTAAAGAAGAGGAATGAAGTAACGAGCCATCTCATTCTAGTGAAAACAACACAGTCGTATTTTGCCCTTTTGTGACTCAAGATATGTTAATTGATGTATAATGAGTAGAAAAGCATCAGTTAATCAATTGGTTAGATTACTCATCATCTACAATACCAATAATGGAGAAATCACATTGAAATATTTAACTTAAGTATCTGTTGTCTCATTCTGCAACCTTAGGAGGTCAGTTGCTGGCCCTCTTCCAGGCTGGCTTCACCTACAGCCATGATGTATATCCATCCAGTAACAAATATCCTATTAGTACATTACCACAAAACTCTACTTGAAAATAGTAACCATGTATTTATTTTTAAAATTATACATATGAATTATTTATATGTCCTTCACTGGTTGTTTACCAAACTTTCTAAGAAACAAGTGTTAACTATAAGAAACAAAAAAATAAAACTGACACATAAATACATTTTAATAGAAGAAAAAATTAATTTTAGGAATATGTAATCAATAGCCTTAGATATTATAAAAGCTTTAATCAAAATTACTAATACAAAATGTTACTCACTATACCATTTCACATTGCCTTTTTCTTCACCTTAGCTAAAAGAACCACAAATACCTCATTTTTATGTGTCAAATATTACTTAAAATATTATAAAGCTGTTAAAAATATTTGTATGAAAACAACATAATATCAATGAATAACAGTAACAACTTACAGGTATTTCAATTTTTGCTTTCAGAGTCTGGTCTTTTTTAATGTTCTGCACTTGAATTGCAGATCCTGTTAAAATACTGGTTCCAGAACTGCTGCAGTCTACAACGTAGACTGGAAGGTTTGGAGCCCCGAAAAACTATTGAAAACATACAAAATAATTGTAAGACCCCAATCAAATGTACCAAATTATTCAAGAACTATTATTTAAATTTTCAAATAATTTCAAATACAGCTACTATTTCTGGCTATAAATTGGAAAAAGGAAACAGAATTCACTGATACTCTAGACAACTGCTGAATGAAAAGAGTAATTTTCTATAATTCTAACTAAAATTTATGTCTTCTGAAACACCAATTTCCTCAACCACTATTCTTTTTTAAAATTTTACCTATTTGGGTTTCCCTTTTCTTTTTGTGCCTTTTTTTAAATTTTAACTTATTTTCATTTGTCTACCCATCCCTAACCCTGAAAGATCATTCTACCCATAAATTAAATACTTCATCTAAACTGAGGGGAATGGACCAAGAAAGGATGGGTCAATTTATAGACAAAACAAAAATGTTTTATCTATAAAATTCTTTATGAAACTTGATACAGTTAACACCTTTACTGGCTTACAGATGCTGAAAGTATAGGCAATGAGATACCCACAAATTTCTCCATGGAATAATCATTAAAGGCCTAAATACAATTTAAGTCTCACTATAAAGTAGGTACAAGAGACAGTCAAGTCCACTGACTACCATAGGACTCAAAATAAAATCTACATATTCTTCTTACCCTACAGTAACTTACCTTACAATGAACAATCAATTTTGGTTGTGTTGTTATATTGTCTGATTCATCCAGAACTTCTACCTGAAATGGGAAAGCTGTTCCATTTTCTATAACTAAAATTTCAGAATCAGGTTTCACTTTCAATCGATGAGGGGGACCTACCAGAAAATTACATAATGAAATATAGATTCAAGTTTCTAAGACTGAAATACTGAAACAACAACCACAACTTGTAACATTTCAAGTTTTAAGATCTTAAAAATGACAAGAAAAAAATAAGCAAATCCATGTTTAACTATTTCTATCCCCAAAATATATAGATTCTATGAATGATCAGAGTTGTCTCAAGTATATATTTGAGGTCTAGACTTAGTTTTATGCAACAAGCTATAACACAATAACTAATGCTAGAAATTACCTACAGGTGTAAAACCTTAAAGAGATCCTGGAAAAAAAATATTCAAGAAGAATTTTTAAAATATACTTTTACTCACTTTAACTTTACACAATGATTAGTTTCTCAAAAACATATTAAGAAAAAAACACATTTTAGGTTAACAGTATTCAAAGGATTAGTTTATGTAAAGATATAACCAGATAATTTACTTGTTTGTCCACTACTCTGATGTTACAAGCAAGCTACAAGTTTCCTCTTAGATCAAAGAGGGTTCACACTACTGTACCAAGATGATTTGATGTGCTCCATAAACATTGATGTTTTTAAATACAATTTATGATAAATGCTGGTAACAAAAATTCACAAAGAACAGTTACAAAAAACACTAATGTTAGCAACATTATTTACTTTTTACTATATGCCATGCAGTGTGTTAAGTTTTAAGCACTATTCTCATAATCTTCACAATAATCTTAATGAAAAGGGCAATATATTATCCTCATTGTATAAATGAGAAAACTGGAATCCAGAGAGATTAAGTATCTTGTCCAGGTCACATGACTAGTAAGCAGCAGGCTCAGGTTTATGTTCTAAGTAATTTGAAACTTCTTGACCATTATCATCATACCATGCTACTTTTTACTTCACAATTTTCATTGTCAAATTCAAAAATAACGCCACACCATCTGGTTACTAAGGATTTCACTACTCAAATCTATACTTTTTAGCTAACCTCTAAAATAAAAGCATTGCAAGTGTTTATTTAGCGTTTAATATTTTTTTAAAAAGTGTGTGTGCGTGCATGTAATCTCTACACTGAACACAGTGCTCAAACTTACGACCTTGATCAAGAGCCATATGCTCTTCCAAATAAGCCAGGCAGGTACTCCAAGAATTTTATTCTTATACTTCTACCAATGTGTTAATTTAAACATCTTCATCAATTTATGCTTGAGGGAAGCATCAAACTATTTGAATTTATACAAGGATGTAGCTAACATGTTTCTTTTCACATCCAAAAATGGTACAAAGTGGGGCACCTGGGTGGCTCAGTCGGTTGAACATCCAACTTCAGCTCAGGTCATGGCCTCATAGTTTGTGAGTTTATGCCCCATGTCAGGCTCTGTGCTAACAAACAGCTCAGGGCCTGGAGCCTGCTTCAGATTCTGTGTCTTCCTCTCTCTCTCTCCCCCTCCCCTGCTCATGCTCTGCCTCTCATTGTCTCTCAAAAATAAATATATGTTAAAAAAATTTTTTTTAAATAAATGGTACAGAGTCATGTGAACAAAGATATGATAATACTATTATTAATAAAACAGAGCTAAAACTGACATACCAATCACTATTGTAGGTATTTTACAAGCACATCTCACTTTGCACAGTACTGTGTTAGTGAGAACTCATATATATTGGAACTGTGTCCTCCATTCAGTTACCAAAAAATCTTGCAAAGTGAGGGTTGCCTATATTAACTCATTTAATCCTCCTAACAACCATGAGAAAGTAGATGTCTCATTTTATACTTGAGGAAACTGTGGTATAAGACAACTTTACCTAACTCATAAATTACAGAGCTTAGATTCAAACCCAGAAGGGCTAATACCAGAATGTATTATCCTGAACCTAGGACAGACTGCCCCTCAAATTAGCCAGCATTTCCTACCCTGTTACTTTAAGGTAACTTCATTATCAAGTTGCTAAATCATTATCAAAATAACAACATAAATTCATGAAAAACTTTTCTTTTTAAAAAAATGAAACATTTACAGTTATATCAGAAAAGATAAAGACAGGTCCGGCTCTAATATAAGCCTAATTAGTATATTTCTAAGAGTGGTTCCCTAATATGTTTTCAATATTCCCTTTCTCCCAATTACTTCAGAGCTTTAATAATGTCTTCCTAAAGGTTTTCCTTTTTTGTTCTATTAGTCATTTCTGTCAGTGATTTCACATTCAAATTATTTTCAAGACTTATACCATAACCAAACCAAAAACCATATCATTGTATTGTATAATAGGAATATTATTTTAAAGGTGATTATTAGGAGTATTTCTTAAAACATTACCTGGTAGTAATCTAATTTTTAAAATCTGTGTGTCTTCTTTTAAACCCGGCAGAATAACCTTCAAATTAAAATTCTGTTGAAAAAAATTACTTTAATTAAATCCAAGTCCTAAATAGCTCAGTAGTTTATCATCTCAATTCTGACTTTTGCTTTTCATTCCCGTAACATTACAGAAATCTATTCAGTAAATTTATACTAAAATTATCATTTACGTATGTAAGAAATAAAGGTCAAAAAAATTAACTTCTATTACTCCCTTGGAGATACCAGCTTCTTCTAATTCAAAAGGAATAACCTTTGAATAATCAGAATCAAGATGGGGATTACAAAAAATACAGAAAATAGTGAAGTGTAAAATACCAAAAATCTAGAAATCTCTAAATGCAATGTAGTACTCTAGATTAGATCCTGGATTGAAACACTAGTTATTAGTAAAAACAAAACAAAAAAACTGGTAAAATGTGAATAAAGTTTACAGTTTTGTTACTAGTATTGTAGCAATGTTAATTTCTTAGAATGGATAAATGCTGACTATATCAGACTAATAAAGGAAACTAACTGGGTAAAGAGCATATGCAAACTATACTGTATTTCCAACTCTTCTGTAAATATAAAGTTATTTCAAAAAAGATTATAAAAACCTAGAAATCATTTTAGTTTTTTTAGTAAGCTTATCTTACTAAAGTCAAATTTCCCTGATTTTCAAGTTCTTCTTCCAGAAAACTCTGAATTCCAAAAGATGTAGAGAACTTGACCTTTAATTTGACTAAACAATACAGTATAGCATACAGTATTTAAAGACATTCACATGCTCTATTTTAAACACCATTTTGACAGAAAAATTTTAAATACATATTGTAAGCTAATGATGCAGTGAAAAAAGGCTCTGTATTACTTGTTATTAGCCATAGTAATCCCTTTCGTCATGTAAATCTACTAGCTGCTTTACATACCTGATTGAAAAATTACCTTATTGGAATTTGTATTTTTTACTTTCCTAACCTTATCCCTTCTCAACCACTTTCCTTTAATCCAAATACCAAACCCAATACGTTCATAAATGTGAGCTAAAGTTTCTCATACTTTTGTGTTCTAAAAAGTTGAAGAGAAAAAAGAAACATAGTACTGGGTCACTGTTGAAAAAATGACTTTGAATATTGGAAGACTGGAATGAATATGAAGACAGCTGAAAAATATCTAATTTACTGTTAAACAAAGGCAAACATGCTAGTTTTCCTTAGAGATGTAAAAATTCAGTGAAATATTCCTAATTCTTAGGAACACCATATTGTCATCCTGTCACAAATATATGTTATCCAATTTGAAATTTTCCATTTCATTTCTATGACAAAAGAAATAAACATGTATTATAATATTTCAGTACAATGCTTACCTTGCCTTGACAAGAGTTTACAGGGCCCCTAGCTGTAACACCTCGAATTACACAATTTGGTCCTTTGGTTATTTCTTCATAATGCAAAGATAAACCACTGGAAAACATAAATTTTTTTTAACTTCCCCTCCATAACTCACCAAAGAAGCTACAAATGTGTTACTTGCTCATGTACCATTCTCATGTCTAATTCACTTTTCTAATAAAATATTATTTTAAAAAAATGGAATAATTCAACCAAAGAAAATTCCCAAAAACTTCTTTTATAAAGAAAAATGATCCGGGGCGCCTGGGTGGCTCAGTCAGTTATGCGTCTGACTTCAGCTCAGGTCATGATTTCTCGCAGTTTGAGCTCAAGCCTCACATCAGGGGGTGCTGACAGCTCAGAGCCTGGAGCCTGCTTCAGATTCTGTGTCTCCCTCTCTCTGCCCCTCCCCTGCATGCGCTCTTTCTCAAAAATAAACATAAAATAAATGATCCATAAGTGATAGCACTGGGCCATACCCTATCAATGGTAAATTATAAAATGTAAAACATCATTTATTGAATAAGATACAAAGCAGGAAATCAACAAATGCTAGACCAGGTCTAAGAAAAGGAAATATACAAATAGGCCACCTGTCCCTATTAGGGACATCTTCAGACTTTGCCATGTATTTTTTTCACATCTTTCACCCAGTGAGATGTTAGAAAATTTGTGGAATTATACACACACCCACACCCACACACGTATATATATTTTGAAGTTTATTTTGAGACAGAGAGAGAGAGCGCGCGCACATGAGCAGGGGAGGGGCACAGAGAGAGGGAGAGAGAGAATCCCAAGCTGGTTCCATGCTGTCAGCACAGAGACCAATGCAGGGCTCAATCCCACAATCCTGGGATCATGACCTGAGCCGGCAGCAAGAGCCGGACATTCAATCAACTGAGCCACCGAGGTGCCCCATCTGGCACTTATTAAACTGAATAGCAGTTTTAGATAAAGTCCAAATAATCAAGTATAGTCTTATGATGTAACTTTGTTAGAATATATACTGAGATTCCCTAAATCATCTTTGACCACATGTAGGTCCTTACGTTGTAAACATTTTACTCTTGTCAAGGGGTAAGGTGAAGGAAGAAAAGGAAAAGGCAGAAAAAAGCCTAAGTTTTCTGAAAAATGGAATTTAAATATTTACAGGTATTAGTGAATAAGTTATAAAAATTAAATAACATGCCTTGTTCAAAAAAAGCTGTAAAGTGACATGTAAGATAAAATAGACTCCTTGGGAGAAATGGATATTAAACATACACATCTGCTTTCACTATCTCTTAAATCTCTACTTTGAGAACAAAAGGATTTCTTTTTTTTTTTTTTTAATTTTTTTTTCAACGTTTATTTATTTTTGGGACAGAGAGAGAGAGAGAGCATGAACGGGGGAGGGTCAGAGAGAGAGGGAGACACAGAATCGGAAACAGGCTCCAGGCTCTGAGCCATCAGCCCAGAGCCTGACGCGGGGCTCGAACTCACGGACCGCGAGATCGTGACCTGGCTGAAGTCGGACGCTTAACCGACTGCGCCACCCAGGCGCCCCGAACAAAAGGATTTCTTTTGTTTACTGTTAAAAGGCTAAGCAAAGGAAGGAAATGAAAAAGAGACAAGGACAATAAAACTCATCTCCTAGAATACAGGACTTAGTAGTCCCTCAAGAAAACTTAACCTTAAAGAAAAAAAAAAAAGTAACCTTAAAATAGCAATGGAAGAGGCTAGAAAGCAAACTATGACCCAGAATTTCTATGTACAGCTCTGGGGATGGTAAGAGAAAGGTGGGAAAAAAGATTGATGAAAATTTGGATCCCCAGATCTCCCCTCTTGGCCTGTGGCAGATGACTGGAAGATTAATCTCTGACAAGGCTAAAACAGAGAATCTCTACATGGGGGTGTGGGAGGGTAGATAAAGCAAAAGATAGGATAAAATACTAAAAAGTATAGGAGTAATCCCGAATAAATATATAAGGATGCTGAGACCTTCCCATCCCTATTCCCATCCCAGCCCTGTTCCTGGACTGGCTAGGAACCTGGACAGCCAAACCACTTCCCTCCAGGCAAGAGACTAAATATTTGAGAAAACTGCCTAGCCCAAGAAAAAGACCTGAAGATACTGACAACAGGATTTTCCCCCAATAAAGCATTACAGATATATCATCCTATAGTGGAGTTCATAGTCAACAGTTTCTCCCACATTCTGTTTCCTTATCTACACTTTAGTCATTCAGTTATAAGCAGAGAACCAAAGAATACCAGGTATCTGAAGAGATAAAAAACCAACAAACAAAAAGCAACTTGGAGAAACAGATTTTCTGTGCATATAAACTTTAAAAAAAAAAAAAACCATCATTTATCAATGAAAAAACGTATTACATTTACAAAACGAGATCTACAAAAAAAAAAAAAAAAATTCAGGGAACCAAGAAAACTCTTGGAAATTAAAAATAAAGCAGAAAGGAGGATTGCCTGAGTGGTTCTGTTAAGCATCTGACTCTTGATTTTGGCTCAGATTATGATCTCAGGGTTTGTGGGTTCAAACTCCACATCAGGCTCTGTGCTGACAGCATGGAGCCTGCTTGGGATTCTCTTTCTCCTCTCTCTCTCTCAAAATAAATAAATCTTTTTTAAAAAAAAAAGTAGAAAGGAAAAATTCAATGGAAATGTTGTAAAGTTGAAAAAAATCTGTCAGAAAGGAAAGCAGAAACACAAAAATAAGAAAAACAGAAAAATTGGGAAAATCAGAGAAGCAGTCCAGAATGTTCATTACCAAAACATAAGGTTACCAGAAAGAAAAAAACAGCGATGATGGAAAGCAGACAAAAGTACTTCAAATAATGTAGAGACCTATGCAAAGATGTATTACTGTAAAATTTTGCCATGTTGAGAATTAAAAGTAGATCCTATAAGCTTTCAGAAAAAATACACAGAAAACACAGAAATGAAAGTAAAACTAAGTTTAAATTTATCAACAGGAGAAGCTAAAAAGCAAAAATAGAGCAATGCCTTCATAATTTTTTAATAATTTTTTAAATGTTTATTTTTGAGAGAGAGAGAGAGAGAGAGAGAGAAAGAGAGAGAACACAAGCAGGGAAGAGGCAGAGAGAGAGAGAGGGAGACACAGAATCCAAAACAGGCTCCAGGCTCTGAGCTGTCAGCACAGAGCCCAATGCGGGGCTCAAACTCACAAACCGTGAGATCATGACATGAGCTGAAGTCAAATACTTAACCAACTGAGCCACCCAGGTGCCCCAATGCTTTCATAATTTTGAGGAAAATAGTGCCCAACTTTCAATACAATCAAGTACAATAGAGACATTTTTGAGAAATAACTGTCTCTCCCAGGTACTCCTTCATAGGAAACTAGTGAAGGATGTGTTTCAGCAAGAGAAGCTTCTAAAAAACTGGAGAGCCATGAAAAAGTAAATGCTAAGTAAAATAAGCTACTTAACAGTCTCACAATTCAGGAATGTTTCCTCAAGGACCCGAAAAACAACTCTCTGCAGTGTACTCATCAAAAAAAGGTAAAAATCCCTATCTCCCAGTTTTCTGAGCCTAACTTCCAGTCAGCTGACTCCAAATTGCAAATCCTACAGCCAGTGGTAAACTTAGTTATTTCATCTTTAAAACATGAATATATAAGTTATAGCCACTTATCCACATAAAGGAATAAGGTTTTCTTCAGTCCTTGCAATCTCTTTATCCGATTGCCTATGATAATTATGACATTTTGGTTTAATGTTCAGTCAATAATGAAACTGTTTTCTCTTCTACCTTTATGAAGAAGTTTTCTAGGTTGAGGGGTAGGTTTTGTTTTTAATTTTATTTCCTCAACACAGAGGACAAAGGGAATTCCTAAGATGAAGGTGAAGGAAGATAACAGAATGTCAACTATAACAAGCATAAACACAATCAGTATAGACTTTAGCACATCACAAGCTCCAAGAGAGATGTCTCCAAAAATATGAAACTGATAGATTATCTATGCACTTAAAACATCTTAAGAGGATATGAGACAATTTGGCAGAGAGCATAGGGTTTAATTTGTAATAAATTTATCCAAGGAAAAAAGTAACAGAGTTGTACAATAAAGTGACTAGTATCTACATAATTGCAACACAGCAAGCACTAAATACCAATCAAGCCACAATATAAACTTTACTGAGGAATACAGGAATAGGAAGGAAGCTTATCTGTAACTGAAGTGGCAACAAGAGGATATCTTTATCTACAGCTGTAAATCAAGCAATAATGCCTACAACTGAAGAATGAAGAATAGCAATTCAAAATGTAGGTATGTGGCAGTAGTTACGAACAGATTCAAGTAAGAAAGCTGAAAATGGTTCTCTGAGAAGTGAGTTGTGGGTGGAATAGAGAGGGCAGAGAGAAAAGAAACTGCCCTTTTTTTTAATAATAAGCCTTAACATACTATTTGATTCTTTAAATTATATGGATGATTTTTTTTTTAATTAATGTAACACTGAAAAAAAAAAAAAAGAAACCCACTCAGAAAATGGTTTTGGTTGAAGATAAATTCACATTTTTTTTTTAGTAAGGATTTTTTTTTCAGTAAGTTGAAAACTCCGAATATAAATATGCATGCACATGTGAGAGTT
This sequence comes from Herpailurus yagouaroundi, assembly GCF_014898765.1. Taxonomy (NCBI): domain Eukaryota; kingdom Metazoa; phylum Chordata; class Mammalia; order Carnivora; family Felidae; genus Herpailurus; species Herpailurus yagouaroundi. Next base: position 53,717,733 of record NW_024412397.1, on the reverse strand, counting down.
CTTATGTAAGAATACCCTTATAAGGATAGGATAGAATTATAATCAATAATAGGTACCAAATAATGCACAAATATTTTCTATTTGTGACTAGAAGGGATATACTTTTAAGCATTTTATTTTTAAACAAACACATTTAAGTGTTCAACTTTTCCATTACCATTTAATATTCAAATGAATGCAGTATGTCAAAAGACAAGCATCAGTTTTTGCACCTTAAGAGAACATAAAGCTAAAAAACTCATTTTGAGTATTTTTTATAACCATATATTGTTTTTCAAGAACTTAACCATGTGAGCTTCTAGAAGGCAAATACTATGTCCATATTCACTTCCATATGTCTAGCTACAAATGCCTACAACATAGCACATGCTCAGATGATTAAGAGTGAACGATTACAACACAAAGGGAAAAAAGTACAGAGACAAGAGAAGAAAACATACGTAAAAAGTGGGCTCAAAAAGACAAATATGGCAGCTAATGCAAAAAAGAAACAATTAGTATTCATGCTCTTGAGAATGAACAAGACTTTCTCCCAAAGCACCTTAAAAAGAGAGAATGGAAAATAACATCCTCAATCATAGTTAAGTTTCTGATTTCTTATTGTAAGCCAATCACAACACTAAAGAACCATTACATAGAGGGAAATTCCAAGGAAAGACTCAAATTTCCATGGAAACCATAAACTTTAAGGCTATAGTTTAAAAAAAACAACCCAAAACTGTATTACCAGGTTAAAAACCTTCTAGAGTAAGCAATAACACTAAGTTTAAGTAGCAATAACTTTCTTTCATACTTGCAGAATAAAACGGAGTAAGACACAGCTATCACTTTCACTTGAACAACTTTAACAATAATTTGTCAAAACTAAAGCAATTTATAATGACACTTGTAGTCACAAAGCATAGCCTGGGAGTAAATAAATCCCCCAGATATTATAAAATATACTATACACTCTAAATGATAAATCTAATGTTAAACATACACAAATAATTTAAGCTAAAAAAAAAGACTAAATGCTTAGTAAATATGAAAAATCATATACAAAGTGATCCTTCAAATTACCTTGCTTCAAAAACTGGCTGAATATCATTTCCTAGTTGACTAGTATGACCAAATTCATCCTGAAACTCCAGAGGGATATTGAATGGGACTCCAACACGAAAAGGAGGATCCATAAGACCAAATGAAAACTTCTCTGGTTTACCCTCTTTAAAAAAAAAAAAAAAAAAAAAAGTAAACATGAGAAGCAAATTCATAGGTCAGAAACAGCCATATTTTATATACAGGATATTAAATTATGACAAAGATGGCATTTTAAATCTGTGAAAAACTTATATAAATTAAATCTAGTGTTTTTAAAAATTTATTCATTTTGAGAGACACTGTGAGGGGGGAGGAGACAGAGAGAGGGAGAGACAGAGACAGAGAGAGAGAGAGAGAGAGAGAGACAGACAGACAGACAGACAGACAGAGACAGAGACAGAGAATTCCAAGCAGGCTCTGTGCTGGAACTCGCGAACCATGAGATCATGACCCAAACCGAAACCAAGAGTCAGAAGCTCAACTGACTGAGCCATCCAGGCTCCCCTACATAAATTATACCTATAACCCTCATGGGAAGAGTCAGATCTTTATCTCACTATATATAAATTCTACGAAATTATTAGAATATAATGAAGAAAAACTTTATAACCTTATCATAGGAGAAACTAAGGCAAAACACAATATCCCTCCTCATCAGTGGTTAACTGTAGTGCGGAGGCAGATGATTCCACCTCTGACATAGTTTCAGAAGGTCAATAGTAGCCTAAAGCTATGTTACAATTCCTGCGTCATTCACCTCACTTCATCTCATCACATAGGCATTTTATCACCTCATCACACAGGCATTTTATCATCTCACATCAACACAAGAAGAGTGAGTAAAGTAGTGTAAGATTTTTTAAGAAAGAAAATTTCTATTACTGTATATTTTTATAAACGTTCTATTTCATTGTTACAACAATCTCTTACTCTTATATAATCTCTTACTGCTCCTAAATTATAAATGATACTTTATTATAGGTAGGTATACATAGGAAAAAACAGTACATAATATGATTTGCTACTATCTGCAATTTCAAGGGATTCACTGGTGGTGGTATTGCAACATTTCTGCTGCACACAAGAGGGATTACTGTACTCAGGAGCTATGAAAGAATGTATTTAGCAAAATATATTTTATTAGTTATAATGAACAAAGTTAAAAGAGATGCTTTATATGAGAAAATATTTACAACATATCCAACAAAGGTTTAAAATCCCGAATACATAAAAACCTCCTATAAACCAGCTGTTTTTTTTTTTTTTTAAACATCTATTTATTTGTGAGACAGAGAGAGACAGAGCATGAACAGGGGAGGGTCAGAGAGAGGGAGACACAGAACCTGAAACAGGCTCCAGACTCTGAGCTGTCAGCACAGAGCCTGATGCGGGGCTCAAACTCACGGACCGCGAGATCATGACCTGAGCCGAAGTCAGCCGCTTAACCAACTGAGCCACCCAGGCGCCCCACCAGCTGTTCTTAAAGTGTGGTCTCTAGTCTAATGGTTTCAGCCATCCCTTGGGAAATTATTAGAAAGGCATATTCTAGGGTTCACTCAAACCTACTGAGTCAGAAATTCTGGGAGTGATGCCCCGCAGTCTGTGTCTTAGTAAGTTCTCCAGGTAATTAAAATACAAAGCCAAAATTTGAGAACCACAGCTTTAAACTATTAAAATGGGCACAGCAAACAAACAGGCTTTCACAGATGACACAGCCCAAGAAAGGCAAGAAGAGGTGCACAACCTAATAATTAAACAATTTAACCACCAAGTAGGATAAATACAGAGGTCAGCCAGGAATCGGCACAGGAAAACTAGAACTTTCATAGTCTGCTGGTGAGGGTACCTTGGCACAACCTTTAGGAAGGGCAATCTGACAGTAATGTATTTAAACATTAAGGCATATACGTATCAGTTTTGCAATTCTACTTTTTGGTGTCCACGCTACAGAACTTCTAGCACATGTACACAAAGCAGCATAAATTTTTTCCCATATAGAAACATGGTTTGTAATAGCCAAAAAAATAGGAAACAACCAATATGTTCATCAATAGAAAACTACTTCAACTATAGCATGTCCATCTATGGAATGTGTTCCACAGCTCTTAAAACAACGTGGTAGATCTGTACGTACACAAAGGAACAATTTCCATGGTGGCCCTATTGATTGATTAAAGAAGGTAAGGTGATCACAGGCACTTAAATCAGCTCTCTCCAAAAATCCCATAATAATGACACTACAGAGATTTTATTCAGAGATTTTTTTTTTTTTTTACAGAGGTCTAAAACTACAAAAACAAAATATACAGTAGCAATAGGTTTTGAAACTGGAGACCATATGGGTTCTCCATATGTCTTAAGTGTAACTGACTTAACGGAAAGACCCAAGAACATCAAACCCTCAATTATCAACAAAGCAAGCAGAGAACCAATCTAGTTCACACTACAGGATACCCGAAAGTCTCAGGGATGGTATGTTGGAATGAAACGGGAATGAAAAAGACCTGCTGAAGTCTGTTTAAAGAAAGAGTTCCCCAAATCCCTACTCCTCAATACACAAAACCAGTCAATTGTCTTCCTCATCCCCACCAACAGATGGCTAATTCTCTGAGGAAGATAAAAGAGTAGGGTTAAGAAGTAAGGGATAAAGCACTATTAAATGTGTCACAGTCTGCTGAAAATAGCAAGTGAGAGATTAGATAGATGTGAGAACCCCAACAGTCTTCCCCAGCTTGCTCCCAAAATGCTGGCAGACAGGTATTTACCCACCTACCAGGAGACTGGAAGGCTCTACTCTGGGGAATCTGAACAGTCAAAAAAAGAAAACCTAAAAATTCTCATAATCTCCCCCAAATAACTAAAAGCTTTCAAATGTCCTGTTGTTAAGTGTAAGCAAATCACTAGTCGTGTAAGAGAGCATCTATTCTAAAAGGGCAAACATTTAAAACAAAAACAAAACCATGCAGGAAAATGACTATGAATGAAGTTTAAATGCTTCAAAAAAGACCACCACTGTTATTGATACCCTCCGAGAATTACTGAATATATGAAGTAGGCAGACAATGCTTTGAACAGAGAATAAAAAATGACAGCATAAAGGAAAAATTCAATAGAAAGGGTAGAATATCGTGTTAAAGGAATTTCCCATAATATAGTAAAATAAGAAATGAAAAGTAGAAAAAAGAATATTAATACACCAGTCAAGAGGTCTACTGTCTTAATATTAGATAATGTGGAAAACAGAGTAGGAAATCAAAGTAATTCAAGAAAAATTCCTAGAATTTAGAACTTCAGAAACTAGAACAAAAAAAGATTCTCCAAACAGCTGGCGGTCAGAGAAGAGGCAAGACTGGGGTTGGGGTGAGGGGCAGAGAGGCTCACAAGCAAAGGTCAGGAATCTGAATAGCTTTAGATGTTATCAGCAACAACAGAAGAAAACAATGAGGACTTCAAAAATTTTAAAGAAATATCATTATGAATTTGCAATGACACAGAGCTAGAGAGTATTATGCTAAGCCAAATAAATCAGAAGAAAGATGAATACCATACGATTTCATTCATATGTGGAAATTAAGAAACAAAATAAACAAGCACAAGGGAAAAAAAGAGGCAAACCAAGAAACAGACTCTTAACTACAGAAAACAAACTGACGGTTACTAGAAGGAAAGGTGGTGGAGGATGGGTTAAATAGGTGATGGGGATTAAGGAGTACACTTGTCAAAATGAGTACTGAGTGTTGTACGGAAGTGTTGAATCACTAAACTGTGTACCTGGAACAATATTACGCTGTATAGTCACTGTATATTCAAACTGAAATTCAAGTAAAAACCTTAAAAGAAATGATTATGAAGCAGAATTATAGAGCCATTTTATTTATTTTTTTGAGAGCTAGTGCAAGAGGGGGAGAGGCAGAGGGAGAGGAGATCTCAAGTAGGCTCCATGCCCAGCATGGAGCCCAATGCGGGGCTCAATCTCATGGTGGGGAGATCATGACCTGAGTTGAAATTCTGAGTTGGACGCTTAACTGACTAAGCCACCTAGGCACCCCTATAAAGTCATTTTGAGATAATGATGATTATACAACTGGCCAAACATCTTTTACTGAATTATTTATCTATTCCCCCTTTATTTAAAATGCCACCTTCAGCATAATATGTAGTTATATATTGGTATTTCACTTACCTTTAACAGAAAATTTAATTGCTTTTGATGGTAGCGGTCTTCCTGCATACGTGTCTGCATTACTTTCATTCAATACAACTTGTAATTTCAATGTATAATTCCCCAACTTTTGAATATTTTCTGGACAAATTAAGAAGAAATTAAAAATCAAGTCAACATAATACTGACATAATTTTTAACATTCAGAATAATAACTCACCCATTTTTTTAAACCAGTAAGGCCATTTTCCTCCATGTTGACTAATATGTGAAATGATTTCTTTATTTCCATTTGAAGCTTAATAAAAGAAAAAACAAAACATTTATACCTTGAGAAACTGAAAACAGAACATGAATATGAAATGTCACACTGGTATCAAATATCTTTATTTGTTGTACATTTTAAAATTGTTTTAAAACTTCATCAAAAGATCTAAAGTTATCCTATGCAAGTGAACAGCATAATGAAAATTAGCTCATTAAAACACCTTTGTTTCTTAAAAATATATCTTGTAAATAAGATTGATACAAAAGAACAGATAATTTTTTGATATTAAAAACAATTTTCCTTAGGAGTTTTCAAGATTAAAATACTATATTTATACAGAATAATCGCTAAGACCTAGTGACCTATTGTTAATGGGAAAGGAGTAAAAGCATATATATCAAACATACTACCTTTTTTATAAGGAAAAGACAAATATAAATACATTCTTGCTCAGTATTACAGCACGAAACACAGGAAAGATAAGCCAAAAACTAATAAAATCATTACGTAAAGAGGGAAGAAAAAAGAGTACAGGGATGACATAACTTCTCTGAAGTTTTATTTCTGACTTTGAAATTATGTAAATGACTTAAAAATTCAAGAAACTGCATTAAAATACAGCAATTCATAAACAAAACCAAAATGTGTATTAAGTAGGTGACTTGACTACATTTTAAAAGTATATTTCGGGGCGCCTAGGTGGCTCAGTCGGTTAAGCGTCCGACTTCGGCTCAGGTCACAATCTCACGGTCCGTGAGTTCGAGCCCCATGTCGAGCTCTGTACTGACAGCTCAGAGCCTAGAGCCTGCTTCGGATTCTGTGTCTCCCTCTCTCTCTCTGCTCCTCCCCTGTTCATGCTCTCTCCCTGTCTCAAAAATAAATAAATGTTTAAAAAAAAAAAAAGTATATTTCAAGTAACATTAGAATCATTTTTACCATTTATAAAGAAAGATTTTAAGGACAGGGCTGCAAAATAGACCAATTTATCAAGTCTTATTGTTAGTAATTATGTTAGTATTATTATTTTGAAATGAAATACATTGTAGGATAAAGCAAATAACCATTAATGTTAAGGAATCTGGATTTTCAGCATTAAAGAAATGAAATAAAAGCATAAAGTCAAATTAGTTCAATAAAAACCCAAAATGTCAACGTGAATTCAGTTTTTCTTTTCAAAAAGTGTTTGTGATTAGCTATCAAAAAGCTTAAAAGCAATTTCACCTGGGGGCAATGAGCAACTCTACCACTCAGATTGTGGCCTCTAAACACCATTCCCCACAGAAAGGAACCAGCAGTAATGGCTGAAACCAAGTCTAGGGTAGAACATGTATAACAATATTCTAGGATATCTTGAGTCAGGAAGCAAGAAAGCTCGCATCAAAGACAAAAAGGATCACATCAAGGAGACAGAAGAGCCAATATGAAGGCACATCAAAATGAATGAAGCCATGTTAAATATATAAAACCCCACAAACTCACAAAAACACTACCAAAAAACAGAAACTGCTCACCAGGCATTATTGTACAGCAACAATGCTTAACTGGTAATTTGTAATTAAAGAAAAAGAATTATACTTTTTAGTGCCTTTCCTATAAAAGCTGCATTTCAGGTAAACCAATGAACCTAACTGATAAAAGTCTTCACGGATGAAGTCTGGATAACAAATTAGGAAGGAACGAAAGAATCAGAAAAGAACTACCTGTAATAACTAATTCACCAAAATTCAGGCAAAATCAACAATGGATGAGACTATTACATAATGGTTGAAAGAGAACTTTATAATTAGCCAAGTGAATTTAATGATCCATTAGCAGCACTTAATGTGGAACAAGCATATATCATATGCCTCTTAACATATAATACCATAAGAAACTCAGATTAGGTATAAAGTACTGATTCTTACTTTACAAAACAAAAATATTAGGAACCCAAATGTATTCAATCTTTTAGGCTTACCTTCCAGTTTTCTGGCAATTGAACAAATAGGAAAAGTAGTTAAATGACATCCCAAAGGAACAAACAGAATCTGTGAAATCCACTACACTACAAGTGATTGAGTTCTGTCAGCAAATTACTGGCATGAAGAAAAAAAGGAGGGAGCTCTACTTTGAAAAAAAAGAAACTGAAGACATATAATAACTAAATGTAATACATGTGTCCGATACCAAAACCACCACAAAAGTCTATCATTTTAGAAAATCAGAGAAATTTAAGTTGGATGGTTATAAGATGACCAAAAGGAATTACTGTGATAATTGAAATTACATATTTTTAAAAATACATGTACTTGAGATTCACCACACACACACACAAAACAAGTACAACCAAATACTTCTTGTTGACTTAGGTTAACCAATATATCTTGGAGCCCATTACATAATTTAAAAAATGGTGGGGCGCCTGGGTGGCGCAGTCGGTTAAGCGTCCGACTTCAGCCAGGTCACGATCTCGCGGTCCGTGAGTTCGAGCCCCGCGTCAGGCTCTGGGCTGATGGCTCAGAGCCTGGAGCCTGTTTCCCATTCTGTGTCTCCCTCTCTCTCTGCCCGTCCCCCGTTCATGCTCTGTCTCTCTCTGTCCCAAAAATAAATAAACGTTGAAAAAAAAAAATAAAATAAATAAATAAAAAATGTTGCAACTGTAAATTTATAATGAATATTAGACAGTAAGCCATTAGAGTTCTCTAAAAAAGACCAAGCAACTTTCTGATATCTTTTTTATTTACTCAACAAAAACTGAATAACTACCTCTTGTATCCTAGGCACTAGAAAAAAGTGAAAAAAAACCCAACAATATGCTTGCATTCATGGAATTTCCATCTTGTAGATCAAGGAGTCTGCAAACTACTTTATTGCCCATGGCTGCTTTCATTCTAGAATAGCAGTTAGGTAGCTGTGACAAAGAATTTAGGGTCCTCAAAGCCAAAATATGTACTATTTGATCCATTACAAATAATTTGCCACCTCTGTTCTAGACAGCAAAGGCACATTTAAGAAATAACAAAACACCAAGTTATACAAATAAATCTAAGTATATTAGTAGAAAACTAAAAAAACAGAAAAAAGTCTAAGAAAGTGGCAGTCTGAAACCTGAGAAATAGTTTTATCGAAGATATGCTGTTTAGGGGTGCCTAGGTGGTTCAGTGAGTTAAGCGTCCAACTCTTGATTTAAACTCAGGTCATGATCCAATGGTTTGTGAGACTGAGCCCTGCCCTGGGTTCTGCACTGTCTGCTTGGGATTCTTTTGCTCCCTCTCGCTCTCTGCCCCTCCCCTGCTCTTGCTCTCTCTCAACATAAATAAACGGAAAGAAAAGAAAAGAAAAGAAAAGAAAAGAGAAGAGAAGAGAAGCAAAGAAAAAAGAAAGAAAAGAAAGAAAAGGAAGGAAGGAAGGAAGGAAGGAAGGAAGGAAGGAAGGAAGGAAGGAAGAAAGAAAGAAAGAAAAGAAAAGAAAGAAAAGTTGCTGTTTAAAAGTTGCAGGCAGAGGAAATACATACAAAGGTCCAGAGGTGGGAAAATTGGGCTTGTACAAGAACAAAAAGAATTATGATTGGGGATACAGTGAGGATGAAAATGTTAGAAATAAAGCTGAACAGGGAGACAAGGCCAGATCATGTGTGGAGTCCTGCAGAGCTATGAAAAGCCTAAAACTAACATCATATTCAGAAATAAAAGTCTGAAAGTTTTCCCTCCAAGATCATGAACAAGAAGACAAGGATGTCTGCTTACACCACATCTATTCAGCATGGTACTGGAAGTCCTAGCCAGACCAATTAGGAAAAAAGAAAATCCACTTTGTAAAGAAAGAAGTAAAATTTCAATGTTTGTAGATGACATAATCTTTTCAATTTTTCGTAATGTTTATTTTTGAGAAAGAGAGATAATGCAAGCAGGGAAGGGACAGATAGAGAGGGAGACAGAGGATGTGATGTGGGCTCTGTGCCAACAGCAGAGAGCTCAATGTGAGGCTCCAACTCACAAACTGTGAGATCATGACCTGAGCTGAAGCCGAACGCTTAACCAACTGAGCCAGCCACCCAGATGCCCCAATGACACGATCTTTTATGTACAAAGCCCTAAAGATTCCACAAAAAAGCTGTTTACAGTCAATAAATAAATTCAGCACACCTGGATGATACCAAACCATGTTCATGTATTAAGATGACAAAAACACCCAATGATTTACAAATCCAATATAATCCCTATCAAAACCCCAATATCACTTCTTCCAGGCATAGGACACCCATGCTAAATTTAGATGGAATCTCAAGGGACCCTAACAGCCAAAACAATCTTAAGAAAAATAAAGTTGGAGAACTCACATTTCCTCTGAAAGTTTACTGCAGAACTATAGTTATCAAAATCAGTGTGGTACTGGCTTAAGAGCAGACATACAGACCAATGAAATAGCCCAGAAATAAAACCTTGAATATATGGTCCAATGATTTTTGACAAGAATGCCAAGACCATTCAATGGAGAAAAAAGTGTTTGATTATTGGTGCTAGGAAAACTAGATATCTACATGCAAAAGAAGTTAATCTATATGAATTAAACTCAAAATAAATCAAATAACTAAATTTAAGAGCTAAAATGATAAAACTAATCTTATACACAAACATACAAGAAAAAGCTTCCTGACACTGGATTTAGCAGTGACTTCTTGGGACGTCAAAAGAAAAGGCAACAAAAGCAAAAAACAGAAAAATTGGACGTTATCAGAATTAAAACATTTTCTGCATCAAAAAACCCCATCAATAGGGTAAGAAGGCATTCCACAGAATGAAGAGAAAATATGTGCAAATTATACAGTATCTGATAAGCATTATTCAAATATAAAAACTCCTACAACTCCAAAACAACAGAATTTAAAAATGAGAAAGGACCTGAATAGACTCTTCTCCAAAAAAGATATAGAGATGATCGATAAGCACACAAAGAGATGCTCAATTTCACTCATCATTAGGGGAATGCAAATCAAAACCACAAAATAACCACTTCACACCAATTAGGATGCCTTTTATCAAACAAACGGGTGGGGTGGGGAGGGGCAGAAAATGACATGTGTTAGCAAGGATGTGGAATGTAAAATGGTGCAGCCCCTGTGAAGAACAGTCTGACAAAAAGATCCTCAAAAATTTATACATTAGAATTAGCATATGATCTAGCAATTCCACATATGGGTATATGCAAGAGAATTGAAATCGGGGACATAAACAGATTTATGCATACCAATGTTCACAGCGACATTATTCATAATAGCTAATACATGACAGCAACCTAAGTGTCCACTGATGAATAAATGGATAAACTAAATGTGGTACACAAACATACAATAGAATATGATTTCACTTACTTGATTCCACTTACTGAGATACCTAAAATAGTCACATTCACAGAGACACAAGGTAGAACAATGGTTACCAGGAGATGTGGGGAGGGAGTGATGGGAAGTTATTACTACAAAGTTTCAGTCTGGGTTGAAAAAAAGTTCTGGAGATAGACAGTGGTAATGGTTGTACAACAATATAAATGTATTCAATGCCACTAAACTGTATGTTTTTAAATGGTTAACATGATAAACTTATGTTATATATATTTTAACATAATAAAAAATGCTTTTGGTTGGAAAAACTATAGGAGGGGAGGCAGGCAGGAGAGTCCGAGTCACAGCAAGACTGAAGGATGCTACACTGCTGACTCTGAAGATGGAGGAATGAGCCACAAGCCACAGAATGTGGGCAGATTCTACAAGATGGAAAAGGCAAGGCTGCCCTAAAGCCTCCAAAAGGAATGAAATCCTGACACTTTGATTTTAGTCAGTGAACCCCATCTGGAATACCTAATAAATGGTGGGGGGGGGGGGGGTGGGGAAAGGGTTGGAGAAATAAGGTATCGGGTGGCACAAAGGCCAAAAATGAGAGTATTTCAGGAAAATAAGTTAGTCAAACTGTTCAATGCCAAGAGACCTAAGAAGACATTTACATAAAGTATATAGGATCACTGACTAGTTTTTAAATTGTTGGAAATAAACATATATCAAATAAAATACTGTATCTTCAAAATCCATGGATGAGACACACAGTATGTAGGGATAGAACAGATCCTTAAACATAAGTGAAAATACTTTTAGGCCATTAAGAAAAAGCAACAGACAAGAAACAAACAAGATGATTCAAATTAGGGAAATATAAAATGAGCAAGAATACTCATTTCTTCTCCAGTCAACAGGCCTATAATCTAAGCCAAGTACTTCTAGCTCACAGGTTCAGAGCCATAGTTTTTTGATTTACAACAGATTTTATGGATTAGCTAATCTGAATTCCTATCTAGTACAAATTCCTACACATATATACACCATATCTTATTTTAGCCCACAGTCACCTTCTTGGGAAAATTCAGAATAAAGGGTTTAAAAAAAACAGGATGCCTGGGTGCTGGGTGGCTCGGTCGGCTAAGCGTTGGATTCTTGGTTTTGGCTCAGGTCATGATCTTGCAGTTCTTGAGTTTGAGCCCTGCACTGGGCTCCACACTGAGAGCGCAGAGCCTGCTTGGGATTCTCTCTCTGCCCCTCCCCTGTTCGTGCTCGCTCTCTCTCTCTCAAAATAAGTAAATAGGGGCGCCTGGGTGGCTCAGTCGGTTAAGCAGCCGACTTCAGCTCAGGTCCTGATCTCTCGGTCCGTGAGTTCGAGCCCCGCGTCGGGCTCTGTGCTGACAGCTCAGAGTCTGGAGCCTGTTTCGGATTCTGTGTCTCCCTCTCTCTGACCCTCCCTTGTTCATGCTCTGTCTCTCCCTGTGTCAAAAATAAATAAAACTTAAAAAAAAAAAAATTAAAAAAAAATAAAGTAAATAAACTTAAAAAAAAAAAAACCCTTGGAAAAATACCGATTAAAAAATTAGTCATAACACACTCGAAATTCCTAACTTTAATCAAATCTACTGTGTCTCTCAGATTGTTAGGTCATCGATAATTATATGTAGATATTAAAACCTGCATTACACATTTAAGAACAAATATTAAAGATTCAAATTAGTTTGCATACTTACAATGCAATATAACTTTGAGTTCAACCAGGAGTTTCTTTGACCCTCCATGACTTGTTCCTGGAAGCTTCTGCATTGCTTCCCCCTTTTTATTCAGTATTTCAATTCTTAATGCACCTACCAGTCCAAAATTTAAAATAAGAATGTCTTAGTTACACTCAAAAAATGTGATGAGGTCCATCAAATGATGAATGGATAAAGAAATTGTGGTTTATATACACAATGGAGTACTACCTGGCAATGAGAAAGAATGAAATATGGCCCTTTGTAGCAACGTGGATGGAACTGGAGAGTGTTATGCTAAGTGAAATAAGTCATACTGAGAAAGACAGATACCATATGTTTTCACTCTTATGTGGATCCTAAGAAACTTAAGAGAAGACCATGGGGGACGGGAAGGGGGGAAAAAAAAAGAGGTTAGAGTGGGAGAGAGCCAAAGCATAAGAGACTCTTAAAAACTGAGAACAAACTGAGGGTTGATGGGGGGTGGGAGGGAGGGGAGGGTGGGTGATGGGTATTGAAGAGGGCATCTTTTGGGATGAGCACTGGGTGTTGCATGGAAATCAATTTGACAATAAATTTCATACATTAAAAAAAAATGTGATAAGTCTGCTAGGTCTTGACATAGTGTTTCAATTCATCATGGTCTTTTACATATTAAATATGTAAGACACACAAAAAGCATATTTTCAGTATTAAGGGAAAAAAAAAAAAACATACCAATGGGGGTTCCAGCAGGCCTAATCTCATTTGGCAATAATTCATCTCCTTCAGGCCAAGTTACTGATAATCTATCAGGGAGCCTATTATGAAACCAGCATATTAATGTTTCATGAACTATGTTAACTATGGTCTTAATAAGATAAATACAAGTCACTAGAAACTGTAATATTTATTTTTGATATAGTATTTTGAAAGGCTAATGCTAAAATTCTATATGATTAATAATCTAAAAAAATTTCCCTAACCATTACTGTGGTTACTGAAACAGTAATACAAAATCTCTTGGTATTAAGAACCAAGAATTATCAATTGGGGGGAGGGCGTTCCTCTGCTCTTTTACAGTACAAGTTACCTTTGGGAAATACAATAAACGATAAGAGAATTATTGGTGAAATTCAGTAAGAATCAAAATGACTGCATCATTAGCCAAGCAAGAGCTACAAACAATTTTGTTTTTCTACTTTCCTTTACTTCTTTGGTACTGATCTTTACCTCCCAACAGTTACTACGACTTTCTTCTAGTTGTAGGTCAAACCAAGTTGTTTTCTAACATATTGGAGTCATAGCGCCTATAACAGTGACACTTTAGATACATAAAATTTACTTTTTCTACAAAATGCAGGATTCTGTTTTACAAAGCTCTCAATTTTTTTTAACAGCAAGTTCATCACAATATGTAAATCTAAGACTACAAATGTCCTATTATGTGTCCATTAACAACACACTCAAGAAGAGTTAAAAACGCTATGATTCATTTTTTATTTTGTTACTCTTATCCTGCAATTTGAAATGTGAATTACCTTGCCATTTCATCTTCTACATATTTTTTCACAGCTTTCTCAGCAACTGTCCTATCGAGCTTTGCAATTGGCACAGTTTTTACTTCATCATACAGTGCTTGAGGTTCCTGAATAATTTATATCAACATTTCAAAAAAAAAATATTCAAATTTGGCTACAATGAAAACATTTGTTTCTTCCAAAGAAACATTTTACCCCAATTAAGTATGTAAGTCATAATAACCATTATTACATTATACCACAATGGTTCTATTTTTCATGTAACCTCCTTAGACATAATTAAATACCATTCAAATATTATCAAGAATATAAGGATAAAGCCCACTCTCATTTTAGAGTTATTCATCCTTGAGAAAGAATTCTGGCTCCAATTTTTTACTAGTTTGTGGGCCTTGGACAAAATTTGCACTTTACAAAATTATTCTGACAACTAGAAATAACATACGTATGTTTGTTAAACATTGGGCAGATGTTAAGCTCTACAGATTATTGAAAACACCAAATAAGAAACACAAAAATTCATGCTAACACTAATGTATCCAACAGAAAAACCAAATGCAAGCAAAATATAAAATACTGTATCTTTATTTCAGCATTAAACAAAAATAAGCAGTACCAAGAGACTTCCAATAAAAATGTTTTATTACTTGCTATCTTACCATTGCAATCTGAACCTCTCCTCCTGTGGCATATACTTCTCCATCATGATCACCATAAAGAAAAAATTTTACTATGCTTCCATAAAAGAGAGGAAGTGTCTTGATTGTCTTGACCTAATAGTTTTTAGAAAAAGGCTTTTAGTATTTACTAAAACAGGCTTAATATTAATAATCATAACTATTTCACTGAAGGGGAAAATTCAGTATCGAAAAATTACTGAAAAAAAACATTCTAATAAAGTTGCATTTATTTATATTTGCTTATATAAGTTTCCCACTTATTCTTAACATACCTTTGTAAAGACACAGTGGCTTCTTCATACAAAAATGTCATTGCTATGCATGTCTAAAAGGTCTAGAATTCCTCCAAAGTCAATTATGAAGCCAAAATACCTCAAACCCTTTTTTTCCCACAAAATCTTGCTTTCAGACTATGAACAGTGACTATGAACAGTGAATAACTCTAACAACTTATTCCTTTCAAATAAACTGGCTCAAAGCTTGCCTATGGGTACTTCTTTTCCTTATGTGGCTTTAAAAATCTAAAGATAATTTTCATTAGTTCAATTCAGAAACTCTTGACAAGGACTACAAGAGTTTATACACAACCTACACTTTCGGCCTCATTTCTAAACTATTTCCTTTCACACACAACATGCTGCAGGACAACCCAACTTTACTACTTGGTGTTTCACTGCACTTACCTGTATTGTTGTCTGCGTTCAGATTATGGTCTCTGAGAAAGCACGTTACTCAACTACCACAAAGAACTTGACAAAAGTGTTCACTTCCTCCTTGTAACTCACTGCTTGACTTCAGGGTTTCCTTCTATCTTTATCCCTTTCATTTTCCTTTACCAGTGCATCCTTTTCATGCTAACCCCCCTATGTGTTGGAAAAGCCAGGCTCTAACTTCACACTTTACACCTCTCTAGATGATCACATACAATTCCCAGGCTTTAAATACACGATGACTCCTCTCCCACTACAGAGTGAATGGACACCTTCAACCTTTGTAGTATCTGCATAAACACCCAACTCTCCACCTCTTTCAAGATTCATACAAATGCCACTTCTTGCCCAAAGAATGTCATGATTTGCTCTTCTCCCAGGCCCATTCATAGTCAGAAAATGCTCTCCTCTCCTTCCAAACTGCCAAAGCAGTATTCATTCTCTCCTTTCAAGCACTTGTTCTCTTATCTATTATTATTTATGTTTAGGTTATTACCAAGTTTAGACTATAATGTCCCTAAGGACAAAAGATCTCTCTCCTAGATCTCTTCATTCTCTATAATGTAATCAACAAGCAGAGTAACTTACAAGCAGCAAACAGGTAACGAAAATTTAGTAAAAAACAAAACAAAGCAAAAACCTCATTACATCACATTAAAAAAATTTAAGACTCTCCATTTGAGTAAAGTTTAGTGCAAGAAAAAAAAATAAAAACCTTACTAACAGAGCCTTTGGGAAACAGGTTTTTAATAAATGCCACATTAAATTATGCCATTAAAATCAGTTTGATATTTTCATTCTTTCCTGGCTCCTGAGGAGCCAATACAAGCACTATTTTGTTGTTAAATACTAATACATCTCATTCAGTTTCAAATTCTATTCAAAACTGAATCCAGAAATAAGTTAAACCTACCAGCTGTCCTGCTTTATATATTTTTCCATCCCATTCTATTGCTGAGTATGTCGCCCAGGGGCCCTGCTTTTTAGAAGGAAGATCGGGACGTGTAATTATTCCTTTAAAAGATGTAAATTTTATTTGTTTGTCATACTTCTCATGACAGTCCTTCAGCCATAAAGCAAATTCTCTATCAATTTTCATTCGCTGTTCCTGTAAAAAACAATTTTTAATGCTCTATGAAATATAGCTACTAGTAAACAAATATAACCATAGATGCTGGTCATTCATTCCTTTTTTTCTTCCACATACCCCACCCTCAGAAAACCTAATAGAAAATTAAAATATTCTGCTGGAACTTTCTCCCATACAAATTTAGATTTCTAACAAAAGCATTACTAAAGAAAAAAAGTCTTTGCTATCATCTTTGGAACCAAGGTCTCAATGGTCACTACCAACAACAAAAAGCTTTCCTTCTCTGGTACGAATTTAATGGGGCGCCTGGGTGGCGCAGTCGGTTAAGTGTCCGACTTCAGCCAGGTCACGATCTCGCGGTCCGTGAGTTCGAGCCCCGCGTCAGGCTCTGGGCTGATGGCTCAGAGCCTGGAGCCTGTTTCCGATTCTGTGTCTCCCTCTCTCTCTGCCCCTTCCCCGTTCATGCTCTGTCTCTCTCTGTCCCAAAAATAAATAAACGTTGAAAAAAAAAAATTTAAAAAAAAAATTAAAAAAAAAAAAAAAAGAAAAAAAAAAAGAATTTAAGAGTACACCAAAAATGATGAATACTGGCTGCCTAGCAGAAAGAGAAAGGTGATAAAAATTTCTCTCCATTTATCAAGCATGCATATACATACATATATACATACACATATATATGTATACACACACACACACATATATATACACACATATACATATATACACACACACAGTAAACATACCTACAGTGTATCTATGGTATTAAAATATCAGGGGAAAAAAACATCTAAAAAGCTCCTTATGAGGAGGATAATGAAAAAAGGGTTGAGAAACACTGCTATACTGAACACATTTTTCCTTTTACATATTATATATACATATATATACGTATATATACGTATATGTATATGTATAGTACCCATTCAAAACAAGTTAAAACACGTATAGAAAATTAAGTGTTTTCTAATAATAAGAAAATGTGTTATTGTTTACCATTCTTCACCCTGTTGGAAGATAGTATAGAAAGATTTACACTCAAGCATAAGCTGTTTAATGCCTGTCTTTAAGAGAATTAGTAGGGGAAAAAAACCTCCACAGTACATGCTTTTGCAGACAATAACACATGAAGTAAAGTTCGTTTCTTCCTACATATCTTACTGTACAATATACCATTTCCAAATGAAAATGGAACAAAATAAAAAATGATTTCACCTTAAATTTATTAACTTGCAACTGGAAAACCAATCTTATCACTGAAGAAAGCCTACCAAATTTTTATACTGCACTTCAATGTACAGCACTTATAGTATAAAATATTATTTTATATGCTCTCATCAAATGGACATGCTTCTGTAGCTTCTATTCACTGTCATAGGTCTTAATATTAAGACCTAAATATCTGTAAAATTTTCATCCAAACACAGCCTAATCAGTTTGAAATTTTTGAGTAATGTGAACACATAAATGCTCAAGAATTTATATTCTTTTGATTTAATAAAATAAAAAGCATAAAAAATTATCAGTACAAGTCTATACTACTTGTGATTTTTCTTGTACTTAAAATAGAACATAGGCAAATATTCAAAATTTATATTTAAAATCATACCTGTCCATTTAAAATCCTTGTGAAAAGGGTGTTCTTGTCTTTCAATTTTAGCTCAAGATCCATAAAAGTCAGTTTATTTGTGCTGACCTGGAATTTGTCATTAGTGAATAATGCACCAGATATTCTATTGTAACATTCAATTGGCGCAAGCCCTCTCTTCTTCGGAGGAGTACACCAGTCAAAACTTGAACAGAATAAAACATTAGTTAGTAAAAGATAAGGTTGATAAATCAATGTAATTTCAGCAAAAATCAAAACTTACTCTTCAACAGATGTATATGGTATTAGCCGTCCATTCCAAAAACATTCAAAAATAGGCCTTTTCCCTCTTGCTGCTTTCTCAAGTATAAAACAATCATCATCATCATCTTCATCTTTTAATTCTAAAGCAAATGCATGAGTAGAGCAAAATGTTTATTGCTATAGAGTTTATGCAATTTATACCACTTCTTTAAGTGAAATATTAAAGTTGCTTCAGACAAACTATGACAAAAATTCATTAGGTCTCTCACACTGTTTTCTGTAAAACTTAATGACAACTTTAGTTTGCCCTCAGAAAGGCAGATTTCTGAAGTTGTTCCCCATTACCCATGGTGTTCTCATTTATATTAATATATAATTACGTTACTTATCAATCTGTGTTAGGAGTACTACACGAGCTGCTAAGCCTGCAATCTTTAAAATCTATTTACAGTGTAGAAGAGTCACACATGCAAAGAGACTATGCCCTATAGCAGAATCGCTCTTCCCTACAAATACAGGAGCTTGAATACTGTACCTCAAATACAAGTTTCACAATTCTGTCAGAACCAGTAGGTTCACATAAAAATCATCTGAGAAATCTACAGTATCTAGTAGCAGCAACTGTGCCTAGTTTGAACAAATTAATCAATAACACTAAACTTAATTTTACTTTAAATAACCTATTAAATTTTCAAAGATCAAATTCAGGTGATACAGCTACAATTATATTACAAAGCATCAGAAGCATTATTAGCACAATTGTCTATAACACTTTTATGCTTCTGAGCAATACATTTTCATATATCCAAACAAATTAGGATCAAACACTAAGGTCCTGATAGAGTAACACCTTAGTTATTTTGGCATTCAGGCACCTACACAAAATAAACTCTTCTTCCCCCAAAAAACACTCAACAAAGAAGTTCCTTTCAATCAAACCCAATCACTTTGCTCTTGGAGAATCCCTCTGGACCACTCAACTTATTGATTCTTATTTTAAGATATCACTTGAAGAACTTTATCTTTTTGTCTACAGCATACAAAAATGACAAAGGTTGGCAAATTAAAAAGGGGTCAGCTACATTGTGGAAGGTAGAGCCACACTTACTAATAATGTTGGACACTATTCTAAGGATTTGCACCAGCTTCTTATCTAAAATTCACAACACCTCTACAAGGAAAGAGATGACCTCCCATTTCACAGATAAAGAAACAGATAAGGAGTAGTTTGTCAAAGTTTACACAACCTGAAGTGTCAAAGATGGGACTTACATTAGGAAATCTGGTTCCAGAACTCACAAGACTAACAAGTATTCTGAATGAGAAAGTTTAATATTGTTACTCTATGTATTCAATGCAATCTCAGTACTCCACCAGGATTTTTTTTTAAGTGAATGTACAAAGTGATTCCAAAGGTTACCCAAAAGAGCAAAAGATTAAGAATTTTCTCAAAAAAGAATGTTAAGTTTCCTGATCTGCAAGTATCAACATACAATACAAAGCTATGAAAGTATCATTATTCATGTATATAAATATAAAATAGATCAATAACTTAAAGAATTCAAATGTGTGTACTTATTGGAACTCAGTATTATAAAATATTTCAAACTATTTAAAAAACAGTAACATTAAGTAACTGGTGCTACAAAACCAAATACTCACATGGAAAATATTAAGGCAAAGCCCTACCTCATTGTAGTACAAAAAAAAGGAGATTCTACATGCATTAAAGATCTAAACATAAAATGACTTTTAAAGAAACTACAGGACATTTTTATAATCTGGAAATATAAGAAGGCTTTCCAAAGCAAGGCAAAATCAGAAAGCATTAAAAAAAAAAAAAAAACTGACATGACTATGAAAAGCTTAAAACTTATTTATAAATACCTACAAAGATAATGAGAAGACAATATGTAAAGGATTAATATGCAGTACATACCTAAAAGTTCAGTAAGCAATTCATGAGAAAAAAATATGTAATATTCTTTAAAGCCAGTGCTTTACTCATCTGGCAGTGAATACACACATAAATCAAGAATTATAAAAATTATAAATACCTAAGAATTTAAGACATGCTTAAGAAAACAAGTTTTAAAATTTATCTAGCCCTCAGGGCCCAACTAATAATAATCATTAAAAAATTCTAAACCACAACTTCACATTTTGTAGCTAAGATAACAGATTAACATACTTGATGGAAAGCATGGATCATCGGGGTAAGTTTCTCTATCATACAAGAAAGGGTGGTATCGAATAATCCCTTCCACTACACCATCTCCTTCAACATGAGCCTTGAACTCAAAACTATCAGCTGCTGTGTTTATATACAACGTCTGCATGTCATCTTCTATTTCCCTTAGGTTGACAATCTTAGGTGCCTTCCCCTTTTCAAACATAGAAATCTAAAATAAAAACAAAAATAATTAAATTCTATGGTGACTTCACTTTTGCTCTCAACTACAATCTAACAACAAAATAGGTAAAAACTTGTATTTAAACAAGTAATCATATAGCTTAATTAAATAAATATATTTATATATGGGTTAAATAACCATAAGTAGCATCCCAATAAGGAACACAATATGCTACTTAAAAAAATAGAACATAAGCAAAGCAGAGCTAGAGAACAATTAACTCAGGAGTACATTTAAGGCTTCTTGCTAGAGGCAGGAAGTGAGACAACGATGCATGTGAAATTCTTTCCAAGATGTGGGCAAGGATATGGAGAACCCAATATTCAGTTTTCTATACTTCTAAATCTTACTTCACCATCATAAGACTTTTATGAACAAAGAGAAACTTTATATCCCTTTTCCTCCCCACTTTCATATCTGATGTTCAGCAACAACTCACATCTCTAAAGACAGGAGAAAAAGAAAGCAAATACTATAGTAAATAAAGGTTCAAAAACTACATAGATCTAATAATGATCTCTCTACTTAAATATTAAATTGCCAAAATACTTTGGTAAAAGACAAAGAGAGAAGGGTTATCTATTGACTGATTTTTCTTATCCAAAGTCATTTGGAACTGGAACAGACACCTAATAACTTGTAATATTTTAAGAAAGAATTTTATCTTACTTCAATATCAATGTTGTTGAAAGGTCCAACTTCTTTTGATGTACGTTTTTCATTGCCTTTTGGGCCATGAATATAGTAATGATAAATATGCCTAAAATATAGAAAATTAACTTTATACTTTTAATTCAATTTAATTCATAAAATTACAGTTCACATAATAACCTACAAAAATAATTTTTATGACCACTATTTGGCAGTATCTATTTGGTAGGTACCAGCCTAGCACTATACTAAGCATTCTTAAATACAGTATACCATTTAACGGTATAAACAATTTGAAATGCAGGTATTACGATCTCATTTTATAGATATAGAAATTGGGGTGCAAGGAGTTTACACAATTTATCTAAGGTTACAAAACTAGAATTGGAGAGAGGTGGACTACAATCCTAGCCTTTCCAACATCAAAAGCCCACATAAATTACACTTCTAAGAAGTATAGTATGAAAACTAGAAGGCAAGAGACTATAATTCTACTTCTCAGGCATGTTCTAAAAGAGACTTAAATAATCAGGGAGTACATAGGATTGGATATTTTTAAGCTATCTGAATGAGAATGTTATTCTATAACTCTCGTCTCTCCTCTCTTACAGCATTGAGACATTCTTGCCCTAACATTCCTAAAGCAAAACTAATAAATTCAACATAATCCCTTTAAAAACCAATTCACAACTCACTGCTACTTTAAGTTTTAAAAGTTTTTTGGTAAGATTATTTAGGGCTAAACCATACTATGTTATTATTTACTCTTCAAACAAGTATTTGCAATATTCCTTCATGTGAATTTTATTTGTAAAAAATTATCCTAGCTAATCTTTAAAATACTGAGATAAAAGGAAATCACTGAAAATCTTTAGGTCTTTCCTCATGCATATCAAAAGTGTTACCGTAATCAACAGTTAGTTTACAAGAATACATTAAGAAAGTAATATAAATAGCTTAAAAGAATTTCAAAGAATGGTTAAAGTAATAGATTATTCTTTGCTACAGCAAGATTATATTCTGTGTTATGTACACTGAGCTCCTTTGGTTAAAAGAAATCATTACAAAATAGCTAATGAGATGTGTACTTCGAGAATAAAAATTCCAAATTCCTATTTAAAATCCTTAGGTTACAGAGTCAATAAACATCAATACGCAGCAAGAAGAAAAGATACTTCTAAAATAAAATTATTTTCCCATAAAAAATTTTTACAATGTTAGTATACATTTCTATACAAAATAAAAAAAAAATCTCAAATTAAGTACATTAGTTAGCCTTTTGGTAAATACAAAAAATGTTTTTTAAAAAATGTAAATTTTGTGCAGTTGTACCCATTTTTGCCATACTCAGTAATTCAGACTAATGCAAATTATGGAAATAAATGGTCCTTACTATGTTTACAGAGAAAAAACTAAGAACCATTAAACATTCTGATGATTTAGTCTAATGGAATATGTCACACTCCCTAAAAGTTTTCCTGGAATAGATATACAACAATTTATTTTCAGTATTATTAGATCATATAGGCCAATTTGCATATTTTTATTTTAACAGACTTCATGCATTCGATAAACATTTATTGAGCATCTATTATTTAACAGGAAACACTAGGGATATAGTAGTAAATAAAAAAGATTCCAATAGGGGAAGGCAGACAAAAAAGTAAAAAAAAAAAAAAAATACATGGTACAGAAGATTATGATAGGTGCTACAGAGAAGAACCACAAAAGGGGAATATGAAAGTGATGGTGCTGAATTTGATATAAGTTCCTAAGTTTATTTTAAATTTTATGACAGGTCTCAAAAGTCTGTCCTTCAAATAATGACCAACATATTGCAAGTCATCAATATTTATTTACAGAATAGAGAAGTATTTTAATGCCAAGATCAGAGCACTGGTTACTGTACTGAAGGGAAGGAAATGAGGCACAAAACACACAGCAAAGAGGTTTTTGATGTATCTGTAATATTTTGTCTTAAAAAAGTAGTAACATGTCCTCAAATAATTACTTACGCTAACTGTCTTGTCCAAAGAAGAAAATAATTTTTCAAGTACTGTATGTGTTCTGGTTGTACTCCTGTGATAACCACAGCAGTAAAGCTATCTTTTTCTTTCTCCTCTAAGATAAGATGATGTAGAAATCTTTCATCATCATTTGTAATGTGAACAGAATCAGATGGCTAGGAGAGTGAATATAAATACAATAGGTTAGATACACTTAATTGTAATAAACAAATAACATTTACATTGACTTTTAATATGATTCGCTTGGATAGTTTCATAAACAGCTTCAAAAAACTTTTGAAGGAAAATAGCCCAATACAAATCAGCTGAGTATGTGACAATGCTGTGAGAGCAGGATAGCTTTAACATAAATTGCTAATGTGGCATATATACAGGAGTACCCTATACCATAATGCTAAACCAATTGTAGAATCATAAAAGAAAAGGTAAAACAACAACAACAAATAATGAGTTTAAAAATGCTGAAAAAAAACTAAGGACACTTACCCTAGGGTGGAAAGAATTCTTCCTTGAGATACCTACCACTTAAATTGGTCAGGACAAATGCCCAGCTCTCCATGTTCAAGAAAACTGGGATGCAGCCTGAACCCAGCTGGCTTAGCCCAAAGGAACTGTGTTTAAAAGGGAGTAAAATCATCCTGTGCCCTAGTCCAGTTTCAGAGAATATCTATAGCTTGCTCAGAAGGAAAGTGGGGAGGGGGAAAAAACGGGGAGTGTTTGAGGGTAAGAATTACAAATGTCTCGTTTTTACAGTTAGTCTACATGTGTTAAAATTACATGTATACACATACATACACTATGTATGTTGCTATATACATAAAAGCTTGTAAGGATACACGCTGAACTATTACATCTAGGAAACTGTTTTTTTTAATAAGCATATATTACTACAGCACATTAAGTAAATAAAAACAAGCCCTCTAAGGGTGCCAGAGATGGTTAAGCATCTGACTCTTGATTTCAGCTTAAGTCATGATCTTGCAGTTTTGAGATCAAGGCCCCCATCAGACTCCTTGCTGAATGCGGAGCCTGCTTAGGATTCTCTCTTTCCCTCACTCTCTGCCCCTCCCCTACTCGGGCACATGCACGCACCCTCTATCTCTCTTGCTCAAAAAAATAAACACTCAAACAAACCAACCCTCCAAAACCATTCCAATGCATCGCTACACACTAACTAATACTACAGCTACAACATATAGTATACAAATAACATTTTATACCCTTTGAGAGCTTAGTGGATTAGTTTGGGTTTACTAATGATGTGGGTTCATTACCAAATATTTATCAAGCACCTTCTAAGTCCTATGACTCAATATAGGCACAAGGAAGATACGAGTTAACTAAGACAGTGCCCCTCCTCCCTATAAATTCCATCTAATAGATGAGAAACAAATGATTACAAAACAATGTGCCATTATAAAGATATGAACCAAGAGCTACAGAATTAAAAAGAGTGTGACATTTTCCCAGAAGATTAGAACATTCCAGCCCCATGAGAATATGAAGGATTTGAGAGTATAAGGCAAACAAGGTAGTTTGAAGTATATATTAAATATATGATGAAAGATGAGGCTGGAAAGGCTGAAAGAAGCAGTGAAAATGGATGGAAGAGAGGGTAGATGAAAAACTATTTTAAAAGTCAGAACTGAATGGTGAATGATTAACAAGGATTACACAATTACTAACTATTCTGGCCAAGGGATACTGTTAATTGAAAAGGGTAGAGGAAAGGTGAAGAGAAAGAAAGAATAGGGAAAGATGTAGATAATAATCTGATTTCAGAGGTACCAAAAGTGAGTTCTTTATGGAACATCTGGAAGGACATCTACCTGAAATTGGAAATGAGTATACCAGATATAATCAGCTGGTATTCAGCACCAATTCATCCCACCTTTTGTTGTCCCTTCCTGGGCTGCAGAGAATGGAAAACCAAAAGTCTACCTTTCAGACTCCCTTACATTTTAGGTTGTGGATGCGAATTCGGTTTCATCAATTAGATGTAGTAGCCAAAGATTTAGAAGAGGAAAATGACTCAAAGCCCATTTCCTGAGATGTCTTGAACGTTTTCTGTTATCATGCAAGGTACTGAAAGACCAATATTCAAGTTCTGGCTTCAAGTGTTAGCACTGATACAGCACGGGTTATAGCCAGAAGGTCTGTGTTTTGGTGTTGGGAGCAATTGTGGCAGCAAGACCTTTCCAACACCTGGATCACAGATAAGGCAGGGTGTTTCTAAATTCCAGATCCAGTGGTGGTCCTCCAGCTACCTTATTATAGCAGATGTCACAGCATGCCTTGAATGTCACTTCAGAGTGTCCCAATAGCTTTCTATGAGGCTCAGCCAAGAGCCCACTCCTAGCGCTTTCAATAATCACGCAAACATCAAATTCCTTTTATTAAATCCTTTTCTGTTTGAAGAGCCTACAATGATTTATTTCCTCAATGGAGTCCAGCCTGATTCAGTGTCTCAATCTTAAGAGAAAAGTCTTGACAAATACAGATTTAAGAACTGTTAGTATTAAGTAGCATATATACTGCCTCCTAGAAAAAGCAAGACTCCTGGTTGCACATCAAGAGCCACCAACTCTGTACACATTGTAATAACTGTGTGTAAAAGTTGGAGAAGCCAAATAGTAGGCTGGAAAAGATTGTCCAGAAAAAGAAAAAGACCAAGGACCTACCAGTAGCCATGAAACCTATGTTAGGACAAATTAAGCACAAAATCACAGGAAAAAGTGGCAGAAATGATGATCCAAGAGACATTAGTTCTATCCAAGCTTTATCATACCTATACAGTTTTAAAAATCACTTGAATTCTGAACTCCTATTTTCCACCAGTTTTAACACAGCATAATATTTCCACAAATATACTTTACAGGGCTTTGTGATGGTAACATAAGATGAGAAAGATGGAATATCAGTATGTAAATATAATATGATATATAAATTGTGTAATAAATACAACAAACTTAAAAAGGGGAAAAGAGGGATGAGCAAAATGAAGAAATTTCCTAAACAGAGGAGAATGTTAAGTTATACAGAAAATAAAGGTGGCTTGAAAGTATTAAAAAAATAATCAGCCCATTAATAAAGAAAAGGTATTATTTTCACCTGTCAAATTGCCAGCATTTTACTGCCTTCCCCTCCACTCCACTTTTTTAAAAAAAGAAAATGATCAGATAGGCCCTTCCACATACTGTTTTGGGGAGTATATTAGATGTGGGTTTAACCTTCTAGAAGAGCAATTTTGTAATACACACCATGAACATTTAAAAAGTTTAAATTCACTGTCATAACTATTAAAATTCTAACAGCTATATGAAGGAAAAACTGCAAAGACATTCATGGCAGTGTATTTATAATAAAATCCTTTAAATACAGTAAATGCTCAACGGAATAGTCAAATTATAACACATTCAGACAAAACACCATGAAGGTATTAAAAATGTGTGTGTACTAGGGCAGCTGAGTGGTTCAGTTAGTTAAGCATCCAACTTTGGCTCAAGTCATGATCTCACAGTTCATGGGTTCGAGCCCCATGTCAGGCTCTGTGCTGACAGCTCAGAGCCTGGAGCCTGCTTCAAGTTCTGTCTCTCCCTCTCTCTCTCTCTCTCTCTCTCTCAAAAGTGAATGAACATAAAAAAAAAAAAATAAAAGTGTGTGGTACAGGAAAATATTTTATAAAATGGAGAAATACTCAAAATGTTAAAAAAAAAAATGTGTGCTCAAAACTGTTATATAAAAAAAAATTAAGTAGATGAAGGGGATTAAGAGTATACTTTCCCCTTCCAACTCAAGATGCTAATAAGGAGGTTTTATTCTTAATTCCAGTGTTATTTACAGTGTTATATTAGTTTCAATAAGTGTACTCTTGATGAGCAATGAGTAATATACGGAATTGTTGAATCACTGTATTGCACACCAAAACTAATGTACAACACTGTGTAACACTGGAATTAAAATTTAAAAATACTAAAAAAAAAAAAACCCCAAAAAACAAAAAAACAAAACACCCTATAGCCATATAATAAAATAAAAAAGGCTAGAAATTCAACGAGATATTTTTTTCTGGAATCTGAGCACATTTTTATTTGTACTTTTCTATAAATTTTTTATAACTTGTTTTAGAATAAGAAAAGACTTAAGAAGCTCAAACTTTAAAGATTTTAAAACAATTCTAAAATATTTCAAGTGGAGAAAAGTTGAATAATACAATACTATGAACTCACCACCAAGACTCAAATTCATTAATATTCTGCTCATTAAAATTAGAATATGAATGCAAATTTCTAACAAAAGTAAATCACTCATTTATTTCTCTGGAGCTCCAATTTCCTAAAAGCTTATTTCCCTATACTATAAGTGTTTTCTACTCTAAGTGTGAAACTGTTAGACAAAAAAAGATTTAAAATATCAACCTCAGTGTAAGGGAAAAAGTTTATAATTATATGATCAATTTCCAAGGAAGTTTACTCAGCTTTATGAGACATCTTATTGCATTGAAGATTTCCAGCCTGAGAAAGCATGTATATGGTCACTTTTGCTATTCACAAGACTAAAGCAAAAAGAAAAAGTAATGGAATTTGAAAATTCCATACCTTCAAGTTTTTAAAGCAATAGCTAAGTATCCTAGCTAGAAATTGAAAAAAAAAGTACTTGTCTCTATCTGTCCAATTTAACAACTTTATAATTAATGAGTTAAAATGTATCATACCTTTCTGTTTCTAATATATCCACTATATATTGCCTCTTTATTTTTCTCCTTCTTCTCAAAATCTTCTTTCGAAAGCACAAGTTCATGAACATCTTGGGAATCTGCAGGTTTGCTTATCATCTGTTAAATATTAAAGACTACTTTAAAAATTCCTAAAAGTTAAACTAATTAGTAATTTAGACAGAATCAACCTCCAAATATTTTAATCAACTCTCATTTAAAAGAAATCTTTTTACTTACTCTGGCTGATTGTCCAACAAAGAAAACAGCCTGCTTGCCCCCAACACCAAAATAGGAAATATCACTATTTAAACTGCGTGGCACTGGTACTGGACGAACATATCCTGAATGATCACTAAAATAAAACATTAATGCAGTGACTTTAAACAAGCTATTTAGACGCCAAAGGAAATTGTTAAAGCACTTTTATTAAGTGTTAATATAATGATCCCCACGCTAGACAACACCCCCATTCAAGGTAAAAGAACCAGAGCCCAAAGTCAAGATAAATAGTCCAGTGGTTCTCAAAATGTATTCCCCAGACCAGCTGTATCAGCATCACCTGGAAACTCAAAAAATGCACCTTCTTGGGCCCACCCTACTAAATCATAAACTCTCTTAGCAAACAAGACTAAATAAATATCTGTACCCTTATATATCCTACTGCCCCTAGAATTGTCCCTTCAAAATTGTTTACTGCTTCTAAACTTGTAAAAATAATTTCTGAATAATGGGAATTATAGCAAAAACATTTCTTATTTCCTAGTAACATAACACAAAAGAACCTCTTATGGCACCATAACAACACTCTGGAGACTAAGCATCCCTGGGTTCTCAAAATAAAGGCTAGGTATCAAGGGACACCATTTCCCAGTATCAGATACAAACAGAACTGGGGGTGAGGCTACAACCCCTATTACACTCAATGGAAAAGCTAAAGATCAGATGTGGCACAGCTAGAAAGAGAAAATACAAAGACAGCATTCAAAGAACTTACCCATAAGAAATAAAGAAAAGGAACAGAAAATATCAAAGTAGGTATAAAAGACATACCTTTCCAAAGTAGGAAACTATCTCACTACACTACAAGCATAGTTCTAGAAAGAGGAAAAAATGGAAAAGGCTACAAATAATGTCTGACAAAAGCTGGGGAGTCAGGAAATGGGAAGCAGTTGCGAAAAGACACAAATTTTCAGCTATAAGAAAAATAAGGTCTGAGGATCTAATCACTAACACTACTGTATGTATAACTGAAATGTGCTAAGAGAATAAAATTTAAAAATCCTCTTCTCTGCCTTTCAATTGAGGTTTTAGACCAATTACATTACTGTGACTATTGGTATGTTTTGATTTAAACTTAACTGTCTTTTTTTTTTTTTAATTTTTTTTTTCTTCTGCATTAAGAGGGGAAAAAAAAAGATGTAAGGTGATGAATGTGTGAATTAAACAGAGGGAAGGACTCCTGTTTAAAGGAAAATAACGAGGGCACCTGGGTGGCTTAGTCGGTTAAGCATCTGACTCTTGGTCCTGATCTCACAGTTCATGTGATCGAGCCCCATGTTGGGTTCTGTGCTGAAAGCACGGAGCCTGCTTAGGATTTTCTCCCTCCCTCCCACTCTGCTCCTTCCCCGCTCATGCATGTTCTCTCTCTCTCAAAATAAATAAACTTAAAAAATAAAAATAAAGGAAAATAAAAAGAATACAATTCAATATTTAATATATATCAACAGAAACTTTGTAAAAACAAAACATCAAGACAGTAAATGGCATGGGGGTACCTGGCTCAGTTGGTTAAGCATCCAACTTCAGGTAATGAATTCAGGTAATGAATTTAAGCCCTGTGCTGGGCTCTGTGCTGACAGCTCAGAACCGGGAGCCTGCTCTGGATTCTGTGTCACCCTCTCTCTTTGTCACTCCCCTGCTCACACTCTGTCTCTTTCTCTCAAAATAATACTAAATAAATTTTAAGACAGTAAATGGCACAGGTATTACTGCTGTGGTATGCTAATACTGTATGTAAGTAGTATATTATTACTTGATATAGACTGTGACAAACTGAAGACACATACTTTGAATGCTAACATTATCAATACAACAAGGGTAGCAAATAATAAGCCAACAAAGGAAATAAAATACTCATTTTAAAATACACACAAAATACTCATTTTAAAATAAGGCAGAAGAAAAAAGAAAAACAGGAACAACAACAACAAAAAACAATGAAAAAAACAAATAACAAAGACCGCAGAGTTTAAATCAAAACATCCCAATAATCACAGTAATGTAACTGGTCTGAAACCTCAATTCAAAGGCAGCGATTGTGTAATTTTAAGACACAACTATATTCTATCTTAAGGAAACTATTTTTTTTCTAGAAACTCTCTAAATATAAAGTGACAATAGGTTAAAAAGTTGGAAAAAAAGTTACCATCAATACAAATGTAAAAGCTGGAGTAGCTACAGTAACATCAAAGCAAGCTGATAAGGAGTATCACCAGGAAACGATCAAAAATAAATAAATAAATAAAAGCAAGAACAATGAAACAAATACATAAAGAGGTCTTCATTATCCTCTTGAGTTTTTAAATTATATTAGTCTGATGAAATCAAAATAACACCGTTTGATATGGTTCTCAATGTACATGGAGGTAAAACTTAAGAAAACTCAATTATAAATGAGAGACAGTGAGGGGACCTAAATAATTTGCTAAAATTTCTAAAATTCACTTTAAGTGGTAAAATATCCTTACTAGTACAATGTAATGTTATGTATGTATACAGTATTCCTCAGAACCACTAAAAAAAAACCCCAAAAATATAGTCAAAATCACTTTATAAAAATAGCAAAATACAGAAAACTATGTTGAGTAACCCATAAAAAGGCCAGAAAAATGAAAAATAAAAGGAATAGAGAAGCTATACAAGACATACTTAAGTCCTGACATATATATCAAGAACTATAGTAAATGTGACAATACAAATACACTAAATAAAATGAATAAAAAAGTGACCCAAGTATATATTGTCTACAAGAATTTCCAATATAATGATACAGGTAGGTTAAAAGAAAATGGGTAAGAAAAGACATACCAGGAAAACATGAATGAAAAGAAAGCTAAAGAATATCACATAAAATATACTTCAGAGCAAGAAAATTATCAAGGACAGAGTAGTATTACAGAATAATAAAAGGATCCACTTACCAAGAATGCATAACAATTCTCTAACTGCGTATACATAAAATAACACAAGTTCAAAATACATAAAGCAGAAATTAAGAAGTGAAAAAAGAAACACACCTGTAAATAAGTGGGGGACTTCAAAATTCCAGCAAGGATATAAAAGAATATACCAGCAAGGATATAAAACCATCAAGGATATAAAAGAACTAAATAATATCAACGAATGGAATCAAATTGACATTTAAAGAACACTCCTCCCAACAACAGCAGAATATATATTCTTTTCAAGGACACAGAAAATTCCCCCAAATAGATCATATTCTGGAGCACAAAACAAATCTCAACAAATTTAAATAGAGTGTATAGAGAATATTTCCTCTGACTATAACAAAACCAAACTAGACATCAACATAAAGAGGAAAATATGTTAAGAACACGTGGAAATTGAACAACACATTCCTCAATCTATGGATCAAAGAGCAAATTACAAAGGAAATAAAAAATACACCAAACTGTAGGACAATGAATATACACCATTATCAAAACTTGTGGGATGTAGTGAAAATAGTTCTTAAAGATTTGTAGCACAAAATCATCATCTTAGAAAAATCTCAAATCAATCATCTAAGATTCCACACCTCAAGAGAAAAAATTTTAATTTATCAAAGCACACATTTCTTTGAAAACATTACCAATAAATATACACTACTAAACTTGAAAATGTAATGAAATGGACTAATTCCTAGTAAAATATAACTTACCAAAACTAAGTCAGTAATTGCCTAAATATTCTTATAACTATATTTAAAAAATCAAAGCAATAGTAAAAAATTCCTCCCACCAAAACAGACTCAAATGGCTTCGTATGTGAGTTTCAAAACCCAAACTTTCAAAAGAAAAAAAAAAAAACCCTCAAACTTACATAAGTGATGGAAGTATAAATAAATACAATCACTCTGGAAAACAATTTACTACCTTGTACATTGGAACTTTTAGCTTTTAACCGACAAATTCCCTTCTAGGTATCTAAGAACTTACGTAGATTTGGACTAGCAAATACATATGTAACATTATACACACACATAAACACTTATAAGTAACATAGTAATGCTTATAATGCCAAATGTGGCATGGGGGGCCAAATGCCCACTGACTGGAGACTGGATAAATACAGTGCAATTTTAAGTATGCACAAAAGAATATTATATGGTTATGAAAAAGAAAAAACTACAGACCCACACAAAGACGAAATCTTAGTAACCTAATATTAAGCGAAAATACAAGTCCCTTATAGAACAACATATCGTATGACTATCCTTTTTCGCAGCATCAAAAAACAAGCAAAGTTAGATTTTTAAAATATAAGGAAATAAGGGGGCACCTGCATGGCTCAGTTGGTTAAGCATCCCGAATCTCAGTATCGACTCAGGTCATGAGCTCACAGTTTGATTTGTGAGATCAAGCCCTGTGTTGCACACAGCAAAGCCTCCCCTGCTGGGGATTCTCTTTCCCTCTCTCTCTCTCTCTCTCTCTCTCTCTCTGTCCCTCCCCTCCCCTCTCTCAAAATAAACAAACATTTAAAAACAAAAATAAGGAGGAGCGCCTGGGTGGCTCAGGCCTGGGTGGCTATGTGCTGACAACTCAGAGTTGGAGCCTACCTCAGATTCTGTGTCTCCCTCTCTCTCTGCCCCTCCCCTGCTCATGCTCTGTCTCTCAAAAATAAATAAACATTAAAAAAATTTTGTTTTTAATAAAATATAAAATATTTTGCTCAAATAAGGAAATAAGAAAAACAATTCAAGATAGTTAACTGTGATGGAGAGGAAAAAAACAGAACAAGGGAGGAACACACAGATGTAAGTTACAGAAACTGTGCTACTTACTGGTTTGGGTGATAAATTCTGGTTATTCGGCTTATTAAATTTTTCAGTAAACCTTAAAAATACAATGCCTGAATTGATAAATTGTTATAAACCAAAAACTGTAATTAAATTCTATGAACCTAATGTATTAAAAAAAAAAAAAAAAAAGGTAGGGGCACCTGGGTGGCCCAGCCAGTTAAGCAACTGACTCTTGATACTGGCTCAGCTCATGATTCCAAGGTTGTGAGATCGAGCTGACCCCCCCACCCCTACAAACAAAGTAAATGGTTTCTAAGACTTTAATTATTATGGCAATGCTTCTAGGAAACAACCTGAAAATACCCCCCAATATTATCTTAAAAACATATACGGGAAATACACAAAAGTTTAGAGAGAGATGGACTCAGAGGTTAAACACACACATACTTAGACTGATTCAAAACTAAGAATTCTACTCACTGACAGTGAATGGACATAATCACCAGGAATTAAGTCTACTTTTCAACCCAAAGCATCTATGCAAATCTAACCTAGGCAAAAACCCTATCATAGCAAATAAGGTTAAGAACACAAATGTCTAGGTTTCAGACTTGTGTAAATAAGTCCAGAAAATTTCCTTTATCTACACTCAAGGGTTATATAAACATCCCTTCATGAAGGTAAGTACAAGAGAAAGATAATCTAAGACCCTGTAAAAATTTTTGCATCACAGAAGCACTCCTCTAGAGAATTTAGAAAGATCCCTCAGGAATAACATATCACAGTCCAAAAAAATTTCAAAAAACATTCATATTCTTGATACAATGTAAAAGGACACTGTATCTTTTTGATATATTAGTACTGTATTTATTAAAAGAGAGAAAAAAATATGCAAGAAAAGAAATCACAGAAGGTGTTGAAAGTAAGAAAAAGGAACAAGAAGGAGAATAAAATTAGTAAAAGAAACTAAAATATAAGTGGTTGCCAGGAAATAGGGTAGAGTGACTACATATGTATATTTATATCTATCTTGAATCTATCAAAGGGAATAACCCCACAATAAAGAAAGCTTTACCTCCAATAAAACTGACAAATGGCCACAGATCCTTATTAGAGTTTCTGGAATAAATCTATGCAACACAATGAAACTAACCCAATTAAAGTAGGATGCCTAAATGTTACATCATCATTCTCTGAATTCAAGTAACACAAATATCAGAAAGTAAAAGTTCATCTAAATTTGCAGAAAAGTACTGAAGACGAACTTTTTCTTTAGCAAAATTAGGGAAAATCCTGTTGAGGGTCCATTTCCACAACCTAAAAAAAAATGGCATGGGAAATAAGCTATGTGGCATACTATTTTTATAAAAAAAAAAAAAAAAAAGGCTACCTAAGTTGAGGACCTTTCAGTGGCTGAGCAGGAGGTAGCACTGATTCAACACACATCTGGATTATGACCACACAGCAATTATGTTCTAGGTATCTAATTGAACTTTTTTTTTTTTTTTTAATTTTTTTTTTCAACGTTTTTATTTATTTTTGGGACAGAGAGAGACAGAGCATGAACGGGGGAGGGGCAGAGAGAGAGGGAGACACAGAATGGGAAACAGGCTCCAGGCTCCGAGCCATCAGCCCAGAGCCTGACGCGGGGCTCGAACTCACGGACCGCGAGATCGTGACCTGGTTGAAGTCGGCCGCTTAACCGACTGCGCCACCCAGGCGCCCCTAATTGAACTTTTAAAAAAATTTTTTTTAATGTTTTTTATGAGAGAGAGCATATGCACTAGCAGGGGAGGGGCAGAGAGAGATGGAGCACCAGCAGGAGCAGGGCAGAGAGAGACAAAGACAGAGAATCCAAAGTGGGCTCTGCACTGATAGTCCTGTGAGAGGCTTGAACTCAAGAACTGTGAGATCATGACCTGAGCCAAAGTCAGATGCTTAACCAACTGAGCCATGCAAGCACCCCTCTAACTTTTTTTTTTTTTTTAAGTTTGTTTATTTTTGAGAGAAAGAGCATGAGCAGGGGAGGGGCAGGGAGAAAAGACGACACAGAATCTGAAGCAGGCTCCAGGCTCTGAGCTGT
Source organism: Herpailurus yagouaroundi (assembly GCF_014898765.1). Lineage (NCBI taxonomy): Eukaryota > Metazoa > Chordata > Mammalia > Carnivora > Felidae > Herpailurus > Herpailurus yagouaroundi. Next base: position 53,682,418 of record NW_024412397.1, on the reverse strand, counting down.
CAGCACAGAGCATGATGCAGGGCTCAAACTCACAAACTGCGAGATCATGACCTGAGCTGAAGTCGACACTCGACCAACGGAGTCACCTAGGCACCCCGAATTTAACTTCTAAGGCAATGATTATAATAATGCCTGAGTGATGAGCCAATTTTCTAGGTTCGTGTAATGTTCTACATGTTATTAGAGGTTTGAATTACACAGGTGAATGCATTTGTCAAAAGTTGGTTAACAGAGTGAGCACTTCCATAATGGTAGAGTAAGGACCTATGAAAACTCACTCATTGATAAAAGCAACGAGAACATCTGCAAACATTGTAAAAAATCAACATTTTCAGAATAAGTATTAACCAAAGGCTTGAACAATCCAAGGAGTGTTTATTCAAGACACACAGTTGAATCTCAGAACAGTGAGCTCTGTGATGTTTTAACATGCCGTATCCCACTTCCCGCCTCACCAGCTCCACAGAAGCCTTGAAAACTGATAGCCTTACAATCACAGTGAAAACCAGCTACCCAGGAGTCACTGGAGCAAGTTTGGAGTTCCCCTAAAGCCCCTTTCCCATAGAACTGCCATTATTAGATTTGTCTGACAGTTCCCAAGGAACCTCCACTCATAGGGTTTGCCTTTATTTGACCCAACTCAGAACCTGCTCACTGTGAACCACTTTTCCCTCAGTCATTTGTCAAAAACTTATCAATGGTAATTATTTATGATCACAGCTGAGGAACGCAATGAAAACAACTGGGAGGAAATAAGAACCTGGCCAAAAACTGACAAAGAAAAGGGGGAGAATGAGAGGTCCATAGTGGGTTTTAAGAGCTGCAACATATTCATGAGAATAGAGAAGGGCATACTCATATGCAGGGCTAGCCACATGCTCAAGAAAGCCCTAAGCTTTCATTTCTGGCTGACTTTGAGGTTCTGTGCAAGCAAGAAGTAAAGACAAAGGCAGAGTTTTAAACTTCCTACCAGAACATTAAAAACATACTTCAATATGCAAACAGAATGCACTGGTAAAAGCTTGGAAGACTTAATGGTTCCACACATTTAGGGAAATGTCCACTCACTAGCTAGCAACACAAGATAAAGAATACAGACTTTACAGAATTAGTTTAGAGGGGAAACTATAAAAATAACAAAAAAACCAGAAGCAACAAACAAGCCCTGGGGAGAAGGATCAATCTAATTTCCAGAGTTGCAACACTGTATTATTTAAAATGTCTTATTCTCGGGGCGCCTGGGTGGCGCAGTCGGTTAAGCGTCCGACTTCAGCCAGGTCACGATCTCGCAGTCCGTGAGTTCGAGCCCCGCGTCGGGCTCTGGGCTGATGGCTCAGAGCCTGGAGCCTGTTTCCGATTCTGTGTCTCCCTCTCTCTCTGCCCCTCCCCCATTCATGCTCTGTCTCTCTCTATCCCCCAAAAAATAAATAAACGTTAAAAAAAAAAAAAAAATTTAAAATGTCTTATTCTCAACAAAAAATTGTAAACTGGGGCGCCTGGGTGGCTCAGCAGGTTGGGTGGCCAACTTTGGTTCAGATCGTGATCTCACAGTTCCTGAGTTCGAGCCCCGCATTGGGCTCTGTGTTGACAGCTCAGAGCCTGGAACCTGCTTTGGATTCTGTGCCTCCCCCTCTCTCTGTTCGTACTCTACAGACACACACACACACTCTCTCTCTCGCTCGCTCAAAAATGATAAACATTAAAAATAGTTTTAAAGAAAGAAAAAAATTATAAGCCATGCCAAATTATAGTCCACACATGAAAAATAGCAGTAAGAAGAAACTGTCTCAGAGAAAGCCCAGACACTAGACTTACTAGACAAAGATTTAAATCAGTTATTTTATTTTTTAAATACTTATTTATTTTGAGGGGCAGGGCAGAAAGGGAGAAAGAGAATCCCAAGCAGGCTCCACGTTGTCAGCAAAGAACCGGATGTGGGGCTTGATCTCACGAACCATGAGACCATGACCTGAGCCAAAACCAAGAGTAGGATGCTTAACCAACTGAGCCACCCAGGAGCCCTTAAATCAGCTATTTTAAAGTGCATTACATGAACAGAAATCATGAAGTAAATAGTGAAGTATGAGCACAATGTTTCACCAAATAAACAACAACAGAGGCAGAAATTATTTTTTTTTCAACGTTTATTCATATTTTTTTTGGGACAGAGAGAGACAGAGCATGAACGGGGGAGGGGCAGAGAGAGAGGGAGACACAGAATTGGAAACAGGCTCCAGGCTCTGAGCCATCAGCCCAGAGCCTGACGCGGGGCTCGAACTCACGGACCGCGAGATCGTGACCTGGCTGAAGTCGGACGCTTAACCGACTGCGCCACCCAGGCGCCCCAGAAATTATTTTTTTAAAAAGAACCAAATAAAAGTTCTGCAATTTAAAAAAATTCAGTTAAGTGGCTCACTAGCAGATCTGAGTTGGCAGAACAAAGAATCAGTGAACTTAAAGGCAGGTCAACTGAGATTACTTAGTCTGAGGAACAAAAGGAAAAAAGAATAAAGAAAAATGAACACAATCTCAGAAACCTATAGGACACCATCAAGCATATCAATATATGGATAATAAGAGCCAGAGAGGAGAAAGATTTGAAGAAATAATGGCCAAATACTTCCACAAATGTGATGAAAAACATTAATCTACAAATCTAAGAAGTTCAAACACCAAGTAGAAGGAACTCAAAAGACCCAAACCTAGACACATCAGTATCCAACTATTAAAAGCCAGAAAAAAAAAAAAATCTTGAAAGCAAACAGAAGAGATTAGTCACACACAAGGGATATGCAATAAGATTAACAGCTGATTCTTCATCAGAAACTATGGAACCAAAGGCAGTAGGTGAACATGTTCAAAGCATTAAAAGAAAAAAAACTCAACTTTCAAAAATAAAGGAAGGTTAAGACAGTCCCAGATAAACAAAAACTGAGGGAATTTGTTGCTAGTAGATCTGCCCAAAATAGTTACTAAGGATGATGCTTTTTACATCCTTTCTGATTTTTCCCCCTTCTGATTTAAAAGATAACTGCATAAAGCAGGAACTATAAAACTATGTTGATGCAATTATGATGTATAAAGATGTCACTTATATAAAAATAACAACAGAAAGGAGAAGGAGAATAAAGCCATATAGAAGCAAATTCTTTGTATATTCCAGACAGTAAATTGCTATTAATCCAAACTGGATTGTAAGACGTTAATTGTAATCCCTACAAAAACAACTAAAAATTAGACTAACAACTACTGAAAGCACATTAACGATTGCTAAGAGTGAGGGAGATGGTGAGGGGACACACAAGTGACTACCATGAGTAAAGGTTTCTTTTCTTTTGGAGTGATGAAAACGTTCTGGAATTAGTGGTGATGATGCACAACTTTGTGACTATACTCAAAACTACTAAATTGTACACTTTAATATGGTGAATTTTATGGTATGTAAATTATAGAACCATAAAAAAAAGAAATCCAATGAAAAGCTTAAGACAGATGTGAGCATTTCACTGCATATAAATTTTACCTCAAAAGAAACGGAATCTAGTAATGGTATCAATGCTTTAAGCATTAGGAAAAAGTTTACAGATATCTGTAGTTTATTTTGAATTAAATTTTAAAACCTGAACTGAAGATCAGTAGGATAGACTAGTGGGAAAGCAACAATCAATGGTAGAAAATAGGTATGAGACGGGCACTGAGGAGGACATTTGTTGGGATAAGCACTGGGTGTTGTATGGAAGCCAATTTGACAATAAATTATATTTTAAAAAAAAAGAATGTAGGTATGAATATCTGGGTTATCACTGTAGAATTTCAACTTTTCTGTATGACAATGTTCATGAACTGCTGAGGAAAAGAACAGTGCTGAAGAAACACTCAGATCCAGGTTTTGAACCTTTCTACAATTAGTCTGAACTCCACAAAAAACTAGTATTGTTAAAGACATATATGTGACAAATTATTGTAAAGGAGAACATAGAGACATAACAAAGGGGAAAAACTTGAATATGAACATTATATATTTTGAATCAATGATAAATTTCTTGGGTGTGATAATGGTATTATCATTATTAGAGTATCCCTGTGAAAGAGATACTTGCTGCAGTATTTAGTAGTGACATTTCATAAAGAATCTAATTTTTAAAACGATTTAGGAAGGGAATGTGAGTATGCATATAGACAGAAGATAACAAATGTGACAAAGTGTTATTTAGCAAATAAATCTAGGTGAAAGATACGTGCATGCTAATACTGCTCTTTCAACCTGTTAGCTTTAACTTTTTCAAAATAAAAAGGGTGGGTGGAAGAGGAGAACCAAGGTTGAGCAGGAGTTATAAAGAATTTTGGCAAGTAACAACTCTCACCTCATCTCCCTCTATTCTCCCCTCCATATACTGTGGTCTAACCACACTTGTCTCCTTGCTCTGTCCCAATCAAAACAAGCTGATAATACTTTCAAGGTCTTTGTCTTTGCTGGTATTCTTTCTACTTGGAATATTCTTCCCCCAGATCTTCACTTGGCTATTTTCTTTTAATCATTCAAGCCTCAACCAATGTAATCTCAAAGAGGCCCTCTTATCTAATGATTTTAACGTAAGAGATGCCCATCAAGCTCTAACACATCACCTGATTTTTTTTAACGTTTATTTTTGAGACAGAGAGAGACAGAGCATGAATGGGGGAGGGTCAGAGAGAGGGAGACACAGAATCTGAAATAGGCTCCAGGCTCTGAGCTGACAGCACAGAGCCCGACGCGGGGCTCGAACTCACGGACCATGAAATCATGACCTGAGCCGAAGTCGGCCGCTTAACCGACTGAGCCACCCAGGCGCCCCTGATTTTTTTTTTTAATGTTTATTCATATATTTTGACAGAGAGCAAGAGTGAACGAGGGAGAAATAGAGAGAGAATGAGAGAGAGAATCCCAAGCAGGTTCTATGCTCAGCCTGGAGCCCAATGAGGCATTCTATCCCACGAACCGTGAGATCGTGACCTGAGCTGAAGTCAAGAGTTGGATGCTTAACGGACTGAGCCACCCAGGTGCCTCTCTCCCCACCAATATTTTCTTAACAGCAATAATCCATGACTGGAATGCTTATAAATTTTTTGTGTGTTTTACTTCTGTTTTTCTCTCTACAACATAACCTACAGGCCAAGAGAGTCAGTTGTTTTATATTTTAGGCTGTCCTTCCTTGTCTTCCATAGCCTGTGTCCTACGACATCCACTCTTGTAGCCAGTAAAAACTAAACTGGAAATAGTAAAGCAACTGATAATTTTCTTCTACAAGAGCAGAAGCTAGGGGAATAAGCTTTGTCAACATCTGATGTTAACAAAAATCAGAGTGGGTGGGTCAAGGGACCGATATTAAACTCAAAGACTATGAGTATATAGTAGCTACAACAACTGATTGTTTAGTGATACCTAAAATGCTAGGACCAAAACCAGCAACAGTTAGCTTTCTACCAAAAAATAAAATGTCTTGGGGTGCCTGGGTGGTTCAGTTGGTTGAGCGTGTCCAGCTCCTGATTTCAGCTCAGGTCATGATCTCATGACTTGTGAGATCGAGCCCCATGTCAGGCTCCACGCTGAGCATGAAGGCTGCCTGGGATTCTCTCTCTCCCTCTCCACTACTCACACACATAAATAAATGACTGTTAAAAATTTTAAATTTCCCTAACGTTTGACTTAAGTTTAAAAGTTTACATTGTGCTAAGACCTAGAGAAAAATGAGAGTCCATCCATGTTCCATGAATCCAGGTAAAATTTAATCTAACACTATAGTTTCTACTCTTCCATTTGATTTAAATGACATTTTTCTACCTTTTTTGCCCAATCTACTATTTGTCCTCCTTTCCCTTATACCTAATATTTCTATTGCATGCTAAATTCTATCCTTACATTATATAAGACCATGGTCTTTGCCTTCTCTGTGGATACTTTATAAATCCTTGAAATGACATGTACTCACGAATATAATGAAAAAGAATGGTTGTAGAAAAGTCTGAGGGTAACAGTGAGAAAGTAGTAACTAAAATGACAGCTTATAGAGCTTGTATTTACTCATTGCTTACCATAAACCAAGCTCTATTCTAAGGATTTTACAGTGTACTAACTCACTTGGTTTTCACAAAACCTCATGAGGTATTATCCACATTTTACACATATGTAAACTGAAACCCAAAGAAGTAAAATACCTTGACCAATGTCATGCAACTATTAAGGCTAGATTCAAACCAAGCCAAATGATTTCTGAGACTTTCTTCACTATATGGCCTCCAACCATGACACTGTGTGTACAAATTTGATAAAAATTCTGTGGGTGCTGAAATTTCAGAAACAAGGCAAATATGCGAACTATATTAATTTTTAACAATGTTAAGATTAATCTCTAAATTTGACTGATTCTCCTTGACATGACAAAAAGAAAAAAATAGGACACAAACATTACTTAAAAATAATATTAACAACAACAACAGATTCTTCCCAAGTGTGCTACCTGAAGTACACAACATAGCTGAAAATACCAAAAGACTTGTGGGTCACAGTTCTTACTAGAATTCAGCTAATATCCCAAAAACCTAAATCTTTATAACCCTGACAACTTCTAGTATATTTTGTTTCCCCTATAACATTCTCATTCAGGATATTTTCTATAAGCATATTCTGATACAAAACTCTTGACTTGACAGTATTCACTAATAGCTGTGAATGTTTTATTAAGCAGAGACCTGTCAAGCAGAGTAATGGTGAACTCAACAGAACTAAATGTGGTTCATTAGACACTCTGTAAGTCACATCGGGTGATTTCTAAAGCCTAGTTTAAAACCATCCTACTGCTCTAGAGACCACAAAGCTCTCATCAAACTTTACTAAGGAAAGGGTGAAAGGTCCAAAGTACTTAATATATCATAATAGCTTCTACAAATCTTAGGAAATGCAAAAATATTTCTTCAGTGGAAGGGCAAAATATTATGTAATTTTGACTATTTCTAAGTACTGATAATAAAAACTCAATAATATAAAAATCTAAGTATATATGCTGACAATATATATGCTGATAATGTCAAAACCTCCAATGTACCACATTTAACTAAAGACATATTAGAGTTCCCATCCTTATTAAAATTCCCAGCTCCCCATCAAAAAGTGAGTAAGGTTTTCTAACCTTTCAAAGTCACCTTGCCTTGTAAATTTTGACAACCTATACACGGCCCAGTTGTTAAGCTGTTTAGAGGTCATTCCTCTTCCATTATCTATTACTGCAACGGCAGGTTTTCCTTGTGTTTCATCAAAAAGCTATGAAATAAGTTCACAAAGACAGGAAAAGTCAAATCAGTATTAAAAATATAAAAAGTTAAACATTAAAGAAGTAATTCAATGGGCTCACTCACACATTGCTGGTGGAAGTGTAAATGTATTACAACTTTCTAAAAGGTACTTCAGCTATATAAATCAAAGGCCTTAGAATTCTTCATGTCCTTTAATCCAGAAATTCCATACCTCAGAATTTAGCTTAAGGAACTAGATACATGTACAAAGACCTATCAATCATGCCAGCATTCCTTACAATGGCAAAAATACAGAAAAAAATCTAAATGTTCAACAACAGATTATATAATTTATCATATAACCAATAAATGAAACTATAACATTATACTGCAGAATATTCATATGACAAATGTCTACAACGTACTGTCAAGGCAAAGTAGAAAATCACAAAAAACAAAATGTAAGCTATGATCACACACATATATATATACATATATGCATAGAAAAAGGGCACATAAAAAATTTTAACAATGAAGAGACATCAAATAATTATTTCTACTTTTAGTTTTTGACCTTATTTTCTAATTTTTCTACAATGAACTTACGGTACTTCTATAAAAGGAAAAGTAAAATTTCTTTATAGTATTATTTTCTTACCAATTTGATCTGTATTCTTCTAATACCAGTGTTTCGAGAAGTAGCAGACAATGAATTGTCAATTAATTCGGCAAGAGCAAATGCTGGAAGAGAATGAGAAGACATCACTGCTTAACTTTTCCCTCCCAAATAGTTCATTTAAAAGTACAAAGTAAAAGAAACTCTGAAGTACCTTAAGCCATCACTTTTATTTTCCAAAGAGCTAGAATTAAAGTATTATCCTGATCCTAATGATATAATACATAATAAAGGCATCATCACCAATCACCACCGCATAAAAAAGCAGTCATCACCCAGTACTTGTAAGGCACTAAACGGCATGAGTCAGCCAGCCATGATTCCTGGCTTCAAGGAGTTTATAATCTAAAGACAGACATACAGACATAGAAGACAAACAGAAGACCATAACCATAAAATCAAATACTAGTTCGTGGTATGTAATACATCATGCACAAGTCAAAAGTAAACACATTTAGAGATGAAGGGGCAAATCTAAAGCAACTATAAAAGTGTCTATTAAGAACTAATTTAGATATGGAAATCTTGTAACTAACAGCAACTTGTCAAATGGCAGAACGTGTCTGTTTAACAGAGAACTGCTAATTATTTCCTACAACAACCAAGCTGATATTCAACTTCTTAATGGCTCACTATTATCACCTAATATTCTCTTTTTTTCAAGGTCACTACTAAAACTATTTTCCACTTTTATTTCCTTAATTAAAAAGGGCAACATACCAAATTTATGTCTCTTACTTTCCCTGAAGCATAACCCAACACTATAAATTAATCCACAGAGTAGCACCCCAGCAAGCATTCCAAAGTCTAAACACTTACAGAATGGCTATGTTTATAAACTACAAAGATGTTACCACAAATCAGATTACATATAAGGATCTGGCCAATGGTAATGTCTAGAAAATGGAGGAGGAACTTTGTAAGAAATGGGAGGAAAAGAAAGAATTAAGAGAAATTTGGAGGGAAGAATTTGGTATCTGCAGAAATATGAATGAACAAAGGAAAAAAATTCAAGATGGTTTTGAGTCTTTGCTCTAGAAGACTTGATAAATGGTCATATTTACCAGTAAGGAAAAATTTAGAGGGGAAGGAAAACAATCATTCCGTTTTAGCTGCTAATGCCCCACCACTACTACATCAAACTCAATGAGTAGAGGTGGCCCATAGGGAGCTAGAACAGATACTTGAGAGAATAAAAACAGCCAGAGGTAAGGATTTTTGCTTCACTGACAGAACAGTTAAGGCTTGGATCACTTAAGAGAAAAGTATAAACAAAGAGCAGCATGACTTGAAGAAATATCCACTATATGGTCAAGGATAGTAAGAAGCACCACCAAAGGCCAATGAAACAAAAGGAGGGAAAGACCTAGGAATGTAAAGTCACAGTAATCAAAGCAAGAACTTAAACAGGGAGACTTTCTTTTTCATATGACAGCAGGAATGACTAGCACAACTAATCTGGAAGGCAATTAAATTTATATCAAATCTTGAAAATGAACTACCTATTCACTCTGTAATTATATATTTAGAAATCTATCTCCAGAGAAAGAATTACAAGTTCATTCAATATGCAAGTATTTAACACTTACTATTTTCAGCCATTATTCTAGGGATAGAACAAAACAGACAAGTGTCCTAATCTTGTGGAGTTAACATTCTAATTAAAAGATGGAAGAATCAGGGCGCCTGGGTGGCTCAGTTGGTTAAGCATCTGACTTCAGCTCAGGTCATGATCTCACTCCTGGTGAATTCAAGCCCCACATTAGGCTCTGTGCTGACACCTCAGAGCCTGAAGCCTGTTTTGGATTCTGTCTTCCTGTCTCTCTGCCCCTCCCCTGCTCACCCTCTCTGTCTCAAAAATAAACAAACATTAACATTTTTTTTTAAAAAGATGGAAAATGATGAGAGAGATGGAAAATGTAATATAATCATAATCATGTTAGAAAGTTGTATACGTGATGGAGAAAAGAAAGCAAAGAGACTAACAGTAAAGGCACAAAGGAAATACAGTTGCAATCTTAAGCAGGTTAATTTTTGTTAAGGTAATAAACAAAACTTCAAAGAGGTGAGGCAATGAGACAGGGCCTATCTAGACAAGGAGTATTACAGGCAGAAGGCCCTAAGCTAAGTATAGAGCTGGAACTGGGGTAAAATGAACAAGCAAAAAGAAGAGTTGAGACAAAGGCAGAGAACTCACAAAGCAGAGCTACAAAGGCCATATAGATGATTAAAAAGACTTCGGCTTTTATTCTCAGTGAAATGGGGAACCATCAGTGTTTTCAGCAGAAGAGTAACACAATCTGACTTCTCAAACCTTACATGGACAGGCATGAAAAGATAGAAATGAATTAAGAGTTCACTATATAATCTAGGTGATGATTCCTCGAGATCAGATTTAAAGAAACAGAAACTGTCATTTCTAGATACACACGGAGGATAGCGCCAACAGAACTTTCTGACAGACTGAATGAAAGATAAATGTGATTTTTGGCCTAAGCAACTAAAAAAACAGCGATAATCAATTTGGATGGGAAAATTATGTGTAGTTAGGATTCATTGATCAGATCAGGGCTCCCATCTTAGGTTTTCTAGTGGAGATAACATATGGGCAGCTGCACAGACAAAACTGGGATTCAGGAGAGAAGTCTGACATTATTATCAATATTTAACTAAAAACTACCATTTCTATCACCTCCATTTAGGAGTCACTGCCATAAAGATGGTATTTAGAACAATGACATTGGATAGGATGACTAAATAAGATAAGGAACCAAGGAACTAAGCCCTGAGGCACTTCAAGATTAAGAAGGTTGAGGAGGGAGGTCAATTATATCTCAATTAAAGAAAAAAAGAAAAAGAAGAAAAAAAGAAGATGGAGAGAGAAGACTACAGAGAAGACAGTGAGGTAGAAACAAAATAGAGTATGGTTTCTCAAAAGTTAAGTGAAGATTATTTTATCAAGGAGGAAGAAGTGATAAACTGTCAATGCCTTGAGTAAAATGGGAACTGAAAACTGGTCATTGGATTTAGTCACTGGAGACTTTCAAAGTGTAAGTACAGGGGCAACTGGGTGGCTCAGTCAGTTGAGCATATAACTCCTGACTTCAGCTCAGGCCATGGCCCCAGGGTTGTGGGATCAAACTCCCTGTTGGGCTCCTCACTGAGCATGGAGCCTGTTTAAGATACTCTCTACCACTCTCCCCTGGCTCGCACTCTCTTTAAAAAAAAAAATACAAGAGAGTGAAAAGGAGAGAATGGGAAGAGGAGCGACACTACTGACAGTAAATACAGTCAACTCTTTTAAGGAGTTTTGCTGTAAACTGGAACAAAAACTGGGCAGTAGCTGGTGTAAGTAAGTATGATGTTTTTAAGATGGGAGAAATAAGATGGTAGCTTTCTTGTATATAATGAACATCAGAGGTAATAAATATAACAGTTAGGAGTTCAAGTTCAGTAGTTCTTCCTCTGCTAGGGTTCAAATCCTGGCTCCAACACTTACTAGTAGGGTGGCCTTTGTCAAACTACCTAAAATCTCTTAGCCTCAGTTTCTTCTGCAAAGTAGGGTCATTACCTAACATTAGCTACTACATGGGATTAAGGATTAAATGAGATAATGTTCATAAAGCATTTGGCACAGAGCCTGCCACTGCAGCTGACAGTAGTAATACCAGTACTTCAGGTGAGGATGTGTACAAAGATTTAGACAAAAGAATATTCAGTCATGTGTAACATAAAAAAGACTAAAAACAACCTAAATGTCTAACAGTAGAACACTGTTCAAAGAAATTTATGTAAATAATGTATAAACACTAAAAACAAATATACACTGACATGTATATTAAACATATTCATTTTATTTTAAACAAAAAAGTAGATTAAAGAAGTATGCACCATATAAAACCACTAAAAAAGTTATGAAAGGGTCTGAAATGATAAACACCAAAGTTTAAGTGGTAGTTATATCTGTGTGGTAGAGATATGATGTTCTCTATGTTCTTTTTACTTATCTATGTATCCTAATTTCCTACAAACTATAATGCATACAATGAGAAAAATATTTTTAAAAAGTTTATAATGAATATCTAAGTAGTACTGAACACACTGGCAGGATCCAGACAGAAAAGACTCTCTAAATCAACTGATTTATATAAAGGTCATTAGCAAACAATCCAAAGGTAGGATAAAAAGTGGTGAGAAGTAATGGTAGAAAGAAACAAGAAATGGAAACCAGACCAAAAACCACTTACTTGTGCAGTTCAGGTATACAAATTTGTAACATAAAAAAAAATTTTTCTCAATTAGGAGAGGTCTACAGGAAGCCAGGAAGAATAAATCAAAGTATACAAGAGATGGAAAGATATGTAGGTACAATATTTCTTATACGTTAAAGTGGAAGAAATTGTAATACTAACTAGATTAGTTTTAAAAGAGAGGTATCTTTACTCTGAAGAAGACTTAGATAGAAAAAGAAACATATTGTGATGAAGAGGTTGAAGCAAGGAAGTTCACAATGACCAGTCATATCTTCTAATAAAGTAGAAATAGAATTTTTAAAAAGTGAAGGAATGCAACATGTGGTCAAGGGATAAAGTATAGTAATAGTGTGTCAAAATTAGTACGGATGTAATACTTACGCAAAGGATTTTGTCCTTCACTTGCGTAATACTCATACATGCCACTTTTAACCAGTGTGTCATAGTGAGGTAGGAAGTCAATTCGTTCTTTTGTAGCTGTAAGTAGTAACTGATTGACTGACTGTAGCAGGTATAGAGTGACTCCATCTTTAACAGTGTCATCTGTAATTAAGAAGTAATAACTTAAGTGCTACACTAGTATCAGAAACACAATGAATTTATAATTCTGAATATGCAAATTATATCTATAAGATATCTTTAGAGATGGTACAGGCAAACCCTCACACAATGGATCTATCTATAAATTCAGTTGTGTTTTATTAAGGATAGTACAGTGGAATTGGCCCAAATATTTCCACTCATCTAAAACACTCAATTCTTAATAAGTTAAACTATCACAGGAAATCAGACAAAGAACTAAATTCAAAAGGAATCAAGCACGAAAACTGGCAGGTCCTGGAATCTAACTGGATAAAAAAAAAAAAGATAGTGGGGGACACCTGAGTGGCTCAGTCAGTTAAGCGTCCGACTTCAGCTCAGGTCATGATCTCACGGTTCATGAGTTCGAGCCCCGCATCTGGCTCTGTGCTGACAGTACAGAGCCTGGAGCCTGCTTTGGATTCTGTGTCTCCCTCTCTTTGCCCCTTTCCCACTCACACTCTGTCTCTCTCTCAAAAATAAACAGACATTAAAAAAATTTAAAAAAAAAAGATAGTGGAAGAATCTAAGTTGGTGAGAATTAACTTCTTGAGGGCCCATGTAAAAGAAATGTGGCCAAGTATCACACAACATCTCATCTTCTGCAGCCGTAAATGAAACTATTTTTCTATAATCTTGTTTGAAAAATATGACCTCTACACAAATTGTGCACATATAATCAGTTTCCCCCTCCACTCCACGAAAGTAACCAAAATTATCAATAATTTTAGATGTTTATCTGTGTAATAAAATAGTTACTGCCCTATAATATACTAGAATATACTAAATATAAAAGCATCAATTAAACACTGCTTACCAAAATTATCACAGGTAATTTCTTTCCTACTTGTTGTTGTAATAACAAATTTCTCTTCAGGTGAAATGCCAAGTGTCTATCCAAAATAATGGGAATAAAATCAATTATTACACAAAGGAAATAAATACATCATTCAAGTTCATAAGAATATGAAAATATTGATAGTATATCATAACCCTGTAACAATTACTGTATTCACCTAAGAAATGTAAGTCTTGATATTTAAAAATTTTTCCTTTGCATAATTAAGGACAGCTCTACCTATTAATTACCTATTTGCTTAACAAGGTTGTTTTTTCTTCTACTGGCATATAAAGCCACCTAGGAACATGATGATTAGACGAAATATTTCAAAAGAGTTTTAATATGAGCAGGGCCTCCTAGGCAAAAGGCATGCTATTTCATGTCAACACATAAGTAAACTCATTTGAAGCAAAGCATTAACACTTATGCTCATATAGATTAAATACTTAAACACACGAAAAGTACTAGAAAAAAGGAGAAGTTAATATTTATAACACAGAGGTAAGAATAGCCATGCTATGCAGGATTTTCTGTATTAAAGAATCTCTTTAATCTATTATAACCCCTTCCAAAAGAGTAACTTTAAAAAATTAAGGCAAATTATAAATTCTGAGAGGGAATTCCAACAGGAGACAAAGAGCATCCTTAGGAAACCAAAAGCCTTCCTGAAACAAGATGAAGATCAACAAAGAGAAAAGAACAAAAAATCATGATCAAAAGGAAAAAATACAAATGAATGACCAATGAACATACAAAAAATAGACATTTTACAACTGATCAAAAAATGACAATAAGAAAAATGAGTTAACATTTCCATTAAAATTTTACATATCTTTACAATTAAAAGACATAGGCTCTTTCTAAAATTAAACAATACAACAATGTATGGTTAAGTGAAAAGACTGACTTCTGCTTTGAGTAATGATGGACTAATCTTAGACCAACTTTGCCACCGGGGTGGGACGGACAACTGGACTGATGATACTCAAATCTTCAATAACGATACTAAACCCTTATTGGTTCCCACTGAAACTTGTTAAAGCACCAACTCCTTATTCTAAACACAACCAAAGGGAAAAAATAAAGGGGCGCCTGGGTAGCACAGTTGGTTGAGTGCTCTAGATCTCAGCTCAGGTCATGATCTCATAGCTCCTGAGTTCCAGACCCTTGTAGCGCTCTGTGTTGATGGCATGGAGCCTGCTTGGGATTCTGTTTCTTCTCTCTGCCCTTCCCCGCTTGTGTGCTCTCATGCACTCTCTCTCAAAATAAATAAACTTAGAAAGAAATTAAGGGAAAAAACACAGCATTTATCCTGCCTTTTCGGTACCAACTGTATTCAGGGGTAACCAAAGAGCTCTAATTGATGAGGCAAAGTTGTTAGAGAATTCCAGCTAATAAATACAGGAGGAATGGCAATCAAAATATCACCGTTAATGGATGAACTATCAGATCAAATTTTGTTATGGAGGGATCCAGGTGAAACCACCTGAATCCCACCTGAATGCTAATATGATTTTAGCACTGCTAAGAGTGGGAGAAATATTGTTTATTACATGCCTCTTGACACAATGTAACATAAAGTACCAGCACCACCTACCTATGAGGTATTCTTTGCCTCCATACCTCAAAGAAGTTGAACCTAAATTTTGCTTATAAACCTTTAAAAATAACTTGTTTACAGGACATATGGAGATAGAACAAGTTAAATTACACCATGAAGGAGCACAAATCCATAATGTGCACTATTCAAGAAAAACCTGCTTGATTTCTTCAACAGGCAAAGGTCAAGAAAAACAGAGATTGGGGAAAGACAGTTGTGCTGAAATGCTCTAAATTCATAAAATAAAAAAACAAATTCAACATGAGGACCCTGATGGAATCTTGATTTTAAAAAACCAATTATAAAAAGACATTTTGAAATAATCAGAGATACCTGTATATGAACAAAGCTATCAGACAATATTTTAAGATGTTAATTTTGATGGTGTGATCACAGAAATCCATGTGAAAAGCTAGCAGTAAAGTGAACCAAGAACTGGAATATGCCACAAAAGACAAAAATGATACTTGCGTGGTAAAATACTTGGTAACTGTTGAATCTGGATGATGAGTTAATGTGGGCTCATTATACTATTATCTCTTTATGTTTGAAGCTTTTCGTAAGAGAAATGTGTAACATAAAATATACTATAACAGACCAGTGGAAGAGAACAGTGGATCGTGATACAGACCCACACATATATACATGGAAATAGGAGGTGACATTATAAATTGCTGCGGAAAGAATAATTTCAATGAATGATACTGAAACTAGGTAACTGCATAAAAATAGGTAAAATAAGATCCCCATCTTAACATACACAAAAAGAAATTTCAAGAGAATTAAAGATGCTGTATGTTAACCCAAATTTTAGAGGAGAACACAGAGGAATAATTTTGAGAAGACAGAGGAAAGGATTTCTCAAAATATATAAAAAGTGCAAGCCATAAAGGAAAAAATTAGAAAGTATGAAGATACACTCATCCTCACTAGTAGAGAAATTAAAACTTATTCCCATGAGGTCGGCAAAAATTTTAAGTCCTGATAATATAAAGTACAGGCCTCCACACAGGGAAACTGGGCCTATACACTATAAATAAAATGATAATTAGGGTCACCTGAATGGCTCAATCGGTTGGGCACCCGATGGCTGAGGTCATGATCTCAGGGTTTGTGGATTCAAGCCCCACACTGGGCTCACTGCTGTCAACACAGAGCCCACTTTGGATCCTCTGTCCCCTTCTCTTTCTGCCCCTCCCCCACTCATGCTCTCTCAAAAAATAAATATTTATTAAAAAAAAAAAAGACTGATAATCAATACAACTATATTGAAAAGCAATCTGGGGGTGCCTGGCTGGCCCTGTCCGAAGAGCATGTGACTGATGCTCTTGGGGTCATGAGTTCAAGTCCTATGTTAGATACAGAGGTTACTTAAATAAACTGTAAAAAAAAAAAAAAAAAAAAAAAAGGCAATCTGGTATACTTTACTAAAATTAAAGATAATCATATCCTATGGAATTCCACCCTACAGAAATGAAGCTATGGACATAAACTGATGGGAAATAAAACTGTACTTGTTTAACAAATAAAAACTGGCTTTACAGACCTTTATTAGTTTTGTGTAATGAGTCTTTACTTTTTAGTTCAGTACTACTTTATTTCTACAGTGCCCAATTGCTAGATCATGTGCTTACGTACCCTGCAGAATAAAGTCTGTTCTTACAGTTACTGAAAAACTATGTGCCAAGTTGAATTTTTAAGATTTACATGCATCTGAATTATATCTAATAATTCCATACACTCTCTCCATTAATCTGTTATTATTCAACTAAGATACTAAGCTTTCTTTTGTCTTCCTTACCTATAATTCTGTATATGAGAATTATTTCTTGAAATCATAATTTTTCTCAATATTTTTAAATCTTTGATATTTGGCAAATATAAATTACATTTTTACATAATTCATTATGCTTTTATTCAAGATGGCATATCCTTCTCTCTCCATATTTTTAGTCTAAATCCTATCTTATCAAGACATAAACTAAAGTCTTTCATGTTTTGTATTAACCTGGCCTTGAATACAGATACACTTACTCTGCCTTTCCCTATACGAAAGCAGATTAACATTCTATTTGGGCAAGAGACTTGATTAGGTTGTTTTTTTTTAATATTTATTTATTTGAGACAGAGAGAGAGAGAGAGAGAGACAGAGAGAGAGAGAGAGAGAGAGAGAACGAGTGGGGGAGGGGCAGAGAGAGAGAGGGAGACACAGAATCAGAAGCAGGCTCCATGCTCTGAGCTGTCAGCTCAGAGTCTGACATGGGGCTCAAACTCACAAACCTTGAAGTCATGACCTGAGCCGAAGTGGGTCGTTCAACCGACTGAACCATCCAGGCGCCCCTAGGTTTTTTCATTTTTAAAAGAATACTTTGATCTCATCGTTTTCTGGGTTAATTGGTAAAGCAGACAGATCTGCCTTTAATGGGTAATAAAAATTACCTGCCTTCCATCTCTTTAGGTCACCTTCAAGCTACCTGTTGTCCAACCTTCCTCAAAAGCCAATTTTAAATATTTCTTAACGGCTAACTAAATTGAGTCCATAAAGTCTTCAAATACTTTAAATTTCATCCATAGATTAAGTCAGAAACTACATACTTCGACGCATTGTTCTGAAACTCTGCAAACTAGCCTTTAATTTGTCCTTTGACATTACACCTAATGTGCAGGTTTTGTCCCTGAATCACCCACAGACCAGTAACACCCATACTGCACGTGAATGAGAAATTTCTAAGAAAAAAAAAAAAGAAGAAAAAAATTTGAGGAGTGCCTGGGTGGCTCAGGTGGTCAAGTATCCAACTTTGGCTCAAGTCATGATCTCACAGTTCGAAAGATCAAGCCCCACATTGGGCTCCATACTGACAGAGTGGAGGCTGCTTGGGATTCTCTCTCTCCCTCTCCCTGCTGCTCCCTGACCCATGCTTTCTCTCTCTCAAAAATAAATAACTTAGGGGCGCGTGGGTGGCGCAGTCGGTTAAGCGTCCGACTTCAACCAGGTCACGATCTCACCGTCCGTGAGTTCGAGCCCCGCGTCGGGCTCTGTGCTGACAACTCAGAGCCTGGAGCCTGTTTCTGATTCTGTGTCTCCCTCTGCCCCTCCCCCGTTCATGCTCTGTCTCTCTCTGTCCCAAAAATAAATAAACGTTGAAAAAAAAAAATTTAAAAAAAAAATTAAATAAATAAATAAATAAATAACTTAAAAAAAAAAAAAAAAAACTTAAAAAAATCCGAGTGGTTACTGGTTAAAGCAGCTTGCATTACCCTAAATAACACATACCCTACCTTGCATTAAAGGAAATAAGCAGCAGCCTTTCCTCTCTTTAAGGACGTTGTCTGTATTATGAGGATTCCAAAGGAATCTAGGGAAAATTATTTCTCAAATCAAAGCTTTGCTTCACTAGCAAATGGAATGTTTTTATTTTATAGACACTGTAGTTTTTCTATCAATTATCTTTCCTTGTTTTGACCTCTAAGAAACTCAAAGCTGAGTTCAAGGCTAAGCAATGGTGGAAGACATTATCAAAGTTTATTAACTCTCTTCAGGTTACTATTTTATTCCTTCCTATACCCACTTTTGCTTCTTCTTTTAATCTTCTGGAAGAATAATTTTTTTTAAGATTTTAAGTAATTTCTACACCCAACTTGGGGCTCAAACCCACAACCTCAAGAGCGAGAGTCACATGCTCCACCAAATGAGCCAACCAAGCACCCCTCATCTTCAGAATTTTTCTAAAAAAATTTTTTACATTTATTTTTGAGACACAGAGAGAGACAAAACATAAGTGGGGGAGGGGCAGAGAGAGAAGGAGACACAGAATCCAAAGCAGGCTCCAGGCTCTGAGCTGTCAGCACAGACAGCGACGTGGGGCTTGAACTCATGAACCACGAGATCATGACCTGAGCAGAAGTCAGACACTCAACCAACTGAGCCACCCAGGAGCCCCCCAGAATTTTTAATATGTGTACACTATGTACCAAATTTTTTTAAAAGGAAGAGAGTGATTCATTTAACAGCTATAAACTAGTGGTAAAGCTCCTGCCCTCAACAAGCATACAGATTTTTTTAAGTATCATGGTAGAGTAAGGTGCCATGGTAGAGTAACAACGTATAGTGGAACCACACAAAGAAAAAAGTAAACATTTCCTCAAAATTGGAGATGGAGGGGAAGGTTTGCATACTTGGGACTTAATGTCTGGATATATTCTGAAGAGCTAGCCAAATGAATCATCTTCTATGATTCTGCAAGGCCACAAGGGCTCAGGTGAAGTCCATAGCTGCATATCACAAGTGTAAGGGAGTCTTCCAAATCTATTCCTTCCTTTTTTTTTTTTTTTCCAACTTTCTTCTTTCCTCTTGACTGCTCCCTTTTTCCACAAAGTGAACTTTTCCCAAATAACAGTTTAGAATACATAATACTTTCTAGCACTACAAACACTTATTAGTTCAAGTTTTAATGAAAAACTTTTACTTAGTGCATTATTTTGCCTCCTCCCCAACAAGGAAAATAAAGGCTGTAGTAAATAACGTGGGCACTGTGGAGGTTTTTTTAAATAAAAATACAAGCTTCAGAATCAAAGAGACCTAGATTTAACCCTAGTTTCACTGCTTATTAACTGTGTAATCTTGGACTTAATTCAGTAATTTAATGCAGGTCTTCATGTAGGTAATGGAGGCAAGGTTATGGGATTAGGTTACATAATCTAATGATGCTTTAAAAAATAAATTCTGCGGGGCACCTGGGTAGCTCAGTCAAGTAAGTGTCTGACTTCGGCTCAGGTCATGATCTCGCAGTCCCCAAGTTTGAGCCCCACATTGGGTTGTGTGCTGACAGCTCAGAGCCTGGAGACCGGTTCAGATTCTGTATCTTCCTCCCTCTCTGCCCCTCTCCCCCCAAAATAAACAAACATTAAAAATTTAAAAAAATAAATAAATTCTGCAAAAAAAGTTAGCCTTCCATTCTTTTTCCTTAACTAGTTCTTCCCTCTCCCTCTGATCAAATTTCACCTTTGTCTCTTCCAGCAGAAAAAAGTGGGAAGGAGGAAAGAATCAGTCAAAAGAAAGATTTTGTTTGGTTTTCAAATTAAGATACTGAAGGAATGGAATAAATATATCTATTCCCTATAACAACTTAATTTGAGGCAAAGTGGTATAACAGAAAAAATATGGGTTCTGGGTTTGAATCCTAATTCAAGACTGTACTGTTCTACTTAAGTGAGTCACCATCTCTAAAAGTGAGTTATCACTTCTGTAATAATACTTCCCCTAAGTAACAGTTACTGACACTTTTCACAAGGGAGAATTTATTTCTAAAGAGGGAGTGAATTAGTACAATGTTATTGAAAACAAATCTGAAAATACCTATCAAGAGCTTTAAAAATATTCCTGACCTTTGATACAGAAAATTCACTTTCAAGTTTCTAAACAAAAGACAAAGACATAAAACACGATGTATTCAAAGATGCTTATCATGGAATTACTTAAAATTGAAAGTAACGTAAATGTTGACAAAAAGAAGGGATTTGGTTATGTAAACAGTGGTACGAAACAAACTATTTCAAACTTTGATTATGAAGACTTGCATTAAAATAGAAAAATGCTGACAATATTAACTGAAAAAATAGAATGCAAACATGCGTCACAACAATAAAAAAAAAAAAAAATCGGGGTAGGGTTATCTCGGTGGCTCAGTCGGTTAAGCATCCAACTTCTGCCCGGGTCATGATCTCTAGGTTTGAGTTTGAGCACTGCCTCGGGATCTGTGCTGACAGCTCAGAGCCTGGAGCCTGCTTGGGATTCTGTGTCTCCCCCTCTCTCTGCCCCTCCCACGCTCGTGCTCTCTCTCAATAAATAAATGTTAAAAAAAATTTTTATTTTTTTTTAATTTTTTTTTCAACGTTTATTTATTTTTGGGACAGAGAGAGACAGAGCATGAACAGGGGAGGGGCAGAGAGAGGGAGACATAGAATCGGAAACAGGCTCCAGGCTCTGAGCCATCAGCCCAGAGCCTGACGCGGGGCTCGAACTCACGGACCGCGAGATCGTGACCTGGCTGAAGTCGGACGCTTAACCGACTGCGCCACCCAGGCGCCCCCCAAATTTTTTTTTTTTTAATCGGATAAGGATACAAAAAAAATAACTCCAAGTGCTACCAGTATTTATAAATGTTATAGTAAAGGTTTCCTTTCCTCCCCCCGTTCCATATTTTCTTTAATGTGCCGATATTTTTAATAAAAATAATGAACATAAAGAGTTCCCTTTTTGTGGAATGGTTTTGGAAACATTCATCAAAAAAAGGATGAGCATTCATTCGGTTTTCAAATACATGGGAATCTGCTACTTCCAGGCACGGAATGAAAGCACTGTTTATAATTTTGGCATTTGCCATGTGCCAGGCACAGTTCTAGACACTGGGAATACAGCCGTGAACAAACCAAAGTCCTTGCTCTTAAGTCGCTCTTATTCTACAGATATTGATTTCAATTATTTCAGCAACTACACAGAGTTGTGTGTCTAGAACAGTACTAAATCACCAGCCTCACCAAATTAAAACAATGCTTCAACACAAAGTTCTCTTTCCTTGGAAGCTAAGTAGCTTTGTAGCTTAAAAAGAACTTCATGTGGTTAAAGCAGCACAGGGCTATATCCTTTCTTTAAAGCTCAGGCACCACCACCGCCACATATCTAGAAGACTTGACAGTTTAAAGTAGCTTTTCCTACACAATCAGTAATTTTTAAAGCAAACTAACACAGTCGAGATACATATACAAATATATATAGTCACACATATACACATCTCACACACACACACATATATATACACTATATATACATACACTATATATATAGTACACACACACACACCCTTCTTTGATGTTTCACAGCTACCCACAGACACCTTTCGAGTTAGTTCTAAAACTCTCAAGGGCTACGGTTCAGAAAACCAGAAGGGCAGCTCCACCTGCGAAGCTAACTCGGACAAGTGCTTCCACCAGGGAAAGAAGGACCTTGCCAGGGCGGGCCCACAAACCTCCTTGACAGGACGACCGGGGAAATTATTGGATCATTTAATGAACCTGAGGTAAACCGACTCCAGGAATTTCAGAACTCCCAACCATCGCAAGTCAAAACAGAGCCATCGGGTTACAACTCTGTTCTCTATTTTAAAACAAAAAGTTCCTCACGAAAGAGACACAGTGACTTTTCCCTCCTGGAAGATGGGTTTAGAGTACTAAGGGCTTAGAGTACTAAGGTCGCCACGGGCCAATTAAACGCGAGGTTAAGAAATCCCGGGCAGCGAGGGCCACCCCGACCCCAACCCCGTGAAAGGGCAGGGGGAGGCCCACGGAGTTGCTGGCTCTACACTCCCAGGCCGAGGCTGGGACCAGCCCAAGGCTTCTAGCCGCCCGGCCACGGGCATGGCGGGCACCCGGCAGAGAGAAGCCAAGGCCGCAGAACTAGGGCCAGGTGACAGGTTTATTGCCCTTGGTGAGCAAGTTGAGGGTCTCGTCACCTTCCCAACCCAAACTCTACCCGCGCATCCCTCCTCGGACCCTTGGCGTACCTGACACACAGAGGCGCGGAACCTTGCGTAGTCCGAGCGCTCCTCGACCTGCAGCACCCGGTCCCCGAGCTCGGACTCCTTTTCCCGCCGGTCAAACAAGTACACCGTCCTGCAGCCGTCGCCTCCGCCGTCCTCTCCAGTTCCCACCGAGGGCCCGCCGCCGCCCGCCGCTGCCATATTGGGGAAAGGAGAAAAAACGGCAGCGCCGGCCTCTACCGCGGCCGACTCGGGGCCGAGGTGCAGGCTCCGCTCGGCGCCTTTAGCTCCAGCCCCCGGGGCGGCGCGAGGCCTCTAGCCCGGCGCGCTGCAGCTCCTCCCTCAGTGGCGGAGGCGGCGGCCGAGCAGCGCCGGGCGCGAGGATCACCCGGGAACCGATTCAAACGAGCTCCTGCTCCTGCACACGTCACTTCCGCGGCCCGTCGATCCCGGGGAGAAGGGGGCGCGCAGCGCGCTCTCCGTATGGCCGGGACCCGCACCCGCCGCCTTCCACGCGAGCTTCGCAGTGCAACCCACGACCAGGGCCGCCGCCCGGACTGTGGCGCAGGAGGAAGAAGGGCCTTTCGCGGCGCACAGGGGGCGGGGCGAATCCGGCAGGCCGCGCGGGCGGGGCGGGGCTTCAGCGTCTGCCTCCCTGGACCCGCCCCTTTCGCCCTCCAGAAGTTGGGAGGGAAGCGCGGTTCCTTGTGGGCGCCTGCGCTCTGGGGGGCGACCCATTTCCCAAGAAGGAGAGCTAGTTCGGAGACCTGCGGCAGGGGTCTTCCGAGTGGTTGTTTTCTCCTGGCCGAGAATGTCCTGGTACATTCCCGCCTCAGCGTGACCCCAACCGACTCTCCCTGGCCTCGAGCTCCCGGGGCTGCGGCGGTGGTGCCCGGGCCAGGGCTGCGTCCTCTGCGCCCTGGTCGCCTGAATGCGGAGGCTGGAAGAGGTCGGGCTGGCGGGCCTCGGGCGTCGCTGGGTGGGATTTCCTACGTAGCGAGCACGTGTGTCCCCACGCGGAGAAAACAGACGCCCAGGCACCTACGCCACCTTTTCCACCCCATTTGCTAGTGGTTCTTTGTGGGCTCCAGTGTGGGCCACTGAGACAAAGCTGGTCCCTGAGAATGTCCGAACCGAGATTCTGTGACGTCACTGTGGCCTTCCCTCAGGCGGCCTCTGAGGGTCCTGAAATGTCTGCGATTCTAAACCTTCCCACTGAACTGGCCAGACCTTCACCGCGGCGGCCTTGTTGCCAAAAATTGTGAATGAGAACACCTATGCCAAAGGGTTAAGTTACGTAATTTTAGCAAAATGCTTACCATATAGTCTGCTTTCATAAATGTCTTTATTGCCTTTCATTAAACATGCTTACCGCCCGTAGTGCCCTAACTCAACAACAAATAAAAATGTCATTGTTGGGAGGACTCAGTCATTTATTCTCCAATTCTTTTTTTTTTTTAAATTTATTTATTTTTGAGAGAGAGAAGGAGACACAGAATCTGAAGCAGGCTCCAGTCTCTGAGCTGTCAGCACAGAGCCTGCAGGCTCCAACCCACAAACGGTGAGATCATGACCCAAGACCAAGTTGGACTTAGAGCCACCCAGGCGCCCCTACTCTCCAATTCTTAAAAATATTTAGTGAATATTTTGTACTTGAGAGTGACATTTAAATTCCCAAATCCCAAAGTAGCAGACTGGGATTTTTCAATTCTCCAAAAATTTCGGGTAATTATTTAGTATATTTTCCATTTTACTAGGTTTGGAAAGATCTTCATGGTTAATTATATAGATGGATTATTATCATTAGTGTATGTTATAAGCTTAGATTTGCTTGTTCCAGAATCTTGGGGGAGGGGAGTGGCTAGACTTAAGATATTAAAGGTAGAACCTAGTACGAACAAGAGTGTGAAGGCATGTATGTTTGGGGAACATAATTAGGACTGGAAGTGGAGAGAATAGAGCAGTAGATAGTGGGAGATATAGTTGGCAAGAGGCAAGTTGTGGCCAAATGCCATTAATGTTCTTGAAGGGAGAAGTAGGAGAAGGCAGACCAAAGTAACCTCTAACTCCTATGGGATTTCTTTGATGTCATGTTTTACTTCACAAACTCATGTGAACTATTTCCTTCTATAATGTAATAGTCTTTGATATAAATATCTCGAGAAAAATACAAAATTGAATAAAATTCTTAGCTAATGGGTAAAACAAATTGCGTTACTCTTTCATCAAATTGAGATTAGGGCCGGTTCATCATCAGGGGAGTCCCATTTCTCTGTACAGTATAGATATGTGGATACGAGCAGAAACTCTTTTCATGTCTGTAGAAGAGATTTGAAGATAATTGCCAAGAGGAGAAATACAAAACTGCCAGAGAAGTGTACTATAATATTATGGGCAACTATTGATGGAAGTATTGATAGTATCTTCTTCAGAGGTCAAGTGTGAATCAGTCTCATGTGCCAGTATGGTAACCTGAATAGCCTCAGAACCATTTCCATAACTTGTTCTCCAGAGAAACTCTCCAAATAGCTTTTTCAACAAAAAAAGATGAGTTTGCTCTTTATTCAATTTGAAAAAAGTTTGTAATGACCCAGTATCACAACTAGTTCTCAACTGACTCAATTTTTATTTTCATTAGCCATCTTACCATATAGACTGTAAATAAGTGTTCCTTTACCATTTATCTATTGCTGTACAACAATCTACCCCAAAAACTAAGTAGCTTCTTGCACAGCTCTCCAGGGCCCACCCTCCGGGACATGGCCCCCATAATCTGAAATGCCAGAGACCCAGACTGGAACTGCTGGAAGGCAGTGAATAGTATAACTCTTCAAGCCCACAACTAAAAATGGCCTCCAGTAACACTACATTGCAAAAAATGGGAAAGAGGGACGCCTGGGTAGCTCAGTCGGTTAAGCCTCCAACTCTTGGTTTTTGGCTCAGGTCATGATCTCACCTTCCTGAGTTTCAGCCCTGCATTAGGCTCTGTGCTGACTGGGCAGAGTCCATTTGAAATTCTCTCTGCCTCTACTCCGCTAGCCCTGTCTTTGTCTCTTTCAAAATAAAAAACTTTTGGGGCGCCTGGGTGGCGCAGTCGGTTAAGCGTCCGACTTCAGCCAGGTCACTATCTCACGGTCTGTGAGTTCGAGCCCCGTGTCGGGCTCTGGGCTGATGGCTCAGAGCCTGGAGCCTGTTTCCGATTCTGTGTCTCCCTCTCTCTCTGCCCCTCCCCCATTCATGCTCTGTCTCTCTCTGTCCCAAAAATAAATAAACGTTGAAAAAAAAAATTCAAAATAAAAAACTTTTTAAAAATGGAAAAGAAACAAATGGAAGAAGTAAAAGAGGGGCACCTGGCTGGCTCAGTTGGTTAAGCATTCAACTCTTGTATTTGGCTCTAGTCATGATCCCAGGATCGAGGAATGTGGGAGGGAGCCCTGCGTCAGGCTCCGCACTGAGAATGGGGCCTGCTTAAGTTCTCTCTCTCTCTCTCTCTCTCTCTCTCTCTGCCCTTCTGCCCCCCTTCTGCTCTCTCTCTCTCTCTAAAATAAAAAATAAAAATAAAATAAAATTTAAAAAGGAAGAAGTAAAACAGTTGAAGAGCCTAAAGATTTGGTGGTGGAAAAAGTACGGTACCGATGTGTAGAGAATGGGAGGGTGGAGTAGTTCTTTAAGTGGAAGAGATTTACAGATTCTGACAATACTTGAAAACCTGAAGAAAATTTAGATCATCCATAGTTAATCAAACTTTTTTTAATTCTCAAAAAGCCATTAAAGAAAAAGGACAAAGAAAATCTTTATCTGACAGTGAATCTGATGATAGCAAATCAAAGAAAAAAAGAGATGTTGCTGACTAACCAAGATGTTTTGCCAATGGTCTTGGTCCTAAACAAATACTTAGTGTCATAGACAACAACAAAGAATTAATCTTTCTCATGAAATGGAAAGATGCAGATGAGACAGACATAGTGTTGGCAAAAGAGGCAAACATGAAGTGCCCTTAAATTGTAATTGCTCTTTAAAAAAGGAGACAAACTCTGCATTCTTGTCCAGAAGATGCTCAATAATTGTTCATGTATATATATATATATATATATATATATATATATATGTCTTTTTTATGAGTATTTTTTTTTTGAGAGAGAGAGAGAGCAGGGTGGGGCAGAGAGAGAGGGAGAGAGATTCCCAAGTAGGCTCTGCACCATTAGCATGGAGCCAAACATGGTGCTTGAATCCACGAGCCATGAGATCATGGCATGAGCCGAAACCAAGAGTTGATTGTTTAACCAACTGAGCCATTTTCATTGTAAAGAAAATCAAATTTAATCTGTTCATTTTGAGTAGTATTGAGAGAATTATTGGGTTGTTTTTGGTTTTTGCATCAATAGCACTGGTTACTTTGGACAAATAAAAATGAAGCTATAGTTGCTTCATCTATCAGAAAAGAACACATGATACTATTGTATATTATTCTATCTGCATTACAGAACAGTTTTTCTAAATGTTAAAAAAATGCCCATAGTCCTCACTGAATCAGAACTTATGTTTAACCTATAATGGCTAAGGACCATTCTGGGTATTTTGTTTAAGTGTTTTTGTGTGTATACATAAATACAAGTGTAAATGGTTGTTAATGGGGTTTTGTTTTTGTTTTTGTTTTTGGGGTGTTGTTGTTTTTTGTTTTTTGTTTTTTTTTTTTTTTTTTGCATTCACCAAAACAAAAATAGCATTTTACAACCATGAGTAAGTTCATGTTGTTTCTGGGATGCCATCATTCTGAGCAACCCAAGAAATAGATTACTTCAGGCTAAGTTGAAAGTTTTCTGAAGCCAGAAACTCTCAACCAAATAGATGATTCTATAATTAATTAAACAATTTAAAGTAGACATCACAATTCCTACTTTATCTATAATTATATAAATGTAACAGTTTATTTGCAAAACTCCCTGAAAGGAAAACATTTTATCACTACCAATAACCTAACCACTCAGGGGAGAAAACTAAACAAATAATGGTGTTTTTTAATAAGCCAAACAAGGCTTAGTTAAATGGGCATTCAAAGTTCTTCTTAGAGAACCATTCCTTTACAAAAGGTTGAAATCCTTGTGTTATATTGATTGAAAGATCGTAATTCATGGAAAGTGTTCATGAAACCAATCAGATGATGAGAAATGTTGCTGTTTTGGACCTACTGCATAAATGAGCAAACAAACTTTTGTAGTTTAAACTATTGATTTGCATATTTTTCCTCTACCCGACCTAGTCCTTACACGTAGGTTCAGTCTTTTCAGTATTTGTGTTACTGGTCCAGCAGAAGTCAGGAAACACAGTAACTCTATAGTAATCAGAATGTCATTCAACTGTGTATTGCTTACTTTATTGTAAATATTGGTAAACAGTGGTCAGTAAACAGTTTTACATTTAAAAATCTTAGTAGGGGCACCTGGGTGGCTCAGTCAGTTAAGTGTCCACCTCTTGGTTCTGGCTCAGGTCATGGTCTCACGGTTTTGTGGGTTCAAACCCTGCATTAGGCTCTGTGCGGGCAGCGTAGAGCCTGCTTGGGATTCTCTCTCTCTTCCTCTCTCTCTGCCCCTACCTTACTTGCCCTGTCTCTGTCTCTGTCTCTCTCAAAATAAATAAGCATTAAAAAAATAAAAAATAATTTAAAAAAATTTAAAAAACTTAGTGGTTTCAACCAGGAGCCATGTATTTACTCATGATTCTGAAATTTGGACTCAACTTCACTGGGCAGTTCTGCTGGTCTCACTTGAGATCACATCTACAACAGAAGTCACCTAGCAGCCTGACTGGGGCTAAAGTCCACGATGGTCTCATTCACTTGGCTGGCAGCTGAGACTATTGGGAACTGAAGCTCAGTTTACCTCTACTAGGCATCTCTAATGAGCTTGGTTTTCTTACTTGGCTGTCACAGAATTTCAAAAGGAAAAACTCTAATGTGCAAATGCCTGTGAAAGCTCTGCTTGCATTGCATTTGCTGATGTCATTTGTCAAAGCTAGTCATATAGCCCAACTCCTGAGTGGTCCTATCCCACAATACAAGGAAGCTTACAGAAATCCCTGCTGATTCTGGGTTAGTGCTGTTGTCTGTGTACTGTGATGAGACCAGTTTGATAAAATATTATAGGTCTAAGACAGTTGGCAGAAAGAAGGGGGAGAAATTACAGTCTTGTTAGGATTTGCTGATGAAGTTAAATTCTCCTCAAATAAAATACCTAGAATATAAAGAGCAAGGAAAGGGAGTTTTTGAATACTCCTATCTTCCCAACAAAATTTTCTTGTAAGTTTATTTGAGAGGGAGGGTATGAACCGTGTGAGAGTGGGAGGGGAAGAGAGAGGGAGGGGCAGAGAGAGAGAGAATCCCAAGCAGAGGGGGAGGGGCAGAGAGCGAGTCCCACCCTGACCTCATGGAGCCCCATGTGAGGCTCAAACTCATCAACTGTGTGACCATGACCTGAGCTAAAATCAAGAGCCAGAGGCTTAACCAACTGAGCCACCCAGGCAGGCCTCAAAAAACAAAACTTAAAAAAAAAAATTTTAACGTTTATTATTGAGAGACAAAGACATAGCATGAGCATGGGAGGGGCAGAGAGAGAGGGAGACACAGAATCTGAAGCAGGCTCCAGGCTCTGAGCTGCCAGCACAGAGCCCGATTCAGGGCTCGAACTCACAAACTGTGAGATCATGACCTGTGCCGAAGTTGGACGCTTAACCTACTGAGCCACCCAGGTGCCCCCCAAATGTTTTTTAAGTACACTTCTTAAGGTAAAGAAAGGTAAGGACAATTTCGGTGACTCAGACTGAGTTCAGACTTTGACAGCTAAAATTGTTTATGACTCTGAGCCCCAATCTACCAGGTTGGTAGAAACATCTGGAGGTTCCTTTGTTTCTAGTTTTAACAAATTCTAAGTTCTGGGGTGCCTGGGTGGCTCTGTCGGTTAAACATCCGACTTTGGCTCAGGTCATGATCTCACAGTTCTTGAGTTCGAGTCCGGTGTCGGGCTCTGTGCTGCCGGCTCAGATCCTGGAGCCTGCTTCAGATTCTGTGTCTCCTTCTCTCTCTGGCCCTCCCTCACTTGTGCTCTGTCTCTCTCTGTCTCTCAAAAATAAAAAAGGTAAAACAACAACAACAACAGCAAAAGTTCCAAGTTCTGAGTAGTGGGGAGAGAAGCTCATCGTTGTCAACATGGCCTCTTTAGATCTGATGGCTTCCTGTTGCTTTTGTGCTACCTCGAACATGGGAACCACTTGCAAGGCTTTGATCTCATCTGCTTAGGTGTGCTATATAGCTAGCTAGGAGAGTTGGGAGTACCCGCTCTTCTTACCAGCCCAGAGGGAATCTTTCTTTAATTTTAATTTTTAAAAATGTTTACTTATGGGGGCACCTGGGTGGCTCAGGTCATGATCTCACAGTTTGTGGGTTCAAGCCCCATGTTGGACTCTGCGCTGACAGCTCAGAGCCTGGAGCCTGCTTCAGATTCTGTTTCCCTCTTTATCTCTTTGCCTCTCCCCTGCTTGTGCTCTCTTTCTCAAAAATAATAAATAAGTAAATAAATAAACAAACTCTTTTCAAATGTTTATTTATTTTGAGAGAGAGAGAGGGAGAGAGAGAGAGAATTCCAAGTAGGCTCTGCATTGTCAGCACAGAGCCCAACACAGGGCTCAATCCCACGAACCGTGAAATCATAACCTGAACCAAAATCAAGACTCAGATGCTTTACCCACTGAGCCACCCAGGTGCCCTTTAATTTTAATTTTAATCCATCCCTCTTCATCTTTCTTCAAGGTACTCTATCTATCCCTAGAAGTCCTTCACTCATTTTCATCCCCTCTCCAAAGCCCTTTGAATTCCTCTAAGAGCTTAGGTCTTTAGAAAAAAAGTTCCCAGGGGGGAAGTATCTTTTCTACTCTGCACCTTGTTTCAGTTATCTATTGCTGTATAACCAATTACCTTAAAACCTAGTGGCTTAAAATAATAATCTTTTCCTTTGTTTCTTTTTTTAAGTTTATTTATTTATTTTGAGAGAGAGAGTGTGTGAGCAAGTGGGGGCGGGGCAGAGAGAGAGGGAGAGAGAGAATCCCAAGCGGGCTCCACACTGCTAACGCAGAGCTCAAACTCATGAACTATGTATGAGATTGTGACCTGAGCCAAAACTGAGAGTCAGACGCTTAACCGACTGAGCCACCCAGATGCCCCCAAACAACAATATTTTTCATTTTCTCATGATTCGGCAATTTTGGCAAGGCTTGGTGGAACCAGATTTCTCTGCCCCTGATGGTATCTGCCCAAAAGAACTTGGGCAAAAAAAAAAAAAAAAAAAAAAAGAACTCTGCCCAAAGAACTTGGGCAGTTCTTTGAGGAGTCACATCTAAGATGCCTTACTCATATAGCTGGCAAGTTGGCGCTGGTTGTTTGCTGGGAGCTCTGCTGGGCGTGTTGGCCAGGACCCTCAGATCTCTTTCTCAACTCTTCCTCATGGCTAAATTAGGATTTTCATAGAGGTGGTCTCAGTGTAGTCAGACTAGTGGCTGACTCCCCCTAGAGCACAAAAGTGGAAGCTTGCACAATTGAAGGTTTAGGACTGGAACAGCATTACTTTTGCCATACTCCATTGGTTAAAGCAAGTCATAGGGCCAACCTAGATTAAAGGGAAGGGATGATACCACAGGCAAGAATATGGGAGAAATGGGTCTTTGAGGGCCACCAAAGTAATTGTGACAAAGTTCTCCTGGGGCAAGAAATCACACAGTCTGCTATTTTCTTGAATTACAGTAGGCAGTTGGTGGGGTTGGTTATGGGAAAATCGAAGAAGGAAAAACGTGTTAAAATAAGCTAAGATCTCAGAATATATCTGCAGCCATATAAGCCTTTCCCAACTTTCTCCTGATATATTAGCTTTAATTTCCATGTCACTTAAAGAACCAACTTTGAATAAAACACCTTAAACATTTTAAATTAACGGTTTGATTGTGTTTTCACCTTTTGATAATAAAACATTGATTAGTATTTCCTTCAAAACAAATCTATATAGTTGCCAGGACCATAGGGCCAGCAGCACCCTGGCCTGGGCCTCTGAGCCTTGTAGCCCTGGTCACACCCCATCCAGCCTATTGCCTGGGGGGCTCTGCTGGTGGGAGGAGGACACCATGGCTAGAGAGGTCTTAAAACTGGACAAATCTATCCAACAGAAAAAGATATGTCACTGAAGAAGCAAAGAAGGTCCCCAGATATTGGACTGCCAGCACTGCAGCATTTTAAAGACCCAGGATTCTTGTTTGAAGCAGAATAACCCTTCTCAGACTCTGCCCAGTATAAATTAGCGGCTGAAGAAAAAACAAAAAACAGGGGCACCTGAGTGGCTCAGTTGGTTAAGCCTCCGACTTCGGCTCAGGTAATGATCTCACGGTTCGTGAGTTCGAGCCCCGCATCCGGCTCTGTGCTGACAGCTCAGAACCTGGAGCTTGCTTCGGATTTTGTGTCTCCCCCTCTTTCTTGCAAACCCCCCCCCCCCACTCCTGGTCTGTCTCTCTCTTTCTCTCTCTCTCTGTCTCTCAAAAATAAATAAACATTAAAAGAAAAAAACAGCCGTGAAGAAGAAAGGTACAAGAACACACGCAGACTTGGGGGTGCTCCAATGAATAGGACACAGATTTGGAAGGATCCACTCATTCACTCAGTCATTCCTCAAGTATTCATCTCTGCTCCTTCATCATGTTTAGGGAGAAAACACATGTTTTGTATGTCCTCATTACAGCAATGGGTTTTACATAAACTATCTTATTTAAGTATCACATCCACCCCAGAAAGGCCGTTTTACAATTTAGCAACCCGGAACTCAAAGAGGTTAGTCAATATGTTCAAAACTTATACCCAGACTGGCCCCAAAGCTCTGCTACTTGTTCTTCCAAATATTCTTTAACTAAAGGAGATGGGGTACCTTTGCCACCAATAGGAAATTCCCCATGTCTGTCATCAATACCAGTCAGCTTTTGTTCCTGTAACAAACATTCCAAAAATATCAATGATCTTTTTTGAGAAAAACACTTTCTGTACTGATGTACAATTAGCATAGAGTGTTATATTAGTTTCAGGTGTGTAATATAATAATTCAACCATTCTATACATTTCTCAGTGCTCCACACGATGAGTGTACTCTTAATCTCCTTCACGTATTTCTCCCATCTCCCCCCCCCACCCACTGCAACAGTCTCTTCTCTGTATTTGAGTCTAGATTTTTGTCTCTTTTTCCTTTGTTCATTTGTTTTCTTTCTTCTATTCCACATATAACAGTATATATAACCTAAGTTTCTGTTAAAGACATGTGTAGCCACCACTCAACTTAAGAAAAATAGTATTCCTGATATTTTGAAGGCCCCTCCCAAAATAACATCTCTTTATGACTAAGGTACTTTCTGTTTTGAAATGTGTAGGTATTCACACTCAGATATCACCTCACGCCAGTCAGAGTGGGCAAAATGAACAAATCAGGAGACTATAGATGCTGGAGAGGATGTGGAGAAACAGGAACCCTCTTGCACTGTTGGTGGGAATGCAAACTGTGCAGCCACTCTGGAAAACAGTGTGGAGGTTCCTGAGAAAATTAAAAATAGACCTACCCTATGACCCAGCAATAGCACTGCTAGGAATTTACCCAAGGGATACAGGAGTACTGATGCATAGGGGCACTTGTACCCCAATGTTTATAGCCGCACTCTCAACAATAGCCAAATTATGGAAAGAGCCTAAATGTCCATCAACCGATGAATGGATAAAGAAATTGTGGTTTATATACACAATGGAGTACTACGTGGCAATGAGAAAGAATGAAATATGGCCCTTTGTAGCAACGTGGATGGAACTGGAGAGTGTGATGCTAAGTGAAATAAGCCATACAGAGAAAGACAGATACCATATGGTTTCACTCTTAGGTGGATCCTGAGAAACTTAACAGAAACCCATGGGGGAGGGGAAGGAAAAAAAAAAAAAAGGTTAGAGTGGGAGAGAGCCAAAGCGTAAGAGACTCTTAAAAACTGAGAACAGGGGCGCCTGGGTGGCGCAGTCGGTTAAGCGTCCGACTTCAGCCAGGTCACGAGCTCGCGGTCCGGGAGTTCGAGCCCCGCGTCAGGCTCTGGGCTGGTGGCTCGGAGCCTGGAGCCTGTTTCCGATTCTGTGTCTCCCTCTCTCTCTGCCCCTCCCCCGTTCATGCTCTGTCTCTCTCTGTCCCAAAAATAAATAAACGTTGAAAAAAAAAATTTAAAAACTGAGAACAAACTACGGGTTGATGGGGGGGGAGGGAGGGGAGGGTGGGTGATGGGTTTGAGGAAGGCACCTTTTGGGATGAGCACTGGGTGTTGTATGGAAACCAATTTGACAATAAATTTCATATATTGAAAAAAAAAAGAAATGTGTAGGTATTTTTTCCTTTTGTTTACGATAGGTTATTTGGTTTCCAAAAGTTTTTGAATTTTATATAGTGTAAAGGAAAAACAACACTCGCTGTGTGTCTCCTCTACTTTCAATATTCCACTACAACACTACCTCAGTTCTGGCCCTAGATGTGTGTTTCCCACATAGCAAGCAGTTCTGCAACACCAGTAGGGCCCCTACAGTTTAATTAGATCCCGCTGGTGAAGGGTTCCGTCCTACAGGGCTGCCTCCTTTCTGCTCTTCAGATGCTCAATCACAAGTCCATGTTGTCACCTGTGCTTTGGACACAATGGCTATTAATTGGAGGTTTCCACTACCCCATCCTGGGGTTCAATTAATTGGTTAGAGCAGCTCGCAGAACTCAGGAAAACATTTACTTACCAGATTACAGGTTTATCATAAAAGGATAACTCAAGAAGAGTTAGAGGGAAGAGATGTCTAGGGCAAGGTATGGGGGAAGGGACATGGAGCTTCCATGTTCTCTCTCTCTCTCTCTCTCTCTCTCTCTCTCTCTCTCTCTGTCTCTCTCTCTCTCTCTGTCTCTCTCTCGGCTCTCCACTGTCCCAGAACCTCTGTGCCTTCATCAATGCAGAAACTCTCCAAACCATCCTTCTGGGTTTTTGTGGAGGCTTCATTACATAGGCATGATTGATTAAATCATCAGCCATTGGTGACTGATTCAACCTCCAGTTCCTCTCCCTTCCTAGGAGATGGGTGGTAGGTGGGTGGGACTGAAAATTCCTCCAATCCTGGTTGTTTCCACTGGCAAACAACCTCCATCCTCAGGGCTTTCTAAGAATCCCCTCATTAACATAAACTCAGAAATAGTTGTAAGGGGATTGTTATGAATCTCTCTTACCACTTAAGAAATTCTAAGGGTTTTAGGGCTATGTGTCAGGAACAGCAAGATCAGATATACATTTCATATTATAAATCACAGTTATCACATATACTTTTTTTTTTTTAATTTTTTTTCAACGTTTTTTTATTTATTTTTGGGACAGAGAGAGACAGAGCATGAATGGGGGAGGGGCAGAGAGAGAGGGAGACACAGAATCGGAAACAGGCTCCAGGCTCTGAGCCATCAGCCCAGAGCCTGACGCGGGGCTCGAACTCACAGACCGCGAGATCGTGACCTGGCTGAAGTCGGACGCTTAACCGACTGCGCCACCCAGGCGCCCCTATCACATATACTTTTATATATTCTTCTGCAACTACTTTTTTTTTTGCTCGAATATTTGTGACATTCATTCATGCTGATGCATATAGCTGTAGTTCATTCTATACAATATTTCTTGATATAATATAATACATTTTTTCCATTCTATCAATGGACATATTATTATCATTATTATTATTATTTATAATTATGTTGGAGACCCATTTAATGTGGTCGTTCAAGGCCTGGGCAGAGTGGAGTACCCAAGAATTGGTCAGGCAGGCAAGGTGGGTGGGTGGCAGGCCCACACCTGACCCCCAAAGGGGATGCCAGGAGGGGGCTGATCCAGGCACAACAAGGGGAGGCCCAGATGACCTGTAGGTCAGCCCTTGAGAAGCTATCTAAACCAGGTGATGAATGCCTAGGCCAGAGCCCAGCCCAGGGAGGTAGGGTTGGGGTTGGTTAGGGGCTCCCAGAGCCTGGGGGCTGGCATCACTAGGACCCTCCCCCATCTGCTGCTGGAACCCAAGGCAGAACTCAACTATCAAGTGGGACTCAAGCAGCTCCTGGAAGCAGGGGTGGAGGTGTTCATTTTTCCTCTATATGGTCCAGACAGGAATTGATCTAGTCCAACATGGCAGCATATCCTGCTTCCCTGAAGCTGTTGTCCCCATCTGCTGTGTTTACCTCCAAGGGATGCCCAGGTCCCCACTGGGGCCAACTTTGTGGGGCCACACAACAATGGAGGAGCACAGTGACCATTATGCCACCAGCCACTCCTGGGAGGAAGATGGGCTCAATAGATGTTTTAATTATTTCTAGGATTTGGGTTTCTTGTTTGTTTCTGCTTTTTAAAAATCAGGCTTCTATGAATATTTGTGTGTTATGTTCTGACTTTCTTACGCAATGGATATACCGCATAGAATATATATCAAGTGTCATAGAGTATGTGTACTTATAAATTTACCAGATAAGGCCAAAATTTTAAGCAAGACTGTAGAAGAGTTACTGCCCACTCCCTTCCCTTGTCAACACTTAGGAGTGTTTTTTACTTGAAATTTTTTTTTGTCCTGGGGCACCTGGGTGGCTCAGTCGGTTGAGCGTCCGACTTCAGCCAGGTCACGATCTTGCGGTCCGTGAGTTCGAGCCCCGCGTCAGGCTCTGGGCTGATGGCTCAGAGCCTGGAGCCTGTTTCTGATTCTGTGTCTCCCTCTTTCTCTGCCCCTCCCCCGCTCATGCTCTGTCTCTCTCTCTCTCTCTCTCTGTCAAAAATAAATAAACATTAAAAAAATTAAAAAAAAATTTTTTTGTCCATCTGGTGAATGAGAAATACTATCTCATTGTAATTTGCATTTCCCTCCTTATAAATGAGATTGAGCATCTTTCCATATGTGTATTCCCTCATTGTGTTTTCCCTTCTGTGAAATGCCTCTCACATTGTGTGCCCATTTTCTATAGGTTTATCTGACATTTACAATTGATTTTTAGGAGTTCTGTCTATATAGTGGCTACTAAACCATGGCTGGTTGTATATCTTGTTAACATCTTTCCCCAGTTTGTGGCTTGTATTGTTCCTTCTTTGGGAGATCTCTTAATGAACAGTAATACTTGATCTTAATATAATGTAATTTATCAATTATTTCCATTACGGTTAGTGTTTTGTGGTCTCCTTTTAACAATCCTCTACTTCCAGGAGTGCCTGGATGGCTCAGTCGGTTAGGCATGCAACTCTTGGTTTTGGCTTGGGTCATGATTTAACGGTTCATGGGTTTGAACCCTGTGTCAGGCTCCACCTGACAGTACAGAACCATTTGGGATTTTCTCTCTCTCCCTCTCTCTGTTCCTCCCCCTTCTCTCTCTCCCTCAAAATAAATAAATAAACTTAAAAAAAAATAGGGGTGCCTGGGTAGCTCAGTTGGTTAAGTGTCCAGCTTCGACTCAGGTCATGATCTTGCAGTCTGTGAGTTTGAGCCCCATGTCAGGCTCTGTGCTGACAGCTCAGAGCCGGGAGGCTGCTTCGGAATTTGTGTCTGCCTCTCTCTCTCAAAAATAAATAAACATTAAAAAAAAATAAAAATTCCTCTACTTCCAATGTTTTCTCAAATTTTATTCTTAAAGTTAAAATTTTTTTCCATTTAAAAATTGTTTTCTTTAATTTCAATGGAGTTTATTTGTATCATACTTGACAAAGGAACTGATCTCATTTTTTTTATTTTTATTTTTTTAAATTTTTTTTCAACGTTTTTATTTATTATTGGGACAGAGAGAGACAGAGCATGAACAGGGGAGGGGCAGAGAGAGAGGGAGACACAGAATCGGAAACAGGCTCCAGGCTCTGAGCCATCAGCCCAGAGCCTGACGCGGGGCTTGAACTCACGGAGCGCGAGATCGTGACCTGGCTGAAGTCGGACACTTAACCGACTGCGCCACCCAGGCGCCCCTGATCTCATTTTTTTAACAAATAATTAACTATTGAGCATCATTTATTGAATAGTCAGCCTATTTTTCTCTGCTATATCTTGTGTAATTGAATGCATTCTTCTGTTCCTAGGTTTTCTAGAGTGTTGTTTTGGTTAATCTTTTTTTTTTTTTTCCTCTCTGGTAATATTGCACTACTTTAATAATCTAGTTTTATTTATTTATTTATTTTTATTTCCAATAGAGAAAACCACCTCACGTTATTCTTCAGGGGTGTCAGGTCATGTAGTTGATTTTTAAGTGTCACTGAAGGAGTGATGATCTCTTCCTCTTTTTGCCTAGTGTTTTCTCACATAAGAGATACTTGAGGTTGTGGTTAACTGCCATTTCTACAGTAGCAAAACCCATAGTTTAATAAGGAACTGAGTGCAGTATAAACTTTTAAAACTGACTGGTATTACTTAAGACTAAAGACTTAATTGTGCTTGGAAAGCTGTTGTTTGCCTCCACATCAAGCTCACTATGAGATTCCCCCAAACCCTTTTGCATAGTGTTCTTAACTACCCTGTGCATTCTGATTCCATTACTGGACTAACAGACAAAGTTCCTTAACAACATAGAAGGAATAAATTTTCTAATCACTCACTGCTTACATAAATTTTTTTCCTTCCTGGATTTTCATGATTTTGCCCAACTGAACCAAATGGAAAAACTTAATTTTATTTGTATATAAATATGCATGTGGCAAACTTTTAAAGAGGAACAAAATTGAAAACTTTCTTGGGGTTCCTGCGTGGCTCAGCCTATTGAGCTCTTGGTTTTGACTCAGGTCATGATCTTGCTTTTTGTGGGTTCAGGCCCTGTGTCTGGCTCTGTACTGACAGTACAGAGGCTGCTTGGGATTTTCTCTCCCTCTCTCGCTGCCCCTTCCCCACTTGTGAATGCTCTCTCTCAAAATAAATAAATAAATAAACTTAAAAAAAATTAGAAAACTTCTCCTTCAAATTTTAAAAGTAAAATTGACCCTCTGGACTAGAATGACCCTGTGACTTCTCCACCCTCTCATACCCCATGTTGAGAAGCTTATCAGCAATCAAAAGCAAGAGAAAAATTATATATGTGTGAGTGGAATAATAAGATCTATCCTAAAAACATAACTGTAAGAACACCATTTTGTGCTGACGCTATTTTGGACAGCTAGTACAGTAAATAGGGTACCTTATAGTACCTTATTTAGAGGATAAATAAAGTGATAATTAAAGATCTGTTGTTCATTCATTCATTCATTCATCAAATGCTTGTTGTGTGCCAACTAGACCTTGAGGATAAGATCAAAATTCCTATCTTCATGGTGCTCATATTCAATAGGAGGAGGCAGAAACAATTTAACAATGAAATATACAGAATGTCGAATGATGATTAATGTGCTGTGGAGAAAAATTTTAAAGGAGGGGAGTCCTAGGAGCCGGAGGGTCACTATTTTATACAACGGACAAAGAACATTTTCTGATAAGATGATATTTGAGAAGAAAGTTGAAGGAAGTAAAGGAGCAAGCTGTAAAGATCAATGAGACAAATGTTCCTGGCAGAGGGAAAAATAAGTGCAAAGATCCTGAGTTTTGAGCATAGTTGGTGTTGTGATAGAGTAATAGAAGATGGGAATAAAAATAATAGAGAGAGAAATGGGGGAGAGAGGGATTAATGGAAAGAGGCTTGTAGGTCACTGTGATAATTTTGATATTCACCCTGGATAAAAGGGAAAGTATTGGAAGACTTTGGGCAAAGGAGTGATATGGTGTGACATATATAATTTTAAATGGTTTATTTATTTATTTTGAGAAAGAGAGAGCACACGCAGGGTAAGGGCAGAGAAAGAGGGAGAGAGAGAATCACAAGCAGGCTCCACGCTGCCAGCATAGAGCTGGACACGGGGCTCGATCCCGTGGTCTGTGAGATCATGACCTGAGCTGAAATCAAGAGTCTTAATCAAGGTGCTTAACTGACTAAGCCAGATAGGTGCCCCATGATCTGACACATTTTTTAAGAGAACTACTCTGATGACTATGTTGAAGATAGACTGTAAGAGGCTTAATGGCTAGAGGCTGACTCAATAATCCAGACAAGAGATAATAAGGGCTTGATCTAGGCTGGTAGTGAGGGAGCTGAGGTGCAGTGGTCAGGTTCTTGATATATTTTGAAGGTGAGGCTGACAGATTTGCTAATGGATTGGCTGTGGAGAATGGGAAAAAGAGAGGAGTCAAAGCAATTTCATATATTTGTTTCTCCCTGGGAAGTACAATGCATACTTGTGTTTTTTTGGCTATGCAGCCTCTCAATCTCCTATATTTGAAGGATTCCCATCATATAAATTTAGGTGCCAGACAGAGCACATCTCTGACTGAATGTGTGGCTGTAAGTGGCAGAAACTCCTTATTCTAGTCTCCCAGGCCTCTGAGACACACTCATGTGACCAATCAGACATTAATGAAACAGCAACCATCGCATCCAGCCAGTGGAGGCAACAGAGGCACTTTAGCCTAGGGTAGAGTGATGTCCACTATGGAGCTGGCAGTGGTGTTCTCACGGAAGCAGTTCTCGATTCTAGTCATACTTTTGGCTATGTAGCTATTAAGTCGGGTTTTCCAACCTCCCAGGAAATCCACAAGCTACACAGATTGCTGTCAAAAATAATGTTTCTGTCATTTATTTATATTTTTTATTAATGGAGATTCATTCCTTTTTAATTTTTTTAATGTCTATCTATTTTTGAGAGAGAGAGACAGAGTGCAAGCAGGGGACAGACAGAGAGACAGAATCCAAAGCAGGCTTCAGGATCTGAGCTGTCAACACAGAGACCAACACGGGGCTCAAACTCACGAACCGTGAGATGATGACCTGACCTGACGTCGGATACTCAATCGACTGAGCCACCCAGATGCCCCAATAATGTTTCTTTTAAAAGAGCCAGAGATAGTTTTTTTTTTCCTTGCAACTAAAAACCTTAATTGATATATTGCAGATTGATATTCCTACTGTGAACGTAGTCATAATAATAACTGCCATTATTGAGTGATTGAGGCACTTATTGCAATTAATTCTGCTAGATAGATATTATTTCTATATTGTAAATGAGGAAACTGAGACATAAAGGAAAATCACTTGTCCAAGGTCATATGGCTAGTAATTGACAGAGCTAGATGAAAATCCAAATTTATTTGACTCTGAAGCCTGAACACTTATACACTATAGATAAATTCATTTGGGATTCATTTAATATTGTGAATTGAACCATTTTTTCCCATTAATTCAGTTCTCTATGTAACCTCAATGTATATTCACACCAAGTATCAAATCTTCTTGAAATCCTCTAACTCTGTAGAACTTAGGGCTAAAATATTAAGGTGTGTCATTGTTTTGAAAACTTATTCTCTAGCAAGAACCATAAACGTAATTAAAAATAAATTCTAATATTTGTTAGTATTGTTTAAAATTTAGGCAAAATGAGTTGTTTTTCTGAAAGTTTCAGTTTCAGTAGACTTCGTTTTGATCAGTTAGAAGTTGGAGGCAAAGTGCTATACTGGCAAATACACCAAGCTTTTCAGATGGCGTCTATTACCATTAAGACATTATGTACCATGGCAGATTCAAAAGTACACACTTATTGTGCTCTTTTAAATACATTAGATAAAACATCTATATTTACCTAAAATACAAGGGTTTGAATATTTGAAATTCACAGCTTTAGAAAAATGTTGCTTATGCATAAGAGGTGTAGCCGAGAAGAAATGAAACTGTCAGAAAAGAAACTGTGGTTTGTAAGTGTCTGGGAGGCTCTGAGAAGGCTCGGAGGAGCATATTTTTCTCATACGGCATTAAAGAGTCATCATGGTGGCAGGGACAAGAGAACTAAGCTACAAGTAAAAACATGTGCTCCCAAGTGCCAAACTTAGCCTCTATCTCGCTATTCAGCTAAGGGCAATACAACAAATACTGCGTGTAAAATTAGTGAGTCAGAGATGAATAAAACAGGCACAGAAACAAATAACTGTGATGCCTTATTAAAAGTATTCATCCATGGGGCGCCTGGGTGACTCAGTCGGTTAAGCGTCTGACTCTTGATACCAACTCAGGTCATGATCTCACAGTTTGTGAGATCAAGCTCCCCCACAGGCTCTGTGCTGACAGCTTGGGATTCTCTCTCTCCTCTCTCTCCCCCTCCCCTGCTTTCTCTCTCTCCCTCTCCCTCAAAATAAATAAACATTAAAAAAAAACAATGATTAAAAAAAAAGTATTCATTCGTTAATCCATTCAGCACTTGCGGCCAATCCTATGCTTTTTGTGTGCCAAGCACTGGGGTTTCAAAGATGTACAAAAGAGCATTCCACCCCATCCCACCCACAGGGTATAATGATCAGCCTCACTGCACTGACATTCCATTCTCCCTCCATAACCTTCTCTCCCCTTTCTGTGGCCCTTCTCGGCTCTTTCTTCCTCTACCAATCACCTCCCTACATGATTAGTTTAACTAACCTAACCTAGGCTCACACAGACTTTATTCTACCAAGTAAGACTTTCATGCCCTGGGCTGCATAGCCCACACCCCAGGCCAGAATGATCTTTAGAAATCTCAGACTTTGAAAATGTGGTTGTGTCTCCCACTCCACAAATAAAAGTACAAACATTACGAAACTATAAGATGAGTAAAACTATGTATAATTAATCTGTTCTTCCAGATATTCTAAACCCTAGAAAAATCTCATGCAATTTATCATCTTTTCTCCACGAGAGGAGAACATATCCGAGCACATATCAACTTTTGCATCCACATTCATGGGGTTCATCAATTTTCTGAGGTCCCTCATGGGCCCTAGATGACTGTAAAATACTGTTTATCCTTGAATTCAGAAAAGGGTTAGTTCTTAAAGGCCCTGGAGTCAACTTAAAGGTTTTGTACTCTCTCAGGACAACAATGGGAGTAAGAAACTATTGAAGGTTTTTGTTTTTTTTTTTAAGATTATTTATCTATTTTGAGAGAGCAAGAGAGACAGTTCAAGTGGGGAAGAGGCAGGAGAGGGAGAGAGGGAGAATCCCAAGCAGGTTGTGCAGGATCAGTGTGCAGAGCCTGACGTGGGGCTCAAACTCACAAACTGTGAGATGATGACCAGAGGCAACATCAAAAGTCGGACACTTAACCAAATGAGCCAACCAGGCACCCCAAGGAACTATTGAAGGTTTTAAATCTAGGATACGGTGCATTTAGATTAGCACTTTAGAAAATTCTCTGACTGTAGTAGGAAGAATGGATCACTAATGGATCACTTAAACTAAGCCCTGTGGGAACCCAAGTGAGAGATTGTAGTTAACTGCTAAAGGGTGCTGATTTCTTCCTGAGGTGATAAAAATATCTAAGGTTAGACTGTGATTGTACACATTAAATGGGTGAATTTTATGATATGTGAATTATATCTCAATAGAGATGTTCTCAAAAAAGCAACAGATTAAAACATAAAAACTCTCACATCTAAATAAATAAATAAATAAATAAGTCATGGTTGTGTTATGAACTTGTATGAAAGACTTTTAAGATATAAGAGAAGGGAGTGGGGGGAAGTAAGAGTCAAGGATGACTACCAGGTTCTTAGGTTCAGGCCACT
The DNA here is from genome assembly GCF_014898765.1 of Herpailurus yagouaroundi. Taxonomy (NCBI): domain Eukaryota; kingdom Metazoa; phylum Chordata; class Mammalia; order Carnivora; family Felidae; genus Herpailurus; species Herpailurus yagouaroundi. The sequence continues at coordinate 53,638,991 of NW_024412397.1, read as the reverse complement.
GGGTGGATAACGATACTTTTATGGTGATGGGAAAATATAATGATCTTAGTAAAATGTAAGGGGTTCTGGAGGGCACAATACAAAGGGCTGGAAGGGAGCACCAAAGGAATACTCAGGAAACTGACCCATTTAGGAAAGGTTGGACAAACTTGCCTAAATGTGTCATCAGTACGAAGGTGTCAGACTTCTTTTTGAGGACTCCAGAAAGACTGGTTCACCAAATTCAAAACACACTGAAAGGGAAAGAAAGGCAAAATGATCAGAGGTACCAAATTCACATTATTCTATTGACAATGGGAAAAAACACCCAACTTTTTTTCTAGAGAATCCAGATTTGCAGGAAATTTTCCAGGGTGTATTATTCTGGAGACAAGAACAAGACAGGAATACCCTACTATTTTCAGTTTACCTAACAGTGCAAAATGGTTTTGTTTTGTTTCTAACTGTAGTGTGTGATGTTCTTAATCATCCTGGGAGCAGGACAAAGTGTGAGTTTTGCTTTTACAGATTAGTACTGGAATAACTCCTGCAGAGGGAAAGGAAAGGAGGCAGGAAGGCTGGGACTAACAATGTGTAAGTATATAGTGGGGTGGGCATGGCAGGCAAGTGAGTGGGGGAGAAAATATTAAAGGCGGAAGTATTCACTGTTACTAAGGTTCCTACCAGTCCTGTATGAGCACTCGGGTACATCAGAGGCCCTGTGAGGACACACAGAAGCCAGGGCATTACTTTCCAACCTTTGACTTTGGCTCCAAATAAAATGTTGGTGAGGATTCATTCTGGTACTTGGAGAAGATAGAACTGAACACCGGAGAGAGATCCTACTCAGATGGTTGCAGAAAGACATTGACTGGCTCAATGAAAGCCACCTTCTTAAGGATTTAACAGCAGCCCAACTTGGAAGTTTCAGGCTTCCTCTGGTGGCAAATTATAGATAAGGTATTTATAGCCTTTCTCTAGAAAGAAAGAGTCAAAGTCTACAGGAAATTACCACCTCCTGCAATAACAAACTAAAGTCTTCTCAGTTGGCAATAGAAAGTGAATTTACACACGGGCTCTATAAAACAGCTAGATATTGAAACTCCAATCTTGCACTTGGGAATCTCTTTACGTTGCTTTCACCACCAGCTCCCTCTTTAAAACTCTATCACTGTCACAAACACAGATCTTCTCCTTAATTCCTGGCAGCACAGCTGAGATCCTGCTGGGACGATCAGGCCGAAATATGCATAAGAAAAACATGTAAGGGGTGTTTAACATACAGATTCTTAGGTTCCATGCCCAGATATTTTAAATCAGTCAAGTACAAACATACCTTATTTCATTAGACTTCACTTTATTGCGTTTCACAGACACTGCGTTTTTTACAAATTGAAGGTTTGTGGCTACCCTGCATCGAACAAGTCTGTTGGTGCCATTTTTCCAACAGCATTTGTTCACTTTGTGTCTCTGTGTCACATTTAGGTAATTCTTGCAGTATTTCAAACTTTTTCACTATTATCATATTTGTTATGGTGATTTTTTTTTTAATTTTTTTTTCAACGTTTATTTATTTTTGGGACAGAGAGAGACAGAGCATGAATGGGGGAGGGGCAGAGAGAGAGGGAGACACAGAATCGGAAACAGGCTCCAGGCTCTGAGCCATCAGCCCAGAGCCTGACGCGGGGCTCGAACTCACAGACCACGAGATCGTGACCTGGCTGCAGTCGGAAGCTTAACCGACTGTGCCACCCAGGTGCCCCTATGGTGATTTTTTTAATGTTTATTTATTTTTGAAAGAGACAGAGCAGGAGTGGTGGGGGAGGGGGAGCAGGGGCAGAGAGAGGGAGACACAGAATCCAAAGCAGGCTCCAGGCTCTGAGCTGTCAGCACAGAGCCTGACACGGGGCTTGAACCCATGAACTGTGAGATCATGACCTGAGCCGAAGTTGGATGCTTAACTGACTGAGCCACCCAGACACCCCTGTTATGGTAATCTTTGATGTTTCTATTGTGATTATTTTGGGGCATGATGAACTGTGCACATGTAAAACAGCAAACCTATGTGATAAATGTTGTGTGTTCTAACTGCTACACCCACCAGCTGTTCCCCTGTCTCTCTCCCTTTCCTTAGGCCTCCCTATTCCTTGAGACATAGCAACATTAAAATTAGGCCAATTTGTTACCCTACAATGGCCTCTAAGTGTTCAAGGGAAAGGAAGAGTCTCACATCTCTCATTTGAAATCAGAAGCTAGAAACAATTAAGTTTAGTGAGGAAGGCCAGTTGAAAGCTGAGATAGGCCAAAAGCTAAGCCTCTTGCATCAGTTAGGCAAGTTGTGAATGCAAAGCAAAAGTTCTTGAAGGAAATGAAAAGTGCTAACTCAGTGAACACATGAATGATAAGAAAGCTGAGTCAGCCTTAGTGCTGATACGGAGAAAGCCTTAGTGGTCTGGATGCAACCTTCCCATAAGCCAGAGCCTAATGCAGAGCAAAGCCCTAATTCTTTTCAATTCTAAGATGGCTGAGAGAGGTGAGGAAGCTGCAGAAGAAAAGTCTGATGCTAGCAGAGGTTGGATCATGTGGTTTAAGGAAAGAAGCCACCTCCATAACATCCAAGTGCAAGGGGAAGCAGCAAGTGCTGATGTGGAAGCTGCAGCAAATCTTCCAGAAGATCTAGCTAAGATTATCAGTGAAGGCGGTTACCCTAAACAACAGATTTTCAGTGTAGACAAAATTGCCTTCTATTGGAAGAAGATGCCATCTAGGAGTTTCATAGCTAGAGAGGAGCAGTCAATGCCTTGCTTCAAAGCTTCAAAGGACAGGCTGACTCTCTTGCTAGGGCCTACTGCAGCTGGTGACTTTAAGCTGAAACCAGTGCTCATTTATCATTCTGAAAACTAATACCTTAATATTAATACCTTGATTATTCTTAATTATTATTCTTAAATATCCTTAATACCTTAAGAATTATGCTAAATTTACTCTGTGTGTGCTTAAGTGGAGCAACAAAGTCTGATGATGACACATCTGTTTACAACATAGCTTACTTAATCTTTTAAGCCCAATGCTGAGATCTACTGCTCAGAAAAAACCAAAAATTCCCTTTCAAATAGGACTTATTGGGGCGCCTGGGTGGCACAGTCGGTTAAGCATCCGACTTCAGCCAGGTCACGATCTCACGGTCCTTGAGTTTGAGCCCCGCATCAGGCTCTGGGCTGATGGCTCAGAGCCTGGAGCCTGCTTCTGATTCTGTGTCTCCCTCTCTCTCTGCCCCTCCCCCATTCATGCTCTGTCTCTCTCTGTCCCAAAAATGAATAAACGTTGAAAAAAAAAATTCAAATAGGACTTATTAATAATGCACTTGGTCACTCAAGAACTCTGATGGAGATATACAATAAGATGAATGCTGTTTTCGTGCCTGCTAACACAACATACATTTGGCAGCTCATGGAATCAAAGAGTAATTTTGACTTTCAAGTCTTACTATTGAGAAAATACATTTCACAGGCTAAAGCGTCTACAGACAGTGATTCCTCTGATGCATCTGGATGCCTTTGAGGGGCTCTAGACCTCAGTGGAGGAAGTAACTGCAGATGTGATGGAAATAGCAAAAGAACTAGAATTAGAAATGGAGCCCGAAGATGTGACCAAATTGCTGCAATCTCCTGATAGAACTTTAAAGGATAAGGGATTGCTTCTGATGGATGAACAAAGAAAGTAGTTCCTTCAGGTGGAAACCACTCCTGGTGAAAATGCTGTGAACATTGTTGAAGTGACAACAAAGGCTTTAGGATATTCCATAAACTTAGTTGGTAAAACAGCAGCAGGGTTTGAGAGGATTGACTCCAATTTGGAAAGAAGTTCTACTGTGGGTAAAATGCTATCAAACAGAATTCATGCTACAGAGAAATCGTTCATGAAAGGAAGAGTGAATTGATGTGGCAAATTTCACTGTTGTCTTCTTTTAAGAAATCCTTCTGCAATCACCACCCTAATGAGTCAACAGCCATCAACATGCAGGCAAGACCCTTCACCTGCAAAAAAGTTATGATTCACTGACAGTTCAGGTGATGGAGAACTATTAATAACTAAAGCATTTTTATTTATTTTTATTATTTAAAAATTTTTTTAAATTTCTTTTGAGAGAGAGAGAGAGTGAGCGAACAGGGGGAGGGGCAGAGAGATAGGGGAGAGAGGATCCCAAGCAGGCTGATAGTGCAGAGAGCCTGATGCAGGGTGCGATTTCATAATGGTGAGATCACGATCTGAGCCAAAATCAAGAGTCGGCTGCTTAACCAACTGAGCCAACCAGGTGCCCTTACAATAAACTATTTTTAAATTATGATTTGTACATTGTTTTTAGACATAATGCTATTGCACACTTAATAGACTACAGTATAGTGTAAACATTACTTTTATATGCACTGAAAAACCAGAACATTCATTTGATTCACTTCATTCAAATAATCACTCTATTGTGGTGGCTGGTGATTATAATGGAGGTAGTCCAAATACCATATTTTGAGAAAGACTGGACCAAAGGGGACAAAAGAGTGATGGATATAGAAAAGAATATAGAATCTGATTTATAAAATACTGGTGAATCTTTTGCAGCTTACAGCCCTTGCCTTAAGATGGGTGGAGGTGGTCTGCCCCTGTTAGTAGTCTCTCAAACATACAGTTCATTCCCAAACAAAGCTCAGAGAGAAACACAAATTCCCTCATGGACGAAGTTTCCATTTCCTATCTAGGTTTCACTTTCTTGAAAGAGAAGCTCTTTCCTGACAACTGGATCTTACTTATTCTTCCCTTACAAGGCAGCTGACCTGTCACAAAGGTAGGAGTCAGCATCCTCATCAGAGAGACACAAGTGGTTCATTTACTTTTACATGAACACATCAATTATGAGAAACAAGGACAACTTGTATTTTTCGCATTCCTTAGTGTCTTTGTTTTTTAGTTCTAAATACTCTCATCAGTGATTTAGTTCATGTTGACCTCAGCCGGACTCAGGTCTGTTTCTCTTCACAGACCCTCCTTCAGTATGAGGTGAACATCACCCCTGTGACTCATTGCCTCCCTGCTGTCTTATGGCGTTTAGCTCCCATATTGCTTCTGGAATGTGATTTAGAAAAGAAATACTCTCCAAAGGAAAACATAAGGTTGCAAAGATAAAACCGCCTAAATCATACTGGATACTTTGTACAAAGAGAACCAAGCATCCCTGTTGCCCATCATATGTAGGTGAAATGTGGACTTTTTCAAGAAAGTTAGTTGGAACAAAATATGCACAAACACTCTCAATTTTCGTGTTTTTGTTCTTCAGTGTTAGAGTAGATATTTCCTGCTTCTACAGCTGTTGGGTGTGTCCCTCCTCCTGTTTCTGTGATCTAAACCTAAAAAAAGGTTTCTCAAAAAAGAAAGAAGTTGAGTAGAGTTGCAAGTACTCACTCACACACACACACACACACACACACGATACTTCATAGGGTCCTATGAACATTTTAGACTTTTAGATTCACAGTATCTCAACCCTTTCCATTTTAGAAAACATTTTTGCCTTATGGCCTTACAGTATGAAACTAAACCTGTCTATTTAGCTGTCCTATAGCTTTTTCAGAACAAACAGAAATTTATAGTAAATAGTGTATTGTCTCCAATTTTGCTTCTCTAAGAAAAAGACTGCTTACAACTCAAAGCCAAATTCCTCAAGGTGTATTCTAGCTCAAAGCCAACGACAACAGGAAGGGGAAGTACATGGTATCTTATACTTAATAGGATTTTGTTATTCTCTCCCAATGTGCTGAAATCTCCTCACAGAGTAGGTTATCCATGGAAGTGCAGGAAACACTGGGTATCTGAGGTAAGGCTCACCTTAGATATTTTGATTACTGCTAAGCAGCCTCCTGCCTCTACACAAGCCATATTTCCAATTGGTCTGCTTTCTTGGAATTTTTCTTTGAGTGCTTCCCTAGAGCTACAATGCAACTGAAGCTTTTCCATGGCCTTTTACTTAGCCAAATTACGGTCCCCAACTGGGACCTTTAATCTTAATTTCAGCCTGAGAAAGTGCAGCACAACTCTGCTAGTCAGACTATGATATGATAAATCAGACTATGATAAATAATGTTTTGAACAGGATTCAGGCCAACACAACAATGTTTCTAATGAAACACACTGAAGACTATCCTGTAGTTGTAGACATGGCCCCTTCTCAGAACCCAGCCCTTCTCAGAACCCACCAGCACAAGCACAAACTCTATTCTATCTTACTGAGACGTCTCATGACCAGTTCCTCTTAACTATAGCAAGTTCAATAAACGCAACTTTTAAAAACAGGTATGGCTTGGTGGTCTTTTCTTTGGTTGGTGGGCTTTAACTGGCTTGTATTAGTTCTGGATGACTTCTTTAATTCTCAGAATGACTGTCCTATAGAATTGGAGTCCCCTTATTCTCCCTTTCACTAGAAGCCACACTATCTTACTCACTTAATGAAGCTCCCCACGTTCCCTTTCTTTGCCCCAGGATAGAGTTTCCCTAAGAAAAGACACCAGAATATATGCTGTTCACAGTTGCCAGTTATCCAATTACTCACCTTCTCTTCACCCATAGATTGGGTGCATCCACCGCAGGGTCATATGGGATTTGCTGCCTTCAGTACCTACTGCTTGCCCATCACCTTCCTCCAGAGGCATCCTGCTGGATGTGTGAGAGCCACTTTAGCCTTTCCCCTCCTCCATGGCCAACTTCATTTCTGGCTTGATTTAATTCCACATCTTCTCTTGGTGCCTGAGAATGGACGATTTCTTTCTTTCTTCCTTTCGTTCTTTCGTTCTTTAATTTTTTAAAATGTTTATTCATTTTTCAGAGGTGGATAGAGACACAGCATGAGCAGGGCAGGGGCAGAGAGAGAGGGAGACACAGAATCCGAAACAGGCTCCAGGCTCTGAGCTGTCAGCACAGAGCCTGATGCGGGACTCAAACTCACAGACCGTGAGATCATGACCCAAACCAAAGTCAGACACTTAACTGACTGAGCCACCCAGGCGCCCTGAGAATGGGCAATTTCAAATAACCAGCTGTTTCACTTCTCCACATTTCTATTCCAGGATGTGAGACATGAGGGTGTAGGTATGAGAGCAGATCTGGAATTCCTTTTCCAAGGTCCAAATAACTTGGATCTTCACCTTTCTGGTGCCTAAGAAACGAAGCCTCTCAAACAGACCTACTTCTATCTTCCCCAATCCAAAACTGTCAGATACCTAGGGAATCAGTTTTATAACCATTCCATTTCTCTCCCACCACATTCGTGGAGTTTTGCATTGTCCATTCTTGTGAGCAAGGACCTAAAGGCCTTCTTTTATAAGCTTGGGCAACTAATTTGTAGAGAACAGATGTTCTTTTCACTTCTGAGGCTGAAAGATAAGCAGGGAGTAATTTTTCTTTGTAATTGTACTGCTCTGTTTGTGTCCTCTTTTAGACATAATACCACAGGACTTCTCTAAGGTGAGCTTATCTCTGCTAGTGAACAAACTAGCTTTCTCAGCACCTTCTTTAGGAATTGAAAGTTTTGCCGGTGGAGAGCTACTCATTACCCTATCCTCCACCACAATGGAGTCTGATCACCTCCTTTTCACAGGCAAACAAGTCAGGGGCCTTCCCCCTTTGTATCTTAACCCAGCAATTGTCTGGTAGGTGGAGTCTCATGCCTGAGAACTCATATCTTCCTTCCCAGTCAGAGGTTGGGAAGTCTGTAAGGGATGACTATCTCACTATCATAACCCTCATACAGATCGTTGGTGGAACTTGTCTCCCACTCCCTCTGTTGCTTGATATTAGACATTTACCATCCCAAATTTAACTGCATCTCCGCTGCCCCGCCACACTGCAACCTTGGCTAAGTATGCCACACCCTTGGCAACTTCACTGACCAAACTCCATAGGAGTTAGGGAAGCAATCCTTTTTATTGATTTCAAGTTGTTCCCTTGGGAGATGTCTCTTCCTCCTTCTGAATGGTTTGACACCCCAGTGATACCACATAGAGAAAAATCTAATGAACGCCCCTGAAAGTCGGTATGGTATAGTAGTTAGGAGTGGAGGTCCTGAAGCCAAAGTGCTTGAATTCAGTTTTGCTATTCACTAAAGAACATTACTATTTACTAATGAGAACTTGGTAAAATCACTTAATCTTTGTGTTTCTCAATGTATGAGTGATCAAGTCAAAAAAAAAAAACAAGTCAATTATGGAAACTTTAGTTATATAGCTGATAAGGTATATCTAATTGATAACATATTAAATGAAATATCTCAGGAAGGGAATACTCTTCTCTCTCAACTGCCCATGAACACTCACAAAATCTATTAGGCCACAAATAAAAACCTCAGCAAAGTCCAAACAGTAAACAATGAAGACAGTATTCTCTGATTATAATCCAATACAACTAGAAATTAATAAAAATCAGGGGGATAAAATTTCTTCTGTGTGGAAATATAAAACTATTTTAAACAATGTCTACAACAAACAGAGGTCACCAACTGAAGCTGTAGACAATAATAACACAGCATACAAAAACTTGGGATGCTACTTGCTGCAGTCAGCCTGTATTCCACGTGCTCTTGTGGCTCAGCTTCCTGGCTCCTCTCCTCCCAGCTCTCGTGGATTGCAATACAAGAAGAAATCACCATACTACTCATTGACAATGGCTTTGGTATGTGTAAAGTTGGCTTTAATGGAGATGATGACCCCCAGACGTATTCCCTTTTATTGTCAGGCAGCCAACACCAGGGTGTCATGGTGGACATGGGGCAGAAGGACAGCTACATAGGTGACAAAGTCCAGAGCAATTGCTACAGCCTGACCTTGAAGTACCACATGGAGCACAGCATCATCACCAACTGTGATGAATTGGGGAAAACCTGGCTTCACACCTTGTATAATGAGCTACATGTGAGTCTGGAGGAGCACCTGGTCCTGGTTACTGAGGCACTCCTAAACTCCAAGGCCAACAGAGAGAAGATGACTATGATCATGTTTAAGACCTTCAACACCTAGGCATGTATGTGACCATGCTGTCCCTTTATGCCTCTGGTCACACTGCTGGTACTGTCATGGACTCTAGGAATGGGGTCACCCAGACGGTGCTCATATACTAGGGCTACACTCATCCCTAGTCATCCTGGCTCTGGATCTTGCTGGATGGGACCTGGCTGACTACCTCATGAAGATCCTCATGGAGCATGGCTATAGTTTCACCTCCACTGCTGAGCAAAAATTGTACATGACATCAAGAAGAACTCTGCTATGTTGCCCTGGACTTGCAGCAGGAGATGGCTATCATCTTGTCCTCCTCCTACCAGGGGAAGAATTATGGGTGGCCCAGTGGTCAGTACTCATCAACAATGAGTGGTTCCTCTGCCCAGAGGAGTTCTTCCATTTCTCCTTTCTGGGTATTGAGTCCTATGAGATCACATCCATGAGACTACCTTCGACTCCATCACGAAGTGTGATGTTTACATTCAGAAGGACCTGTATGTCAACACAGTATATATGGCAGGGCCATCACATACTCTGGCACTGCCATAAGATGCAGAAATAGATCACTGCCTTGGCCCACAGCACAATGAAAGTCAAGATCATCACTCCTCCTGAGAGTAAGTACCTAGTGTGGAGTGGGGAATCCATCCTGGCCTCACTGTCTACCTTCCAGCAGGTGTGGACCAGTAAGCAGAAGAACAAGTTGGACTTCTCCATCATCCACTGCAAGTGTTTCTAAACGGACTGCAGAAAATGTATAACATTTGCTGCATGAGGTTATTCAAAAGTATACATTTGCCTCCCTCATGCTGGCCTCATGAAACTGGAATGAGCCTTTGAAAAGAAATTTATCCTTGAACATTGTATCTGACATTAGCACTGGATTGTAGAATTCGCTGCTGATTTTGATGTTGTATTCAAGTTAACTATTCTCTTGATATATGTTTAAAACCTTGCATGTATCTTTGATTTAAACCATTAGTACATATGGCTTAGTCACTTTCTAACTGAGGTGAGAGAACATGTTTATGGAAGAGAAATCCATTGGCTTGGTGAGAATTTGTGAGGTCATCCATTTCTTGATATGTGTAGAGTATTAATGTGTAAGAACTGACTATCCCAAGATTTCTCTAGAAGCTGGAAAGAATTCTTGGACCAGTTGTTATTTCTGTCTTGCTAATCTAACAGGGTTGGCAAATTCCAACCCTTCCCACTCAGTTTCCTTTCTTATCTTATATTTTCCCCACCAGAAATGGTGGGTCGTTACTTCTCTTGGGTTGGAAAGCAGTTTGCATTTTTACCTGTTTTTTCATCCTTTTAATTCATGTAAAGTTTTTGTAGACAGTTCTCAATTATTTAAGAGATGACAACAAATTTTGGTTTTCCACTATCAGGTGAGAACATCAGGTGCCAGCAACATATCATTGTGTGAGAAAAATAAAGTGCTATAGTAAATTGGAAAAAAAACAAAGAAACAAATAAAATCTGTGGAATACTACTAAGATAGAATTCAGAGGAAAATTCATAGTCTTAAATACTTACATTAAAAAAAAAGAATTAAGATAAATTAATTAAGAATCTAATTCAAAAGGTTAGGGAAAGGGGCACTTGGGTGGCTTAGTTGGTTGAGCATCTGACTCTTGATTTCAGTTCAGGTCATGATCACAGGTTTGTGGGATCAAGTCCTACATTGAGCTCTGCACTGAGAGTGGAGGCTGCTTAAGATATTCTCTCTTTCTCTCTCTCTCTCCCCCTCTGCCCTCTCCCCTGCTTGCACAACTCTCTCTCTCTAAAAATATAATAAATCTTTTTTAAAAAGTTAGAAAGAAAATAAAAAACAAAAAATAAGTGGAATGAAAAAGCAGAAGTTATTAAGGAAAAAAGTAAAAATTAATAAGTTAGACAACAGAAATACATAAGGTTTAATTAAAAAAAAACTAGTTCGGGGCTCCTGGGTGGCGCAGTCGGTTAAGCGTCCGACTTCAGCCAGGTAACAAGCTCGCGGTCCGTGAGTTCGAGCCCCGCGACAGGCTCTGGGCTGATGGCTCAGAGCCTGGAGCCTGTTTCCGATTCTGTGTCTCCCTCTCTCTCTGCCCCTCCCCCGTTCATGCTCTGTCTCTCTCTGTCCCAAAAATAAAAAAATAAAACGTTGAAAAAAATAAAAAAACCTAGTTCAATGAAGAAACAATTAGCTACTTGGTACAAGGAAAAAGGAGTGAGAACAAATATGTAAGAATATAATATATTCTTATACCTAATATATAATAGGAGAAATAACATATTCTTATATAATATATTCTTATATATAATATATAATAGGAGAAATAATAAAACACAGAAAATAAGAAGAATTGCAATAGATTACTTAGTTCATTTCTATGCAAATCACTTTCAAAAACTGGATTAAATAAAAAAATGTCTAGGGGCGCCTGGGTGGCGCAGTCGGTTAAGCATCCAACTTCAGCCAGGTCACGATCTCGCGGTCCGTGAGTTCGAGCCCCGCGTCGGGCTCTGGGTTGATGGCTCAGAGCCTGGAGCCTGTTTCCGATTCTGTCTTCCTCTCTCTCTGCCCCTCCCCCGTTCATGCTCTGTCTCTCTCTGTCCCAAAAATAAATAAACGTTGAAAAAAAAATTAAAAAAAAAATGTCTATGATAATATAATTTACCAAGGCTATAGAAGAGATTAAAAACAAAGACTTAAAACTGATTTTTGTAGAAGAAATAGGTAAAATGGTCAAAGAACTACACCCACAAAAAGCAGCACACAAGATGGGAAATTCTAACAAACTTTAAAAACATATAATTCTAGGAGTGCTCTGATGGCTCAGGTGAGCATCTGACTCTTGATTTCAGCTTGGGTTGTGATCCCAGGGTTGTGGGATCTAGCCCCTCGTTGGGCCCTGTGCTGAGCATGGAGCCTGCTTGGGATTCTCTCCCTCTCTCTCTCTCTCTCTCTCTCTCTTGCTCTCTCTCTCTGTCCCTTTCTGCTCCCTCCCCTGTTTGCCCTCACACTCTCTCTCTCTTTCAAGAAATAAAAATAAAAATAAATAAAAAATAAAAGCATATAATTCTAATAGTTTGATATCAGTTCCAGAGAAATTTTTAAAAGAAAGAAAATGTCTAATTTTTAAAAAAAATTTTTTAAGTTTTTAAATTTATTTTGAGAGAGAGAGCATGAGCATGGGAAGGACAGAGAAAGAAAATCCCAAACAGTCTCTGCACTGTCAGTATGGAGTCTGTCACAGAGCTTGAACTCATGAACTGTGAGATCATGACCTGAGTTGAAGTCAAGAGTCAGTTGCTTAACTGGCTGAGCCACCTAGGTACCCCTCTCTAATTTCTTTCTTTGAAGTGAATATGACATTGATACCAAAACCTGACATAAGTTAAAAAAAATATATATCAGACCACCAATCTCACTTATGAATATCAATGTAATAATAAAATCTTAAATAAAATATTAACAAACAGAATCCAGCAGCACACACAAGAAAGAAAGAAAGAAAGAAAGAAAGAAAGAAAGAAAGAAAGAAAAGAAATACATCATGACCAAGACCAAGCAGGATTTATTCTATGGATACAAGGATGTTTACATGTTAGGAAAATAATCAGATGAAAATATTAGGAGAAAAGCAATATATTCAATGTCATAGATGCTTGAAAGTCATTTGATAAAATTCAACCACCATTACTTAAAAAAAAAAAAAAAAGCTTAGTACTTCCTTAACATGATATATCTAGCTCAGCACAAAAGCTAGTATTATGATTAATGGAGAGACAATTGAAGCATCTCCACTAAGACAAGGATGGCCATTCTCACAAATATTCAATATTATATTTGCTTTGCTGGCCAATACAATTAGACAAAAGAAAGAAATTGGAGCAGAGTGCCTGGGTGGCTCAGTTACTTGACCATTCAACTCTTTTTTGTTTTTTAGTGTTTTTTATTTATTTGAGAGAGAGAGAAAGAGAGAGAGAGAGAGAGAGAGAGAGAGAGAGAGAGAGAGAATGAGCAGGGGAACAAGCTCAGCTATTGTGCTACAGACATCTACTTCTTCACAAAGGCTCAGAGAGCAACTCCCCCATGCTTTTTTCATGGATATTTCTTACTGAGAGAATGCAAGAGGGAGGTTAGTAGGAATAATGGCAGCCTCTGTTGCTGTGGTTGATCTCAGGGCCACAGTTGGTATTCATTCTCTCCCTCTTCCACCGTCCATTTGAAATTCCTTCATTGTCAACTATCACTTGGGCTTACCTGGTGCTATGAATCAAACTCTCATACTTGAAAGGCCTGAACATATGATAGGTATTTCCTTCCCAGTTTGAGGTTGCTGCACCCCAAAACTGAACCATCTGTTCATGGTTACAACGGGGCAAGGGCATACTGGGAGGTGCCCCAGTGGATAACCTGGTTCTGCCACAATTTTGTAAAAGCGTCTCTAGCTCCTCCTGCTGAGCAGAGTCATTTGTCCCTCTCGTGATGGTGGCTCCTTTAGTCTTCTGCTGTCTTTTGACCATAGGGTGTCCAAAGTGTCCTGGTGGCAGCTGGAACCAATAGTTCAACATGACTGTTGCTCTGTCACTTGGCAAGAATGTGTCCACTATGGACGCAGGACCTCTAATCTTGCAGAGTTTTGGGAATGAGAAGCAGAAAACCTCCAGTAGGTCACTAGGAATGAAGACAAGTGGAAAAACACATCTCTACTCCTTGATTCCCATCCCGGCTAGCCTTCCTGTTGGGACACAGATCCAAACAGAGCTCTCTGATTTAATAAATATGCTATGTGTTGAAGGGTAGGGCCCTATCCCTTTGAGTGTTCCCTCTAGGCTGATATTTCAGTTGCATGTTTAAAAGGCCGTTCTAGCGTTCTAGAAAGTCCTGTGGATAGTCTAGTACATGATACGACCCCATGTTTATAGGTTTCCATAGTTATGGGTTTAATTATGCTTTTCTTTCATTATTAAGATGTTATGTGTATGCAATATCATGCCTATGTTCCAAGTATTTCATAAGCTCCAGGCAGGGGTGTTGATTGAAGCTCTATGGACAGGAAAGGCAAAGTCTTATCCAGAATAGCTATGTTTTCTTCTGAAGATGAAGTGTTCGCTCTTCTGGGATGGACAGGACCTCATATAGTCAATCTGCCACCCCGTGGCCAGTTGGTTTCCTCCAAGGATAGTGCTGTGTTAGGGGCTCTATGGCGGGTCTTTATTGCTAACAAGATGGATATTCAGAGGTAGCAGTAACTAGGTCAGTCTTGGTAGGTGGGAGTCCTTGCTATTGGGCCTACACAGAACTACCATCTCTGACAGCATGGCCAGTCCCCTCAAGTGCCCATCACATCAGTGCTGTCTAATTCCAGCTGGATGAGTAATTTGACAGTGGCTTTTCTGCAGTAGATGTTTTCTGGTAGGTATTAATATGTGATACAAAAATCTTCACGCTTGGTACCCATTCACATATGCTCATCCCCTGGTTTTACCCCCAGATAACTTTGTCTCCTGTCCTCTAGTCCTTTGCCTTCTAGGCCCTGACCAGACAGCCAAGCCATTGTTGCTGTTTCATACTCTCATCTTGGGCCACTTCTCCTATCCAGGTGCACTGCTCATAGTTCATTTCTACCCATTAGGAAGATCTTC